>NW_027187367.1:11719633-11743807 GCF_028583685.1 Petaurus breviceps papuanus
GGACACCTAACTGACTTAGTGTTACTGTAACTTAGAATTCCTGAGCTCAAGCAATCCACCAGACTCAGCCTCTCCAGTAGCAGGGGTTACAAGAATGTACCATCAGCCTGAGTCAACAAGTAGTATGATTATTTCCCTTTTACAGAGGAGGAAACTGAGGTTCAGAGATGTTAAATTACCTGTCTAGGGTCGTCACATAGCTAATGAGTGTCTCAGAAGAAAAAAAGTCATAATTAACTGCCTACTAAACACCAGGAAAGAAAGATACAAAAGTGAGACAATCCCTGCCCTCAAAGAGCTTAGATTTTACTAACAGGATACAACATGTTCATGGCTAAGCACACAGAAGTTATATAAACCACACTGCGCAGTGATTTGGGTCTAAGGTGGGATTTGAACCCAGACCTTCCTGACTCCAAATCTCATGTTTTTGCCATTATGTTTTACTAGATCTCCTGGTTGCTGGGAGTGTGTTACTGAGGACCACAGCACTGAGTCCTGAATTTTTTTTCCCTATAGCCAGCTGCTGAGCAGTTCAGGTTCAGAGCGGGCCAGAAAAATGAGCAAGAAGGGAAAAATATTCTTAAAAAAAAAAAAGATTTTTCTTATAGCATGGGTCTCTAAGGACTGCATGCTTAAATATTTTCCTGGGGTCTGTCTCACCTGCTAACTGGAATGGAGGCCCCTGGGAGGTAGCACTCATGGGTTATTTGTTCCCCTTTGTTCCCCCTGACTCCTTACCCCACAGGTCCCCATACACCTAGCAGGTGATTCCAACATAGCAGCAGCTGACAATAGTAAGGCTGAAAGCACAGTAGGATGGAGCCCCAGAAGGGACCTTGGTGATCTCACTGAATACAGAGGAACCCTCCCTAGGCCTTGTGAGTTTCCTGAATAAACTAATACAGATGGACGTAACATCTCTGGCTGGAGCCTTGATCCCTTGAGCCTTCTAGACTGTGTCAGCCTCAGGAGGGAATGCCTACAAGTTATCATTCTTGCTTACAATAAAAGGGGAAATTGAGGCAAAGGCAGTGCTAACGAGAGGGGGCAGTGCTTGTCCAGCATCATCCATCAGGTTATGTTCAACAATCAACTCCTTAGCCCTTTAAATCATATCCCTCCCCCCATCCCCTTCTATGCATTAAAGAAATCACTTTCCTATAATTGGCCACTCACCATTGGAAGCGGTGAAGTCAATGGCAACCGTGAAATTGATCTGAGTCCTAGGAGTGAAAGAATAAGAACAGTTATTACCCGAGAAGGTACACAGGAAAACAGCTGGTACTTCCACATAATAGTTGTGATGTCTAGGGCAGGTCACTTTATATAGCTGGGCTTTTCCTCATCTCAAAACAGGGGGACAATAGCCCCTGCCCTGCCTATCTCTAAAGGCTTTTTGTGATAACTGGGTGTAAAATATCTTTGTAAAACAAAGAGTTGGGCAGCTAGTCAGACAGTGGATAGAGTACCTAGAGTCAGGAAAATTCATCTTTCTGTGTTCAAATCTGGCCTCAGACACTTACTAGTTGTGTGACCCCGAGCAAGTCATGTCATCCTGTTTGCCTCAGTTTCCTGATCTGTAAAATAAGCTGTAGAAAGAAATGGCAAAGCACTCCAGTATTTCTGCCAAGAAAACCCCAAATGGGGTAATGAAGACTCTGAAAAGACTGTACAACAATATCTAGCTGTGGAATCTCTTTGTAAAACAAACAAAAAAATCCCCATATCTGTTGTCATCTTTTCCCAAGGCCTCCAGAGAAAAACAGGAAGCTGGACAGTTGCTCTCAGCTACAAGTCTGGGCACTGATTTCATAGCCACCTCTAACATCAGGTGACAGATGTGGAGGGAGATAATCTAGAGAAAGTTGAAGAGTCTGAATCACTGGCAAAGTCTGATAGTCACTTACAGCACAGGGTGAATTCGAATCCCCATATCAAATCTTTGTCTAGGTATCAGAGTAGCCCCAAGATATTTTGGGCCTACTCTTTCATTTTGAAATTAAAGTCTCTGCCCTTAGGCATTTTTGAGGCAGTAAAACTCTTTTCTATCCCCAGAAACATGTCAGAAATGATATTCCAACGGAGGCCCAGATAATATCCAAGATGAATTAAAAACAAAGGTGGAGGAGACCACATCTCTCTCTCTACTTGTTTCTGGCTGGCTGAGTCAATCACTGCTGGGTACCTGGATTGACTGCCAAGCCAAGAGTATATTGGAACAGTGGGGGAGCCCTTGATCTCTTCCTCCACTCCCCAAACTCAACATAAAATCTTTGTAAAGTGATTTGAGTATGACAAGTGCCTGTGAAGGCTCTCAAAGTAAGAGTCATAATAATAATGAGCAAAGGACCTGTGGTTTTAACCTCTCTGGGTCTCAGTTTCTTAATCTGTAAAATGAAGGGGTCGGACTACATTGTAGACCCACAAAAGTCCCTTACAGCCAGGGGTGTGCTGGAGTCAGTTCATACTAGCTCTCTTGAGAACTGATGGTTAAATTTTCACTGAGAGCATTTACACCTGGGAAATCAGTAAACCTTACAAATTAGGGCTTGATTTATTGCTTTGTTGAGCAATGGGGAAAATATTAATGATGCAGATTAAATTTAAGAATGTGTCTTGCAATTTTTTTAGAGAGCTGGTTGTTAAATATTTACCTGCACACTGGATTTGAGCTTAGTTCTTCCTGACTCGGGCCCTGTGCTGTGCAGCTAACCCTTCCTAAGTAATTGGGAGCAAGTCATATAATCTCTCTCTGATAACACATCAGGGTATACTGGAAAGAACTGCATTTGGAACCAAGATCAAGATCCTTTCCTAAACGTCTGGCTCCAACCCCTGCTTCTTTCTAGCTGTGTGAATAGGATATGATAGGATATGGAAAGGACCTTGGCCAAAAGTCATCTATCTAGTCCAACACTCCCATTTTACAGATGAGGAACCTGATGCTCACAGAAATTAATTGATTTCCCCAAAGTGAAGCAGGTAACAAAATAACTGAGCTGAGATTCACACCCAGGTCCTCTGACTTCAAAACAAGCCCTCTATCCAGCTCACCATGTTAGATAGTCAGTTCCTTTTCTGGGACTCTGTTTCCCCATCTGTAAAATGAGATAGTCGGACAAGGTGATCTCTTAGGTTTGCTCTACCTCTAAATTTTATGATTCTATGAAGTACAGATGGGAATCCTGAGGGGACATAGATGTCTAGCTACAGAAGCTTGTCTGCGATGTCAGAGGCATCATGATAGGTAGAAAGGAGTTTGCATTTACAGTCAATATGGCTTGGGTTCGAATTCCACTTTCTGACCCTCCGAACTTCAGTTTCCTTATCTGTAAAAATTAGGGGATTGGATTTAATGTCCTTAAGGGTCCATCTACCTCTATATTTCAATGATCTATGATCCCTCCTGTGAGTGAGGAGCAAAGCCCGAATACTGGGCTGGCATCTTCTCTTTACCTAGAAAACACCCTGGCTCTCAAAGGTGCAGCTCATCAGAATGGCCAGCTGGTGTGATAGGAGGATGATGAGACCCAGGGGAAATACTGATGATGGAGAATGAGGAAGGAAAGCCCAAGGCGATATTCCCATCTTACCCCAAGCCTGGGCAGGCCCTTCACTAGGGACGCGGCAAACAGGCTCTCAGATCTGGAGAGGACCTAGAGACCATCTGGTCCAAGTCTTTCATTCTACAGTGGAAAACACTGACACCTATGCCCTCCCACAGTGCCAGGGGCAGAAGCTTTGGCCAGCTGGGCCTTGTTCTATGGAGGCTTTGCCTGTTGAACTCTGGTAAGAGCAGCTGGATTGGAGACAAAAGGCTTGGATTTGAATCCTGGGTCTGTTTACCAGCTGTGTGACCTCAGACTGGTACTTCCCCTCTTGGTCTCAGCTTCCATCAGCAAAATGAGGGGGCTTTGGACCAGATGATCCCAAAGGCCTCTACAGCTCTAAAATTCTATGCTCCTAAGAAACTTGACTTGACAGAAAGCTGGATTTGTAGCTGGAAGACCTGGGTTTGAATCCTGAGTCTGCCATTTACTAGCTGTCTAACTTCAGACAAGTCAGGTAAACCTCCCAGATGCTCAGTTTCTCATCTGTAAAATTAAGGGGATGGACTAGGTGACCCCCTGGGGTCTCTGCTAGCACAAAATCTGGGATCTTAAGCCCTCTCACTTTTAACTTTTCCCTCAGGATAGTCTCATGAGGCAGGGCAGGACAGGTATGATTATGAAAGCATTTTGATGATGGGACTGTTATTAACAGCTATATTTTGATGCGGGCAGAAAGGAAGCAAGAAATCTAGAGCATTGGATGTTTGCTACCCTGAGAGGGCAATTTCAGATAATGGACTGGAAAGGGGCATCTTGGGAAGAATGAGGGTATTGAGTGCCCAGCTAAAGGGACCAGAGGAACCTAGATCTAGAGGGAAGCTTGGAAGCTATTAGAAGCCATTCAGTCCTGCTCCCCCATTTTACAGATGAGGAAATTGAAGCCAAAGGAAATAGTGACTTTGATGTGAGTTCAATGTTCTTTTCTTGAATGGTGGGGCTGTAGTACTGACTGTAGTGATGAATTTGACCCAACTGTCTCCCACCTTCAATGTGACTGGGCAGGCAGTCAAGCTAGGAGGATGAGGGGTCAGGGCATGTGGACTTTGACCCAGACTTTGTCCTTTCCCTGTGCTCCAAAGCACACGGGCAGCCTTGTCACCATGACAACCCAAGAGAATCGGGCTGGCCAAGAGCTGTCTCCAGCTGCCTCACTGTCCTTTCCCCTGCCCTGGGGAGTAGGGGAAGCTTCTCCCTAGGCAATTTTACTTCCGCATCAAGGTTACCTCACAGGATTCTGGTTGTTGGTCCCCTTTCTCGCCTCTCTTTTCCTTGATTCCTGAGTATCTGCTTTTCTGGAGCTGTTTTTGTTTTGTTTTGTTTTGTTTTTTCATCTGGACCTGTGATTTCCCCCAATGGGGAACTCCTGGTTATGGAAACACCCTTACTGATGCAGGTCAGCCACTCATGTAACATCATCTTAGAGCAGGGGTTCTTAACCTTTTTTGTATCATGGCCCCCTTTGGCTATCATCACCACACAGCCAAAGGACTCAGTTTCCTCATCTATAAAAGCTGGACTAGACAGCCTCCGAGGGCCCCTTCCAGTTCAAGAGACCTTCCAAACTTCCCTCTGGATCTATGTTTCTATGCTCCCTTTATCTGGGCACTCAATGCCCTCATTATTCCTTGAACCTCTGGCGAAGTCTATGAACCCTTTCCCAGAATAATGTTTTTAAATAATTGAGCTGTTGTTGTTCAGTTGTGTCTGACTCTTCATGACCCTGTTTGGGGTTTTCTTGGCAGAGATACTGATGTGGTTTGCCATTTCCCTCTCCAGCTCATTTTACAGATGAGGACACTGAGGCACAAAGGTTTAAGTGACTTGCTCAGGGTGACACAGCTAGTAAGTGCCTGAGGCCAAATTTCAACTCTGGTCTTCCTGACTCCATTTCCTGGTGTCACTTAGCTATCTTTAGATAATTGAAGGAAATGCTAAATTTCAGTTGGAGGTTAGTGAAAATAAAGATGTAATTTTTTTCTATCATCCAAGCACACAGACACCTGAAATCTCTCCATGTACCCCCACCCAGGATAAGGACCCCTGTCTTGGATTATTACTTGGCCCACTGAAAAGTTAGGTGACTTGACCAGGTTCACCTAAGCAGCGTGTTTCAAAAGTTGGACTTGAACCCCAAGGCTACCTATGTCCAAGGGTGGCCTTCTATCCAATACCTCATGATGCCTCTGCCTAGGCCTCCTTAATTCCTGTCCTGTCTGTATTTGTGAGCCCCTGTTTCTCTCTGCCCTCCAGTAACTGCAGACGCTTTCATTCCTATCTTATCTGTCTTGTTTCCTGACCCCTTTCTTCTCCTTGACCCCTGCTAACTGTGTCTTCCTTAATGTCTAGCTTATCTACTTAGATTCCTGATTCCTGGCTTTTCTCTGACCTCTGGCAACTTCACATGCCTCGACTCCTGACTGCCCACCCAAACTTCTGATGACCTGTTGACCTATGGATAATCCTTTTGCTCTTTCCTTCAGCTCTGGTCTTCTCAGATCCTTCCCACCTCCCCAGAATAAAGACCCTTATTTGCCTTGGCCTCTGGTATCAATTCACCCTGTGACCATTGCCTCTTGTCTGGTAACTGTCCCAACCTTGGGGTCTGCCCTGTTGCCTTGCTCTGCAGCTCTTTGTGGCCCCAAGCTGGGAGGCCAACCCTGCTGCCTCATGGGCCAGTGACTCAGGAACCCAGTGGCTAGTGGACCCCTCTGCTGAGTGGGCTAACAGGCTTACGTACTTCTTATTGTTGTTGTTAAGTCATTTTTTAGTCATGTCCAACTTTTCATGACCCCATTTGGGGTTTTCTTGGCAAAGATACTGAAGAGGTTTGCCATTTCCTTCTCCAGATCATTTTTACAGATGAGGAAATTGAGGCAAACAGAGTGAAGTGACTTGCCCAGGGTCACACAGTTGGTAAGTGTCTTGGGGCAGATCTGAACTCGGGAACAGCTTGGCACACTATCCACCATGCCCCCCTAGCTGCCCAGAAGTTCATGTGTCAGAAGCGGCATCTACATCCACACCTCTGTACACCCAGAGGGCCTTGAGTCTGGTGCCTCAGACCACCAGACCAGCCCTATACTTATTTAGGTCCCAAACATTTGAGGCTGTCCTTCCGAATCAGTCAGGTCAGTGATGCAAGGGGCCACCTCGGCCCAGAGTGACGAAGGCCCATATGCACATGGGTGACACCTGGAAGTCTGCATTTGGGAACTCATATGACTAAGTCCAGCATGTAAGGAGCCCTTCTCTTACCCTCCTTTGATATAATCCAAGAATGTGCATTCCGACTCCACTGCAAAGGACAGTAGCGTTACCTTGGAGGAAAAGAAAAAGAACATCCATTAGCCACAATGGGTATTACCATGGGGGCAGGGCTAGATTTGGGGACTGGATGGTTGGGTTTCTCCCCCAGTCAAGCAACTTTTATTTAGCACTACTATATGTCAGACATTGGGCTAGAAGCTGGGGACACATATACATCAACTGGGGCAGCTAGGTTCCATAGAGGATAGAGAACTGGTCCTGAAGTCAGGAAGACTGACTTCAAATACAGCCTCAGATGCTTGACACTTACTAGCTGTGTGACCCTGGGCAAGTCACTTAACCCCAAATACCTTGCCAAAAAAAAACAAACTTATTTTTTAATGAGGGGAAACAACACATCCAGGTCCCCCCTTACTGTTCTGTTCAACCCAATTTAATTGAAAACACATTTATTAGGCCCTCCTGAATGCAAAGTACACAGGGAGGTTCAAAATTTGAGCCTACAGCTTAGAAAGTAGATGAAACAAATTTCAGATTAGAACAATGCACAATAATACACCAGAGCTGAAGAAAGAGCAAAAGAATTATTCATAGGTCAACAGGTCATCAAAATTTGAGGTTGATAGCTTAGAAAGTGGATGAAACATATTTTGGATTAGTACAATGCACAATGATGCATGAGGTATATCAAAGTGAGAGAAGATGAATGAGGAGTGAAGAGGGAGGGGGAGGTCATTACAAACAGGATGGGGAATGGAGCATAGGCAGCATTTGAGTTGGGCTTCTTCAAAGAGGCACGAGAGCTCAACAGGCAAAGAGGAAGAGGAAGAACATTCTTATAAGTTGTGGGGGTGACCCCCAGGCTGTATAGGTCAGAATTTCACCAAGTTCCCCCCTTTTGGGGGAGGTGGCCTTTTAAATCCCCATTTCATGCTCAGGAAGTTTGTTTTGCTTTTCTGTCTTAAATACCCATCTCTGTCCCGTCTTGCAAGTAGCCTTCTTCATTTCCATCTTTGCTACTTGTATTGTTATTCAGATGTTTCAGTCATGTCTGACTCTGCATGACTCCATGTGGGGTTTTCTTAGCAAAGGTACTGGAGCGGTTTGCCATTTCCTTCTCCAGTCCATTTTACAGATGAGGAAACTGAGACAAACAGGCTTAAGTGACTTGCCCAGGGTCACGCAGCTGGTAAGTGCCTGAGGCCAGATTTGAACTCAGGAAGAGAAGTCTTCCTGACTCAGGTCAGGAGTGCCACAGCACCACCTAGCTGCCTTTTGCTAATTGTTAGTGGGCATAAATTGTCCCAGTTCAAAATATATTGGCATCAATATATTCTAGGAGTCCTTGGAAAGTACTGCCCTATAGAACTGGGAAGTGAAGGGATGCCTGTTAATTGGAGAAGAGCTGAACAAGTTATGGTATATGAATGTGATGGAATGCTAATTATCATGCTATAAGAAATGATGACTCTAAGAAAGGGATATTTTCAGAAAAACCTGGAAAGACTCCTTTGAACTGATTCAGAGTGAACTGAGCAGAACCAGGAGAATAGTTCATAGAATAAGAAAAATATTGTAAGATAAACAACTTTGAAAAACTTAGGAACTCTGATAGACTCTGATGATCACAATGAACAATCATGATTCCAGAGGACTCATGATGAAATAGACTACCCACCTCCATTGAGAAATAATTTTTTTTGGATGTGGCCAATGTGGGATTTGTTTTACTTGACTACACATGTTTGTAAAAGGAGTTTTGTTTTGTTTTGTTTCTTTCTCAGAGATGGGAGTGGGGCAGAGGGAAGAAGGAAGAGAAGAGTGTGGGAAGAAGAGAAAAACAGTAATTAAAGAAAATTTTAAAGAGAAAGTACCACCCTGAACCAGTCGATAGGTCCCTAAACCTGGGTTTCTGTGTCTGGAATGAGCCAGCCGGGACAGGGTAGAGGAGGATGTGAGTAAATCCCCTGATTTTACTCTCACTGACTAGGGAGGGGCCCCTCCCTGTATTTCCTTTATAAACCCACCATGAATGTCCAAGCAGGAATTTATACCTTAAGGGATGGGGTTTGGACCCAAGATCTCAGGGATATGAGGAACTCCCAGGTGAGGAATTTCCTTCTACTAAGGCAGGCCAGCACTTTTTAATCTTAAAAGATCACTGTTAAACTACTTTCTCAGAGCCAGTTTATGTCAAAGGCAAGATTTTAACCCAGATCTTCCCGGTTCTGAGGCCATTATACCACAGTGCCTCTTGCGTCTTACATCTACTGATATTCTCAGCCGACTCCACATCTCAGAGTAAGGGGTTTTCTGTCTCCAACTGACTTTTGATTTCATCCTAAATTTGCCTCTCTTCGGTTTCTGGGGGTAGCCCCACCAGCACCTCCTCCCAGTGTCTGGTGACCAAAGGCCTGTTCCTCTCCTCCATCTGGGGCCTTCATCTTTCAGACTTCATTTTTCAGGCTCCTTTCCTTTGCAATCTCTGTTTCCCCAAACTGAAGAGCCCTGCTCTTTTAGTCTGTCTTCATACTATCCAGTGGGAGGGTAGGGAGTAGGTAATGAAACAAAACACTTCTCTCCAATGTCTCTGTTTAAGAAAGTGCTTGCCCCAGAACCTAGGAAGTCCATATGCATTCTCATTCAGCAAGCTACTCAATGCAAGGCTCAGAGTCTACAAGTTCAGGATTTATGACAAGGGCAGGTGCCAGTCAGCAATTTATCTTTGCCTTACATAGCAAGGAAGGGCTGGCCAAATAGCTAAATGCATGTAAGGGATGGTTGGGAGAGACCTCTGACCTATTTAAAGGAACCAGCTCTTTTCAAAGCATTTTGCTCTTTGGGGATAGCCTTTTCTGTTCATAGGGTAGATCTGAAAGAACCTTAATTTCTAAGTCACTGGTCAGGGTTATTTCTCTATAGACACACCTGGACATATCAAAGAAACCAAGAAACGACAGACTTCAGAGATGTAATCAAACCCCTCCCCTCCTCTCTGGCTGAGAAGACATGTAGTGTAACCTGTACCTGAGCAAGAATTTCTTCTACAATCTCTAATAAGAGCCCATGTCTGCATTTAGAGCTGTCCAGTCAGAAACATCCTACTGGGAGCTAGGTGGGGTAATGAATGGAATCAGGAAGACTTGAGTTCATAACCCCGCTTCAATCACTTATAATGACCCTGGGCAAGTCACTTAACTGCTTTCTGCCTTGGTTTCCTCATCTGTAAAATTAGGATTACAATAGCACCTGCCTCCCAAAGTGGTTGTGAGGATAAATAAGATAATATTTTCCAAACACTTTGCAAACCTTTAAAGTGCTATATAAATGTAAGCTGATATCAGAACTCCCCCTATTCAAAATCAGGACAGCTCTAAAAGGAACTTTTTTCTTACACTGACCCTAAATCTGCCTTTCTGAAACTCTCATCCATTGGTCTTTACATCATGCTCTCAAGCGGCCATGTAGGCACTGTGCGAAGGATCTGGGAATGTTTAGCCTAGGAAAGAGAAGACTCGTGGGGGTCATAATAGAAGTATTCAAGCATTTGAAGGTCTGTGACCTGGAAGAAGAAACAGACTTGGTCCAAAAAGGGTCAAAGGATTTTAGACCCAGAGCTGGACAGCACCTCAAAGGTCATCTAATCCAACCTCTTTTACAGATGAGGAAACTGAGGCAAACAAGGTTAAGTGAGTTGCCCAGGGTCACAGATGAAGAAACTGAGGTCCAGGAGGTTATTATTATTATTATTAGCTAGCATTTATATAGCTTAAGATTCACAAAGTACTTTACAAATGATATCTATGTTACAAGAGTTGTGTTTTTCCTTTTTTCTCCTAATGGAGTGGGGAGACGAGGGAGAGAAAATTAGTTTTAGTTAATTGAAAAAAAAATTTAATTCAATTTTTTTAAAAACAAGGAACGGGTTGCCTTGGGGCAGCAGTGGGTGGCCCTTTACTGGAGGTCTTCATGAGGAGACTAGATGATTATGTTTTGAGTATATAGTAGAGGGAATTCTTATGCTGCCATGGATTGGCCTAGCTGGTCTCGGAGGGTCCTGTGAACTCTCAAATTCTGTGATTTGGTGAGCCCTTCCAGTGAACTCACTACTTCAGGAGGCAACAAGCAATAAGGTCGCCTCACTTAAAAAAAAATTGGTAAGTCGGGCTCATAGCTAATTAGCAAAGATTGCTGAGTTTCCAGGGCATTTCCGGGAGGGGACCCGCTGCATGGCTTCATGTAAGACCACCCATGGGGAGGGGGTGTAGCTCCTGGCTCATTTTGTGAGCCTTTCAAAAGCTGCCCCCTCCCCCCAGTCGGGATCCCCCAGGGCTCTCAGCTTCTCTGAGATCCTCCCCCAGCCCCTTTGATGCTCCCCCATGTGCCCAGCAGGTCTCCTCCCAGGCTGCTCTGTGTCAAACAGACGTAGAGACAGCTTAGCCGGATCCCGAATTGCTGAGAAGCCCCTGTGGGAGTTTTTCTTGTCCAAATTTCATCCCGAAGCAGGCTGCCCATTGTCTCTGTCATCTCCTGGGAGGTTGCTCCATCGGCACCCACCCCCTCCACCCCTGCCTTTCTTCCCATCCTCCCCGGCTCCAGCTCCCACGTTCAGCACGCCAAGGGATCCTTGGTGCCTGACACCCTTTAAAACTCAGAATGTCTTCACTCAGCCCCTGGGGGAGAAAGGAGAGGGATGGGGGCAGGGGGGAAGAGGTACTCACTGTGCCGGAGTTCAGGTATTTCTTTTTTTTCATTTTCTTTTTCGGGTTTACCACCTGAAGGAGGAAAGAGTTGGAGGGTCAGAGCGGAAGGTCTTCGGTGCCACTCCCTACAGTGCATGGAGTTTATCTGCTCCCTCTGCCCCCCACCCAGGACAAAGGCATGTAGGGGGGACCTTGGGGGCAAGAGAGCCCCAAACACACAGGGAAGAACCCCATCATTCACCTCCTCAACACATAACCTCAGGTCCATTCAGGCCTTTCTCCTCTAACTATCATAATGCACCATGTTTGAAGGATCATTGGATCATAGATTTAAAGTTGGAAAGGACCAATCCCAGAATTTTGCAGATGGAGAGACTGAGGCCCAGAGAGATGAAGGATCTTAGGATCATTGGATCTGAAATCTAAAGCCGGAAGAGATTTTAGGGGCCATCTGAGCTAACTTCTTACTTTTACAGTTAGGGAAACTGAGGCCCACAGAGGTCAAGTGATTTGCCCAAGGTCACACATGTAATAAGTTGAAGAACTGGGATTCAAACCTAGATCCCCTAACTCCAAATGTTCCCCCTCCCACTGTGTCTTGTTATTGGAGGCATGTTCCTTTCTCCCTCCATATTTTGGGCGGTTTCTTCCACAAAGTATGCCTTTGCCTTCCCCTGGTCCTAACACATGCTCCTCATCCTCCAAGGCCCAGCTCAAATGCCATCCCATCCATGAAGCCTTCCCTGATTTCCCCAGACATCTTTGGAACTCCTGCTGCATTCACTGTTAATATCACAACCTGAAGACAGCCTGGTGAGGAGGCTACAGAGCTGGCCTCAGAGTCAAGATCTGGGTTCAGATCCAGCCACTTAACCTCAGTGACCCAAACAGTTCAATAAGACTATAAATTGAACAGCACAGACTGATCTGTCTCAGCAGAATAAGTTCCTCACCAATAGCTCCATGCAGTAAAAACATAACAAATCCAGTTTTTAAATCACACTGTATAATATTTTATTTTCACTTCTGGACAATATTGTCATCCCTGGACCTATGGGGGCAGGGGCTGTTTTTTCTCCATTCTGTTTTAGCGCAGGTTTGGAATAGGACTGGGCAGACTAGCTGGCAGCTGTGGGGCACAGTGGACAGACTGTCAGGCCTCTAGTCAGGAAGACCTGAGTTCAAATCCAGCCTCAATCACTTACTAGCTGTGTGACCCTGGGCTAGTCACTTCACCCTGTTTGCCACAGTTTCCTCATCTGTAAAATGAGCTGGAGAAGGAAATGGCAAACCACTCCAGTATCTTTGCCAAGAAAATTCCAAATGGGGTCATGAAGAGTTGGACACCACTGAAAATAACTGAACAATAGGGAAGAGACCTGTGATTTCATAAGTATAGGGAACTCTCTGAGGGGGAAATTCCATCTACCAATATAGATCACATCTTTTAAGCAAATTACAGTCTTAGACAGTTGCTTAGAGTACCGAAAGCTTAAGTGACTTGCCCAGGGTCACACAGCCAATATGTGTCAGAGGTAAAATTTGAACTCAGGCCTTCCTGACCCCAAAATAGGCTCCCTATCTACTAAGTCAGGCTATACCTCTGAATGAAATAGCAATAATACCTTATACTTGCATATTCTTTATACATATAGGATCATAGGATTTAGTAATTAAAGGGCCTTAGAGATCACAGAAGCCTAAATCTAGAGCTAAAACTTCACAGGCTATCTAACCCAACCCTTCACTTTACAGTTTATAGGAAACTAGGACCCAGGTAAGTGAAGTGACTTATCCAAGGTCACACAGGCAGTAAGAGAGTCCTCTCCAGAGACAGTGTATAATCTAGACTAACCTCCTTGTCTAAATTTGAATCCAGGTCCTCAAACTCCAGAGCCAATATACAATCTAGTCTGACCTTCTCATCTGAGCCAAGACCCAGAGAGGTTAATGTTAAGTGACCTGGCCAAAGTTATCCAGGTATTAAGGAGGAAAGGTATGACTTGAACCCAAGGTCCCTCATTTCATATCAGAGCTATAACCAGAAGTTCTGGAGGTCTAAACAAGCATTACAAAAGTACTCTCAAATTTTCAAGATAAACTGCATTAAGAGGGATAGGACAGAGCCTCACCATCTCATAAGAGGGTGACAGAGAGTCCAGACATTGACCTCCTTGAGCAGAAATACCTCAAGGATATTACTGGGTAAGCTGGGGAAGGGGGAGCAGGGTAGGACTAAGCTGTGGATAAACTTTCATGGGGCATGGGTGGTGGGGCTGGTGTGGGAAGGAGGAGGAGGAAGCCCCAACATATGATAGTTTCCTATTTCGCTAATAAAAAGGTGCTAAATAGTTGTTTCTTAACCTGCTGAATGAATACAAATGCTGTCAGTGCCCTGTGAATTTTGGCACCCCGGCACAAAGCTCTGCTTTCTCTGCCCTAGTTACACTTTTGCTCCAACTCAAGTACTCTTTCTACCACAGCTCATTTTCCCCAAATCCTGCATGTTGACTCTTTTATTTGCTTTTCACAGGTTCTTATAATTTCAAAAGTATGCTTCTATATATTTCTGTTACATGTATTTAAACATTTTCATTAACTCACCGAGAAAATTTCCACAAACACTTCATCACATCTCAGTGTCTTATAAACATAATAATCTCTCATTTATGTTTTTTTTTTGTTTCTCTTCACAGTCCTGTAGGCTTCCTCTCTAGACTACTACTTTTTTATGTGAGAACAGGAATTGCTAGCTTCATATGATAGATCAGAATATTGAATGAGACACAGAGTAGTTGAGCATTTTGCCCATGGTCACACAGCTGACTTCCTGATGCCTAGTGCAAATGCTTCCATTCAACTACTCAAAAAGTCTCTTTGCAAAGGCCCGAGTGGAGATACAAGGATGACCCAGACATCAGCCCTGTCCTCAAAGAATTTACAATTCAGCAGAAGAGATGGAATTGAACTGAGAATGTTGAACTCAGAATACACTGTGCCTATTTCTGTCATTTCCTCCTATGTGACCTTGGACAAATCACTTAACCCATTTAGATCTCTGTTTTCTCATCTCAAAATAAGGGACTGGACTAGATGGACTCTGAAATCCCTTCCAGCTCTAAATCTGTGATAAGATAAGTTGTACAAGTAGTTATACAACAGTCTATTGTTATTGTTGTTGTTCAGTCGTGACTTCAATGAATAGGGTTTTCTTGGCAAAGATACCAGGGTGGTTTGCCATTTCCTTCTCCAGGTCATTTTACAGATGAGGAAACTGAGGCAAACAGAGTGAAGTCCCTTGCTTAGAGTCACACAGTTAGTGTCTAAGGCTGGATTTGAACTCAGGAAGATGAGTCTTTCTGACTCCAGGCCTGGCACTATCTATCCACTGCTCCACTCAGCTGCCCATCACATATGTGCCTAGCACACAGTAGGTGCTTAATAAATGCTTAATGATTGAGAGGGTCAAGACAGGCTTCCTGTAGGAGGTAGCATTGGAATTAAAGAGAGCTGGAGGGAGTCACAGAGTACATGAGGTGAAGATGAATAGGAACTGTATTCTTGGGCTGGAAAATGGTGTGAGCAAAGGCACAGAGACTAAAGATGGACCATCCTCTATGGGGAACAGCAAGCGGTGATGTGAGTTTCATCACCTAATCTGTTAAGAACCATGATGATAGGTTCTGTTTTGCAGCTAGAGATTTGTCACACATGGACCAAAGAAGACTGGAAGGCTGTTGCTTCACAAGCTAATTTTTCCCTAAAAAGGCAATGAAATCATCATCAAAATTTAATTGATCCAGGGGAGTAAGGCTTGAACCACTGGTGAAGTTCCCCAGTCACCTAAGGCATAAAAGCCCAGTCCAGAAAGGGCTCCTCAGGTGTGATGGATTTCCCACTGAGCCATGAGTTGATGCCCCCTTCTGATTTGGCTCTCCATCTAGGAGAGGATGAAGGATGCTGTGCTCCAAGGATACTCGAGGAAGGGGGATTTAGGGAAGGGCGAGGCTCCCCTAGTTGGAGGAGACCAATTAGGAAGCCACCTCAATAGCCAAGGTAAGAGGATGCAAAGATCTGAGCTAGCATCGGACAAGAGGGCCTCAGAGGTGTCTTCCAAATCTGGGTCTATTATCCTACAAAGAGAATGGAGGATATGGGAGCAGACGGTGTCACAGGCACCAATAGAGGGGCTGGCATTTGTAAGGAGTCATTAGCAGAGAGATGGAGTTGATGTGAGTGGAGAGAGGAGACAGATGTGAGACAGAACACACAGACTGAGGGCAACTAAGTGGCTCAGTGAATAGAGTCCTAGAGTCAGGAGGACCTGAGTTCAAATTTAGCCTCAGACATTGACACTTGTGACCTTGGGCAAGTCACTTAACCCCAATTGCCTTGCCTTCCCCCTCCAAAAAAAAAAAAAGAACACATAGACTCAATAAGAATTTGTAACTGATTGGACACCCTTGAAGAATGAAGAGAATATCTACAGGGTACAAACCTGGATAACTGGAAAAACGGTGGAAGAAATAGGGAAGTAAAGAAAGGAAGAAGGTTAAGATGAGTTTTCTTTTCGAAGGAAGGTCACAAGCATTTATGAAACACCTACTATGCATTAGGAATTGTGCTAAACACTTTTCAGCTATCTCATTTGATCCCCAGGAGATGGGTACTATCATTAGAGACATTTTACAGAGGAATAAACTAAGACAGATAGAAGTTAAATGACTTGTCCAGGGTATTACAGCTAGTAAGTGTCAGAGTCAAGATTTGAACTCAGATCTTCTGTCTCAAGACCTAGAACTCTATCCACTGCAATATCTAACTACCTCTGTATAGTGATCATAGAATCAGACGTAGGGAACCTGAGGCCTCGAGGCCACATGTGGCCCTTTAGGTCTTCAAGTGCAGCCCTTTGACTGAATTGCTTGTATTCCATCAAAGGGCCGCACTTGAGGACCTGGAGGGCCATATGTGACCTCGAGGCTGCAGGTTCCCCAGCCCCGTTAGATGAATCCCTAGGAGCCGATGAGATCATACATATGAACACAGAGACAGACAGAAGCAGAGATGCAGACAAGCAGATAAAGAAGACAGGAAATCAGAGGGAAAAAGGAACAGAAAGAGAAAGAGACAGAAAAACCAAGGCAGAGGAGCTAGACTGAAAGAGGGAAAAGAAGAGGGGTCAAGATAGAGGCCTAGGGTCACTATCAATAGTGGATGGGGTATGGATGATTATGAAGGAGACTGAGGGATGGCCGCAAGAGAGCCCAGAGAGAACAGTGTCTTGAAAGCCTAGGGAAATGTGTCTGGTAAAGAGAGTGGTGAACAGTGAAGGCCTGAGTTCAAATCCTGCCTCAGACACCTACAATCTGTGTGACCCCGAGTAAAGTCACATAACCTTTCTCATCCTGTTTCTTCATCTGTAAAAAGGAAATAATAATAGTACCCCAGAGGGTTATGGTGAGGGTCAAACAAAATAATATCTATAAAGTACTTTGCAAATCTTAAAGTGCTATATAAAAGCTACCTATCATTATTATATGCTTCAGAGAAGTTAAGGGTGAGACCTGAGAAGAAAAGTCACTTGGTAACCTTGGAGAGAGAAATTTCATTTGAATGATGAGAATGTAAGCCAGATTGCAAAGGGCTGAGAAATGAGTGGGAGGTGACAAAGAAGGGGCAGCTTCTTCTAGGAGCTTGGCTGTGATCGGCAGGATAGCTTGAGGGGATGGCAGGGTCAGGTGAAGAGTTGGGTTCTTTAGGATGGGCGTGATCTGGGCATGTATGTAAGCAGTAGGGAAGGAGTCAATGGATAAGGAAAAAGTAAAAATTAGACGTAAGAGCTGAACAAGAGGGTCTCTGAGTTCCTTTCCAGCTCTGGATCTATGAATGTCAGATCCTAGGACTGAAGGGACAAGCAGGGTCGTACAGGGTCACACAGGATATGGAAGGGGACAAGGTCAAGGATCCCAGTAGAGGGGTTGGTGTTTGCAAGGAGTCCTCTGCAGAGGGATAGGAGTTGATCACCAAGTACAGAGAAAGAATAAATGAGAAGAGAGGCAAGAAAGGGGAGGATCTGGGGAAAAGTCTATGATAAGATTGAAAGATACATTCATACACACACAAAATGCAAAGTCAATGCATTATATAACATGATCACATTCCTATGCACAGAGACACAAACAGGTAGTAGATCCACATTCATTGAAAGACAATTATCTGAGCAAGTTATGAGAAGGTGGTTAATATGACGCATGGCTAACTAGCTGGGTATCCCTCTGTCAAGCCTCTCCACCTCTGTCTACCCCAGTTTTCTCTTCTGCAAAATTAGGGAGTTGACTAGCCCGATCATACCCCCTTCCCACTTCCCCCCAGCAGGCTAGCTCTAAAGGGCTAGGATACATGCAGAGGACCAGCTCCCCCTAGGGGCCTCAGGGAAGTAACACAGAGCTGGGCTCTGCCTCCCAAACATTCTCTACACTCCATCTCCTCTCTTGGGGTGGCATGAAGAATTGCCCAAAGTCAGGCAACCAGTGAGTGTTAGGGCCAGGACTTAAATCTGAACTTTGTAATTCAACAACACTATACATAGCATTGTTCTCAGCAGGGGATCGCTGCCCTCCTACCCTTCCCAGAAGGAGAGTGGCTTCCGGAGACTCCCTGAGGTCCCCTTCTAGCTTTACTGGACCCTGCATGGAGGGTAGCTTCCCAAGAGGTGGGTTGGGGAGAGAAATGAAATTCTCCAGTTTCCGGGGTTTAGAACTTCATGTCCTAAAGTGGCTTTATTGAAAACCCACAATCTAGAGGATTTTTCTTTTCCACGGAGGGATCAAGGTCTCCCATGTGTGAAGGATTCTAGGTATTCTGATCTTCATCATCTTTGCCCTGAAAAGATTAAATAAGAACCCAAACAGAGACTGGTCTCATCTGCCACTTCCTTCAGAGGCAGATAACAAAAAAGTGGGCCTTATTTAGTAAGTGTAAAAAATTGGGTCTATTTGATCCCTAATTCAGTGCAATGAATGTATTGACCACCTACTATGTGCCCAGACCTGCACTAGGTCCAGTGCGGAACATGGGAAGAAAGTGTGATACCTGTCCTTAAGAGGCTTGTAGTCTTTTGGAGGAGAAGAGACACACAATAAACATCACCCAAGGAGCTCAGTTCAAATCTCACATCTGACACATGGTGGTCGTGTAATCACTTAACCTCTCAGTCATCTAGTCAATTCTCAAAAACTATGAGTTGTAGAAAAGTTGCTGACCTGCCTAATTAAAGGAGGTTTTTTAATTGGGAATAATGTATACTAGTGGAATCAGAGGTCTCATGCAAAAGGCAGAAGTCCTCCATCACTTAAAGGCAGAAGTCCTCCATCCAAATCTGAACTCTGACACTTGTTAGCTGTGCCACCTGGGGAAATTGTTTCACTTCTTGGAATTTCACGGTATTTATTTTTTTTAATCTGTATTTTTAAAAAAAATTTATAAAAGGCACTGGAAAGGTAGCTAGACCTAATAGAGGCTTGGGGTCAGGAAGAACTCAGTTCAGATCCTGACTGCATCACTTAGCACAGCACTTTACACATGGTGTTTGTTGACTGAGTGACTGACTGAAATACCCTAGCTGAGTAACCATGAGGGAAGTAAGCTCTTAGGTTAGCCCCAGGCAAGTCTCTAAGACTGCAAATTATGAGGGAGTTTCTTAACGCAGGAATTCCCAATAAAATCACAGATTTTAGAGTCCTTATTCTTAACAAATGATAAAGTGAGGTAATTATAGATGTTAAGTACAGAAGGAATTCAGAAAAGGGTGGGGGAGATCAGTAGAATTGGGGGAGGAGGCAGAGAGCTTCATGGAGGAAATAGAACTTGAGCTGGGGCTCAAATGATGTGTAGGATTTGGCTCTGCATAAAAGGGGCAGTGCATTAAAGGTGGAAGGGAATGACACAGGCAAAGGTTCAGAGGTAGGAATTAAGCTGATGAGGTAGGAATGGTTGGAATTACATCTATTTTTACAGAGGAAGAAATAAAATCCCAGAGATGAAAAATTATTTGACCAAAGTCACCTAGCTAGCAAGTGACTATACTGGGAATAGAACCTAGATCTTCTTGGTCTCCCACCTGGTGCTTCCCCCTACACACCCCACCCCCATCCCTAGAAAATAAATTTGTTGTTGTTATTGTTGTTCAGTCATTTTCAGTCATGTCTAACTCTTCGTGACCCCTTTTGGAGTTTTCTTGCCAAAGATACTGGAGTGGTTTATGATTTCCTTCTCCAGCTCATTTTACAGATGAGGAAACTGAGGCAAACAAGGTTAAGTGACTTGCCCAGGGTCAGCTAGCTGCCCCCAAATTTAAGATAGGTAAATGAAAAGAAATCCTCTGGAGCCTGGGCTGATGCAAGGCAAGGGCTGAGGGGAACATCTGAAATCACAGAGTGGACTTTTAAAGCCCCAGGCTGCAGCTCCCCAGATTCAGGCCTTGCCTAAAGGCTATGTGATCCTTTGCTCCTTCAAAACATAAAGCAAACAGCAGGTTTTGGAAGCAGGGAACAGACTCACCTCGTAGATGTTGAATTGACTCTGTCCACGAGCCAGCTCCCGGTAGCTAGTGGTGAACTCCCCAATGAAGTCATGACTGCAAGGGAAAGCAAAACAGCCTGAGGCCCAGTCTCCACTCCCTTCCCTCTGCTCCTTTCCTCTCCCTCCCGACTCCAAAATATCCCTCAAAAGATCCCCCAAATTTCACCATTAGAGCTTTATTCCTTTAGATTCGATTTTGCACTTTCTCGCTTACTCCTCCCTTCTTTTGATCGTGACTCCAGAGTTCTGCCTTTGCCCTATGGCTTCTCTGGAGAAGGCCAGAAACCCTGAGGAAGGCAGCTCCATCATGAAATGCATATTCCCTACATGAATGAAGGGGAGGGGGTATGATAGTGTAGACGGATGTCTGAAGAACAGGATTCCAATCCCATCTCTTATGCTTACTACTTGATGACTTTGGCATAAGCTAGCTAATCTTTCTGAGCCTCCGTTTCCTCATCTATAAAATGGGGAGGTAAAACTGGATGGTTTTCAGCTTTAGATCTATGCTCCCAGGAACCTCTTTGGCCCTCAATACCCAAGGAAGGGGTGAGAATCTAGGGGGTCACTGACTTCACCCCCTCATTGTAGACCCTAGCATCCTCATAAACCTACCAACATCCCTACAGGAGGAGAATGATTCTTTTTAATGAGCAGAGTTGCCAAGCACAGCCTTCGGTACAACCTGGAGAAATATGACCTCAGCTAGCACTTATTAAGCCCCTACTATGTGTCAGGTACTGTGCTCAGTGGTAGGGACAACAAAACAAAACAAAAACAAGACACAGTCCCTGCTCTGTAGCTCAGTCTGTTGGGGGAGACGATATGCAAACAACCATGTACAAACAAGTTTTTGTTTGTTGTTGTTCAGTCCTTTCCAACTCTTCCCAAACCCATTTGGGGTTTTCTTGGGAAAGATACTAGAGTGGTTTACCATTTCCTTCTCCAGCTCATTTTACAGGTGAGGAAACTGAGGCAAACAAGGTGAAGTAACTTGCCCAGGGTCACACAGCTAGTAAGTGTCTGAGGCCAGATTTGAACTCAGACCTTTCTGACTCCATATCTAATGCTGTTTTCACTATACCACCTAGCTGCCCCCCAAATAAGTTATATGGGGGTGATCAACAGCATTAAGGGACTGGGAAAGGTTTCTTATCAAAGGTAGGACTTCAGCTGAGACTTAACGAAGCCAAGGAAGCCTGCAGGAGGAGATGAGGAGGGAGAGAATTCCAGGGCAGGAAGGCCAGTGAAAATGCCTGCGAGGCAGGAGATGAGTGTCCTGTCCCAGGCACAGCCACGAGGCCAGTGTCACTGGCCTGCAGAGTACCTGGAGGGGAGTAGAGTGTACAAAGCCTAGAAAGGAAGGAGGGGGCCAGGTTAGAAAGGACTTTGAATGCCAAACTGAGGAATTTCTATTTGATCCTAGATGCAATAGGGAGCCCCTGGAATTTACTGAGTAAGGGGGTGATGCTGTCAGAAAGATCACTTTGTCAGTCAAGTGGAAGGAGGACTGGAATGGAAAGAGATTGGAGGCAGGAAGGCCAGTCAACAGGTCATTGCAATAGCTGAGGCATAGGGTGATGAGGGCCTGCAGCAGGATGATGGCAGTGCCAGAAGGGATGTATAAAAAATGTGTTATGGAGACAGAAAGGAGAGGACTTTACCACTGATTGGATATGGAAGGGAAGAGGGAATGAGGAGTACAGTATAGCACCTAGGGTGCAAGCCTGGGTGCCTGGAAGGAAGACGGCAGAGTAGAAAATAAAATAAACCAGGGGTGGCTATGTGGGGCAGTGAATAGAGCACGGGCCCTGGAGTCATGAGGACCTGAGTTCAAATACGGCCTCAGACACTTAACTCAAAACTAGCCGCGTGACCTTGGACAAACCACTTAACCCCAATTGGCCTGCCCTCCCCCCTCCAAAATGCAAAACAGAAAAGAAACCACACCAAGTAGGGTTCGATGGGACTTTTACAGGGTCACATAGGAAACTATCCCTGCTCTTCCATCCTCTAATCTCTATATTCTCCATTCCTATGCCCCATTATCTATCCCTTTCCTAGACCCTATTCCTATCAGCCATTTCCTACTTCCCATCTTCAGTTCCCATTCTCCATCCCTCTTTTATTAGTCCCTTTCCCCATTCCCCATCCTCAGTCCCTTCCTTGTCCTTTCCCTATCTTTCATTTCACCTATTCTGCCTTATCTATGACTCTCTGACACACTTATTCCCTATCCTCCTCACCCATTTCATGCTCCCTTGTCCTTAGTCTCTCAATATCTTTTCCCCATCCCCTACTACCCATTTCCCACACATCCTATTCAAGTCCTATCTCCCTTACACATTTCCTGTTCTTCGTCCTTGGTTCCCCATTATCTATGCTCCTTTTACCATTTCCACTCCCCATTACCTCTTTCTTATTCTTCATACTGTCCTCCTTATCCTTTCCCCACCCTTCATTTCCCATCCCCATTATCCATTCCTCCTTCATAGTCCCATTCCCATCACCCATTTCCATCCTGTCCTCCTTATCTTCTCCCCATCTCCCACCCCCCATGATCCATCCCTCTTTCACAGTCCCCATTCTCATCATTCATTTCCATTTCCCCATCCTCAGCCTCCCAATATCAAGTTTCCATCCCCCATGTCTCATTCTCTTCACCCACCCCACATTTACCATTCCCAATCATCCGTGCATTTCCCATTCTTCACCCTCCGCCTCTCATTCACTGCCGTCTATCCCCCACATTCGATTCCACATCTCCTGTCCCCAATTCTCTCCTCTCATCCTCCACACCACAACCACCCCCAAGATACACACACACATAGTCAAAAACAGAGCAGCCAGTAGCATTTGCCTTGATCTTACTCTTGAGAATATGCTTTTAATAGGCTTTGCAAAAAGAGTACCACTGTCACTCACACCCCCTCCAATCCATCCTTTTTCCCTCTGCCAGAATAACCTTCCCAAAAAAAAAAAAAAACCCAACCCTCCAGCTCCTCCTTCTTACTTGGTGAATAAAGTACAGACCCCTTTGCAAAGCACTCAAGGGCCTCCGCACTCTTTCCTCCACTCTCTATTTGCAGCCTCATATCATATTACTTCACTCCACATAATCTATGCTCCTGCCAAATAAATCACTTTACATCTCTGAAAACCCATGGAATATCCGGAAAAGCACTGAATTTGGAGGCCAAAGGGCCTGCAGCCAAACCCCAGCTCCTCCACTTATGACCTGTGTGAGCTAAGTCCCCTCCCCTCCCAGGGCCTCAGTTTCTCCATCTGTAAAATGGGGGGGAAGGTTGTTCTAGAGGGTCTTTCAAGTCCTTTCCTTGGGCTATTTATGAAGTTCCCTGCACACATACCATACTTTCCCACGTGCATACCTTTGTCTACATTGTTCCTTATATCTAGAATGCCTGCTGAATTTCTAACCATCCTCTAAAGCCAGTTTATATATCTTTTTCAGGAAGTCTTCCCTGACCATTCCCTCTCCCCCAAGTCACTTTAGAAAACACTGTGCTAATTTTTTAACATTTTGCTGATACCTCTTAATACACTTAAGGATGGGGATAGGGGCAAGGACCTCTGGTTCACTCTTATATGTGATTCCCGATAAAGGAACTTCTTCTACCACTTTCTCTGAGACTTAGAAGCTTAAAGAGTTTCCTAAAGCTCTGAAAGATTAATTAATTTGCTCAGGGTCACAAAGTCTGACTGCGTCAGAGGAGAGAATTGAAACCAGGTCTCCCTGGCGCTAGGGCCAACTCAATTGCTTCTGATGCATTCAATATATATCATTTTAGAAGCTATTTGTGCAGATGTCATATCCCCACTGGGCACAGTAAGGTCCATGAGAGCAGGCCCTGGGCTAGCTATGGTTACATATTTATGGTTCCCATATATTATGTAAGTGTGTGTGTGTGTGTATGTGTGTGTGTGTGTGTGAGAGAGAGAGAGAGAGAGACAGAGAGACAGAGACAGAGAGACAGAGAGAGAGAGAG
>NW_027187367.1:11743907-11750668 GCF_028583685.1 Petaurus breviceps papuanus
GAGAGAGAGAGAGAGAGAGAGAGAGAGAAAGAGAGAGAGGGAGAGAGGGAGAGACGGAGAGAGAGACGGAGAGAGAGAGAGAGAGAGAGGGAGAGAGAGAGAGAGAGAGAGAGAGAGAGAGAGAGAGGGAGAGAGAGAGAGAGAGAGAGGGAGAGAGAGAGAGAGAGAGAGAGAGAGAGAGAGAGAGAGGGAGAGAGAGAGAGAGAGAGAGAGAGAGAGAGAGAGAGAGAGAATGGAAGAAAGAGGAGAGATAGAGGAAGGTGGGGAGGGAGGGAGAGGAACAAGAAGAAGTAGGAGGAGGAGGAAAAAGAAAGAGAAAGGGAGGTAGAGAAAGAGGAGAAACAGAAGGAGAGAGAGAAGGAGAGAGAAATAGTTAGGGGAGAGGAAGAGCAAAGGAGAGAGAAAAGGTGGGAGAAAGAGGAGAGAAAGAGGAAGAGACAGAGAGAGAAGGAGAAAGAAAGGGGAAAGAGAGAAAGAGAACAGGAAAGAGGAAAAGAGAAAGGGGCAGGGGAGAGGGAGAGGTTGAGCCAGAGCCAGAGAGTGTTCCTTGGAGTTCAGTACAGTAGAGCTCAAGGTAGGCCAAATGTCCAGAGCTGTAGAAAAGGTGAGAGAGAGGCAGAGGCCCCAGAAAACCAAGAGGAGATTTGAGATGAAGGGATTGGGGGAGGCAGAAGAGCAATATCTCCTCTATGTCTCCCAGCAGACTCAAAACACCTCAGGGCACCCCAAGATTAATTTTGTCTTTCTTTGTGTCACAGTGCTTGGCCCATAGTAAGGGCTTAATAAATGCTTATTGAATTCTCAGGCAACTGTGAAGGAAAGCCTAGAGTACATATGGGGACCCTGTGACCTTGTGTCTACATATGGCCCCCTAAGGCCTCAGATGTGGCCCTTTGACTGAATCCAAACTTTACAGAACAAATTTCATACTGTCCTCATTATCCTTTCCCCATCCTTCATCTTCCCTTTCCCAAATTCGTTCTGTGAAGTTTGGATTCAGTCAAAGGGCTGCATTTGAGGCCCTAGAGGACCATATGTGGCCTCAAGGCCACAGGTTCTCTACCCCCGGGCCCTAGACCAAGAGACTAAAACAATAATAGCAATGGTGTGCATTTATACATTTGTACAGAGCATTTTACCCTCCATGTGACTCCTTACTGCTATTCTATGAAGTATATACAGTAGTTGGCATAAATATTATTATTTCCATACTATGGATGAGGAAACTGAGGCCCTGAAAGAGGAGGTGATTTGCCTCAGGTCACACAGCTAGTAAGTGTCTGAGGCTGAGTTTGAACTCAGGAAGAAGTCTTCCTGACTGCAGGCCTGTCATTCTATCCATTGGGCCGCCTAGCTGCCCCTAAAGTACACTTGTCCAGGGTTATACAGGCTGGAATTAAACTCAGATCTTTGTTGTCTTGAAATCCCTTTGTAATATTTTGCATATGCTCATTTATTTACTTACCTTTCTCTCTCTCTCTCTCTCTCTCTCTCTCTCTCTCTCTCTCCATATATATATATATATATATATATATATATATATATATAGTATTTACATGGCAGTTACTTTACTCTGTATATGTTCTATTTGCCTTCCCTTCCCCCACCCTAGCAGAATATTAACCCCTTGAGGGCAGTGACTATTTCGTTGTGTTTTTTTTCCTTCACATTGCCAGGTGCTACCAGTGTCTGACCCATATTGAGCACTTAATAATTCTACTGTAATAAATAAATGCTTAATAAATGCAACTTCGTTGAATTAAATCCAGATCTCCTGATTCTCAGTCTGGTACACTTTGCACTGAGACTAGATTTCTTGGGAATCAAGCAAAAAGACCCAAGACCAAGAAAAGACTGAATTCAGGATGCTGGCACATGAGGTATCCAGAGTGGCTAAGAGGGCCAGTGACGATTATCTACAAAACAGAGTTCTATATCAATCAATAAGTCAATCAATCCACAAGATTTTGTTAAAGAGTTTACTATGTGTCATTTCTTGCCATGTTCCTTTTTTAATCTTAATTTCTTCATCTCCAAAAGGAGGATTCAACAACAAACATTCAACATATTATTCCCCAATGGTCAAATAAATGGTCAAAGGATATGAACAAGCAGTTTTCAGATGAAGGAATTGGAACTTCCTATAGTCATATGAAAAAAATGCTCTAAATTACTATTGATTAGAGAAATGTAAATTAAAACAACTCTGAAGTATCACCTCACACCTATTAGATTAGTTAATATGACAGAAAAGGAAAATTATAAATGTTGGAGAAGATGTGGGAAAACGGGAACACTAATGCTTTGTTGGTGGAGTTGTGAATTGATCCAACCTTCTGGAGAGCAATTTGGAACTATGCCCAAAGAGCTATAAAACTATGCATACCCTTTGACCTAGCAATACCACTTCTAAGTCTGTATCCCAAAGAGGTCATAAAAAAGGGAAAAAAACCCATATGTGCAAAAATATTTATAGCAGCTCTTTTTGTGGTGGCAAAGAATTGGAAATTTGAGGAGATGCCCATCAACTGGTGAATGGCAGATCAAATTGTGGTATATGAATGTAATGGAACACTATTGTTCTATAAGAAATGATGAGCAGGAAGATTTCAGAAAAGCCTGAAAAGACTTAATACGAATTGATGCTGAGCGAAGTGAGCAGAACCAGGAGAACACTGTACAAAGTAAGAGCAGCATTGTGCAATGATCAGCTATGATAGGTTTAGCTCTTCTCAGCAAAACAATGATCTAAGACAGTTCCAAAAGACTTGTGTTGGAAAATGCTATCCACCTCAGAGAAAGAACTATGGAGTCTGAATGCAGTTCAAAGCATTCTATTTTCACTTGCTTTTTTCCCCTTTTGTTCTGACTCTTCTTTCACAATATGACTAATGTGGAAATATGTTTAACACGATTGTACATGTATAACCTATAGCAGATTGCTTGCTGTCTTTGGGAGGGAAAAGAGGGACGGAAAAATGTGAAACTCAAGATCTTACAAAAATGAATGTTGAAAGCTATCTTTACATGTAATTGGAAAAAATGAAATATAAATAAAAGTATTATATTCTATATTATTATAAATATATAATTTAAAACATTATATAAAATAATATAAATAAAATACATGCAAAAAAGAAAAAGAAAAAAACCAACACATATTCAATTCTACAAACATTTCAGCATATTGTTCTAGGCTCTGGGGATATGAAGATCAAAAAATCCTGATCTTTGGCCTCAGTAGGGTTATGTGTACACAAATACATGTGTGTGTGTTTCTCTGTGTGGTGTATGTGTAAGACAGACAGAGAGACAGACGGAGACAGAGATAGAGTGTAGACCCATGATTGTCAATGATCTATCAACATAGATGAGCTGTTATTCCAACACCTATAGTCAGAGTTGCCTGGGGGCCCTGAGAGGTTAAGAAACTTGTTCAGGGTTGAATAGCCAATATGTAGAACTTGACACACACCTTGAACTAGGTGGCCCAGTGGATAAGGGTGCCTCTTTGTCATTTGAGGCAGCTAGATGACACAATGAATAGAGAGTTGAACCTGGAGTCAAGAAGACCTGAGTGTAAATCTGACCTCAGACACCTACTAGTTGTGTGACCCTGGGCAAGTCACTTAGATTCTGTTTGCCTCAGTAACTTCATTCATAAAATGGGGATAATAATAGCCCCTATCTTCCAAGGTTATCCTAAAGATTGTTGTTGTTTAGTCATTTTTCAGCTTTTATAGATGCTTCATGAGCCCTTTTTGGATTCTCTTGGCAAAGACACAAAATGGTTTGCCATTTCCTTCTCCAGCTCATTTGACAGATGAGGACACTGAAGCAAATGGTGAAGTGACTTGCCCAGGGTCACACAGCTAGTCAATGTCTGAGGCTGGATTTGAACTCAAATCTTCCTGACTCCAGGCCCAGTATTCTATCCACTACACACCTAGCTGCCCTGTTCTAAGGATAAAATGAAATTAAACCTTAAATCTCTATACATATTTTGGCTATCATTATAGTTGTCATTGTTAATATATTATTATCCCAATTCCCACATCTTCTTCTCATTTGGGGAAACGCATAGATGAGAATGCTTACACTAACTCTTTGGGTTGTTATGAGGAAAGTAGGCTATAAACCTCAAAGGTCTCCATAAATATGAGCGATTGCTCAGTAATCATTTGTAAGGCTTCTCTTAGCTTTAAACCTATGACCGCAATAATCGTATGATCCTGTACCTTTGATTGCCTTTGTAGCAAGAGTTTGCTTTTCTATGACTCTCCTTGGCCATGGTTAGAATCATGGTGGCTCCAGAGAGCTGACCTGAATGCGCTATGCTGATAAGTAAGTTGGTGTGGGGTAGAGTCAGGAAAACTACCTTCTTGCAGCCAAAGGCCCATGGTCTTGGGTGCCACTGGAGACTCACGCTCAGACAACGAAACCTTGCTAAATGTCGAGCCCAATTGATGGTTCCTAGGAGCTTGGGATCATCAGTTTAGAGTAGGAAGGGAGGGCAGAGACCACGTGACCCAACTTCCTTATTTCACAAGTGAGGAAAGGCCCAGATTAGAAAGGGAAAGAGTCACAAAGCTATGACTCACAGCCAGGTTCTCTAACCCCAGATCAGTGCTTTCCTCAATGGCCAGCAGTCTAGGTGGGTAATCAAAGATCGCCAGCTTCACTTTGCCTCCTTAGTTAAATCCTTTCCTCTCGATGACAAGATAGGTGGTAATGGATAGAGTGCCAAGACTAGAGTCAGGAAGACTCATCTTCATGACTTCAAATCTGGTCTCAGGCACTTACTAGCTGTGTGACCCTGGACAAGTCACTTAACCCTGTCTTCCTTAGTTTCCTCATCTGTAAAATGAGTTGGAGAAGGAAATGGCAAACCACTCCAGTATCTTTGCCAGGAAAACCCCAAATGCGTTCACAAAGAGTCAGACACAATTGAAAAACAACTGAACAGCAACAAGTCTTACTTCTCCATCAGCCCAACACCGTGACTAGACAGAAATGATACAGTTTCTATCTTTGAGAGCTTTTCACTTAATAGTGGCCATAGTGAACTACACTCAGGTGAGAAGAGAATGGTGTTGAGGAAAGACCATTGGACTTCTAGTACCATTGGATTCTAGCCCCAACTCTCTTTCCTACTATCTGAATGATGCTTGACAAGACTGCAGCTCAATGGCCCTCACTCTTCTCATCTGTACTATGGACGTAAGAGACTGATACTACCTACATTACAGGCCTTTGAGATTTAGAGCTGGGGGGGGGGGCTAGAGACCATTTAGTCCAACTCCCTCATTTTTAATAGTTTAGTTATTTATTATTTTGGTCTTTTTGGAGGGGGAAGGCAGGGCAGTTGGGGTTAAGTGACTTGCCCAAGGTCACACAGCTAGTAAGTGTTAAGTGTCTGAGGCTGTATTTGAACTCAGGTCCTCCTGACTCCAGGGGCTGGTGCTCTATTCACTGTGTCACCTAGCCACCCCAAACTCCCTCATTTTTTATAGATGAGGAAATTGAGGCCCAAAGAGAATGAGATTTTGTCCAAGATAATAAGCCAAATCCAAGATAATAAACCAAACCCAGGTCTCTTCTCCAACTCCAAATCCAGTACTCTTGTCATTATACCATGAGGCCCTCCCTGCTTTTTGTAGTCTTAGTTCTCTGCAAACTGTAAAGCACTCGATGTTGTTCCAGTTATTTCAGTCATGTCTGACTCTTCTTAACCCCATTTGGACTTTTCTTGGCTGGAGTGGTTTGTCATTTCCTTCTCCAGCTCATTTTACAGATGAGGAAACTGAGGCAAACAGGGTGAAGTGACTTGCCCAGAGTCACACAGCTATTAAGTGTCTGAGACTGAATTTGAACTTGGGAAGATGAGCCCTCCTGACTTCAAGCCCAGTACTATTTCCACAGTGCCACCTAGCTGCCCTGAAGCACTAGATTAAAATGATTTATTTTGAAAGGATCAAAAAAGCAATTTTTTGTGACTGAGTCATTTCAGTCATGTCTGACTCTTCATGACCCAGTTTTGGGGTTTTCTTGGCAAAGATATTGTAGTGGTTTGCCATTTTCTTCTCCAAATTATTTTTACAGATGTAGAAACTGAGTCAAACAAGGTTAAGTCAAAAAGCAGTTACAAAGCAATATAAAAATCAATTCCATAAGCATTTATTAAGTTTGTCCTGGGTACAAAGCACTATACCAGACACTGAGTAAGGTACAAAGTTTAGATAAGAAAAGCCCCCTGCCCTCATGAAGCTTACTGTCTAAACTCAGTCTCAACTCAACTCCATCTCCTGCCTGCTCCACCTTCTCAGTAGTTCTGTCCACCTTGGGATGACTCTGGCCTTGGGGCCTGCTCTCCTGATTGGTGAGTCTCTGGCTGAGAGAACCATTTCTTAGGAGGCCTGGGACTAGTCTGTCCACACCCTCCCCCCATACTTCCAGATCATCTTACTCTCAGAATTGCCTCATCTCCTCAGCAGCTTTGCTTCCATTAGGGCATTCTCCCCCTCTCCCACCTTCCAGCTCCCCTTTATGTTCTGTCTTCCCCAATTACAATGTAACCTTTTTGAGAGTTGGCACCAGCTTTTTTTTTTGTATTTGTATACACAGGCATATAATAAGTATTTACCATTCTCTCTCTCTCTCTCTCTCCACTCCTCTGTCTCTCTCACCCTGTCTGTCTCTCCTTCCCTCTCTCTGTCCCTCTCTCTCTCTCTCTCTCTCTCTCTCTCTCTCTCTCTCTCTCT
>NW_027187367.1:11750768-11796987 GCF_028583685.1 Petaurus breviceps papuanus
TCTCTCTCTCTCTCTCTCTCTCTCTCTCTCTCTCTCTCTCTCTCTCATCCCTGTCTGTCTCTCTTCCCCACCCCCACCCTCCTCTCTCTTTGTTTCCTCAGTCTTCTCTCTGAACAGACACTCAGGTGTGGGGAGCCTGTGTGCACACTTAAGCATCTTGAGAGGATGAAGAAAAAGATTAGGCAATGAGAGGCAGCCTGGAATAGTGGATGGGAGGCCAGTCTTTCAGTCATGGTACCAGGCCCATCCCTGACACATACTGTATGTGAAATTCTATCAAGTCACTCCTCTAGAGTCCAGGCAACTCTCCATCCAAAAAAAAAAAATTGCGAAGCACATACCAATTTGTATTACCAAGGGTTCTTCTTGGGGGTTTCCTACACCACTGAAATCTTAGGTTTGGTTTACAAAAAGGGAAGAGGAGAGGGGCATTCCACTGAATGTGGAAAGATAAGAAGGGAAAAACAAGCAAATTATATGAAGGGCCCCCTCAGAGCTGAGAGTCAGCGATGGCGGGGAAATAAGGTTGGTGAGGTTAAAAATGGGAGAAAACGGAGTCAAGGCTGAGGAATTTGGATTTGATGCAACAGATAATGGCCAGTCACTGGAGTCAGGCCTTCTCACTGGCCCATCAGCTTCTCAGCATTGACTACACTCCCAGTACTGGGATTAGGCAGATAGGACATGGTTTCTGCCTTTGAGAATTTTACCCTTGTGACAAATACAAGAAAAACTGGGAAAGGTGAGCAAGACTATTGTCACAAGCAGAGGCTGCTCAGGGGGTTGTTGTCATCTGGGGTAAAACGAGGTCACACAACTTATTTTAACAAACAGACAGGTAATCCTGGAATCTCAGAGCTGTAAGGGACTGGTACCACCCACTTCCCAGGCCTTTGAGATTTAGAGGCAGACTTCAGAGGCCATCTACTTCAGTCTCCCATTTTAGAGAAACTGAAACTCAGAAGGCCAAGTAACTTGCCCAAATAACATAACATCAGAGGGGAAATCTGAACCTGGGTCCTCATATGCCAGTGAAAACACTTTATCCACTTTCCAACTCATATCTGGATGGGAATTCCCTCTAAAAAAAATCCCAACAAGTGATCAGTCATCTTCTGTTTTAAAATGGCTAGTGATGTGGTCAAAGGAATGCTGGTAAATATTTAACAACCAGCTCTCTAGTTTAGGGAACTCCTAGTGAGGTACTTTCCCAGCTCTCTATCCTCAGTGCAACATTGACTCTCTTTCCTGATGGCCATGGTTTTCTAAAACTGGTGTGCGCCTCCAGTGGAATGGGAGATAGAGAATGAATATAAGGGTGTGCTGGAGTCAGCGTGAACTGGTTTGTGAAAGCCAGTTGTTAAACCTGAAGTGTGACTACTCACACCTCTGAAAGTGGCGAAGTCTGCAAATCAGGGGTGGATTTATTGTCTTGTTTGTTGACTAGACTTAAGAAAGTAAAGAGGGAAATACTAATAAGGTAGATTTTTTTCTTCTGCTGGAAATGAACAACTGTGGACAGATTTTAAGTAATCTACCTTATTGAGACTGATGAAATTACAGGTCAAATCAAAAGGGGGGGGGGATTGTTAGGAAACTTTTATTTATATAAAACAAAGCCTAGCTATCTGCATCCTAGAGTCATAGAATCTGAAACCTGGGAGGGACCTCAGAGGTTATCCATTACAGCCTTACCTAGACAGGAACCCTCTCTTCCTCACCATTCTTCTCTCCAAATCCAGGTCTACTTGTGATCATGCTTGTACAGGGGTAGGGAACCTGCAGTCCCAAGGTCACATGTGGCCCCCTAAATCCTCAAGTGTGGCCCTTTCAATCAAAGGGCCATACTTGAGGGCCTAGAGGGACACATGTGGCCTCAAGGCCACAGGTTCCCCACCACTGGTGGGCTCTTAGGCCTTCATGGATGAATTAGTACAGTTGTCTCCTGTCCTCTCTATTGGAGACTCTAACTGCCTCTTTGGGGTCACAAATGTAGGGACCAAACAGAGGGGTTCCCTGTGTTGGTGGGTGAGATGGACAACTAGGGAAGCCTCAATGCCCACGTGATCCACCAGGTGGGGCCAGGCCCACAATCCAAGATGGCTGTGCAGACCCAGTCATCAAAGTTTGTGAACTGGCAGATGGATGGAGAGGACCAGTGTTCCCATTTCACAGCAGTGGTCACCCTGTGGAGCCCTGATGTGTCTATGGGCTCAGGGATCCTAGTAGCTCAGAGTATCATCATCACTCGGAATTAGTGGATCCTAGTGCTGTCTTCTGGACCAAGCAGAATAAATCTTTCCCACATGATTGTGTATATCAGCATTTTAATAATTGTGTATGTCAACATTTTAATCATTTTAATGAAGGAGAAGAAAAAGGAGGAGGAAGAAGAGAAAAAGAAGAAGAGAAGGAGGAGAAGAAAGAGGAGGAAAACGACAAGGAGGAAAAAACAAGGAGGAGGAGGAGGAAGAGAAGAAAGAGGAGGAAGAGGAGGAGGAGGAGGAGGAGGAGGGGGAGGAGGAGAGGGAGGAGGGGGGGAGGGAGGGAGAGGGGGGAGGAGGAGGAGGAGAAGGAGGAGGAGGAGGAGGAGGAGGAGGAGAAGAAGAAGAAGGAGGAGGAGGAGGGATATAGGGATCCAGGACTCAATGGATCCCTATATGTGATCCTTGCCATAGGGATCCAGGACACAAAGCCTGGGTGGTTCAGTGGATAAAGCACCCAGCCTGGAATCAGGCAGACCTGCATTCAAATCTGGCTTCAGACTAACTATGTGATCCTGGGTGGTCACTTAATTTCAGCCTGCCTCATTTTCCTAATCTATATAATGGGTATAATAATAGCCCCTACCTCTAAGGATTCTTGTCAGTATCAAATGAGATAATAATTGTAAAGTGCTTAGCACAGGGCCTGACACTATAGTCAACAGTATATAAATGGTTTTTCGTGTTCAGTCCTTTCAGTCATGTCCTACTCTTTGTAATCTCATTTGGGGTTTTCTTGGCAAAGATACTGGAGTGCTTTGCCATTTCCTTCTCTAGCTCATTTTACAGATCAGGAAACTGAGGCAGACAAGGTCAAGTGACTTACCTAGGGTCACACAGCTAGGAAGTGTCTGAGCCTAGCACTCTATCCACAGCACTACCTAGTTGCCCTATATAAATGTTAAATATTATTATAAAGCACTTTAAGATTGGTAAAGAGCTTTACAAATATCTCATTTTATCTTCACAACAACCCTGAGAGGTAGGTACTGTTACTGTGAGTGTAGGAATTCACTCCACTATAGATTAAAACTCATTTATGGCTTCTCATGTGGGGCGATTTCTGTCCACGCTCCCCCACAGATCCAGCCAAGAGCAGAGATTTCTCAATATGGAATCCAGGCTGGGCAGAGAGGAGCTTGCCTTTGGTCCCTGCTGCTGCGGAAGCTAGGACTAGCAGATCACTTGAGTCTAGGAGCTCTGAGAAGATAAAATGACTGGATGTCTCCACTAAGTCTGGCAAGGATATGAGGAGCCCTCCCTCCCACAGGGAATGGCGAGACACCAGGTCCCCAACGAGGGGCAAATTGGCCCAGGTCAGAAAATCTGAGTGGACTGAGGCTTCTGTACCAATCAGAATTGGGATTGGGCCAGTCAGTGGTTGGCTGGTGCTGCTAGAGGCCATAGGGATCTGGCAGTGTGCCTGGTGCTGAGTTGGGGTCCTAGTGGTAGTATCTGGCATGTGCTGGGGGTGTTTCTGCATTTTCCAGCGGCTAAACTGAAGCTCAAGGTGATCAGGTCTCAGGAGGCTGCCCGTTTGCCCAGGGTTACATTGAAGTATGGGAGGTCTGGGGTGTGAGAGGGTGGGTCAGTCCTGGCTTAGGAACCCTTAAGGGTAGGTGTCTACCTGCTTGCCCAGAGCTGTGCTGAAGCATATGGAAATGTGCTTCAGCACAGCTCTGGGCAAGCAGGTAGACACCTACCTTATGTGGAAATGTGGTTGCTGGAGGCAGCCTGTTTGCCTGGGGCTACACTGAAGATTGTGGTGGCTCTCAGATCTGGAGTCTACCCACCCCCCTGGCTATGCTGAGGCAGTGAGGTACTCTGACTACTCCACTGTACTGGGGCTCAGGATCTCCCAATGGTTTGCGGAGGTGGAGCTTGCTGCTGGCTTGCTGGAACTCTTCCTGCTCTGGGCTGCACTCCCCTTTCACCAGAGTAAGATGGACCTTTCTTGAAGATCTTCCAAGCTTCTTGGGCTAAAGATTGTTTCACTCCACATTTCTGCTGGTTCTGCTGCCCCAAAATCTGTTTGAGGACTCTATTTTATGGTTGTTTGGAGGTGAATATGGGAGAGTTGCAGGGGTTTGCTGCTTACTCTGCCATCTTGGCTCCTGGAAGTGTCTCCCTCCATTAGGATTTAAGCTCCTTGAGGCTAGAGGCCCTCTGATTTGTTTATATTTGTATGCCTAGCACTTAGCACAGTGCCTGGCTCATAGTATAAACACACAATAAATGCTCTAGCTGGCTAGCTCATCTTTGGAAACATGCCACAATCTACTTATGCCCATATGTCCTCCTCCATTGGCCTTTGGGTTACTCGCTACTTAAGGGTCCTTGGGGTCAAGTCAACTCAACAAAAACTTATCAAGTGCCTACTATGTCCTAAACACTATACAAAAGGTGAAAAGCAGGCCCCCCCTATCAAAGATCTTCCAAACTAATGGGGGAGACAACATGCAAACAATTATATGTGAGCAAGATGCGGACAAGATAAATTAGGGACCATGTCAGGGGCAAGGCTCTAGCATTGAGGGGGATGAGCAGAGGCTTTTTGCAGAAGGTGGGGCCGTGGTGTTCTAATATTCATCACCACACAGCATCTGAAAACCCCAGGTTTATAAAGACGGGTTTTTGTGTGGGGCGGCCACTTGGGATCATTAAAAGCACTTCACAATTTTCCAAATGAAATTCAGCCTACTCTCCTCTTTCTATTGAGTTCTGGGGCCCGCCTCATCATCCATCCACCTGCAGTGCCTGGCCTACATAGACAGTATTATGGATTCCTTCACACGATAGGCATCCAGCTGCATGGCCTAGTCTGGACAATAAGCAGTTTATATCCATTTGGGTTTTTCTGTCTGCACTGAAAAGCTGATTTCTTTTGAGTAATCATAGTTTCATAGATCTCGAGCTGAAAAGGGGGAAGAGGAAGGGAAGAGAAGGAAACAAGCATCTATTAAGTCCCTACTACGTGCCAGTCACTGTGCTAAGGACTTTTACAAATATTATTTCATCTGATCCTAGTAACAACCCTGAGAGGTAGCTGCTGTTATTACAGTTTCATGGTTGAGGAAAGTGAAACTAAGAGAAGTTAAATGACTTAAAAGCTAGTAAGTGATGGTGCCTGGATTTGAACTCAGGTCTTCCTGACTCTAGGTCCAGGACTCTATCAAGTGTGCCACCAGATGACAAAACCGAGACACCCAGAGGTTGAGTGAGTGACCTTCTCAAAGTGGCATCAAGGGACAGAGTCTGGATTTGAATTCAGGTTCTCTGTCTCCAAATTCAGCATCTTTTCCACTGCCTCACATTGTCTCCCTCGTGATTAATCACATGTAAGTAAAGTAGTTATCTGGGAATAGAGGGTAAAGGTGACCAACTCTACCCCCACCTGTTAAAACAACAATAATAATAATTAATATTTATATAGCACCTACTATGTGTCAAACACTGTGCTAAGAACTTTACAAATATTATCTTATTTGATACTCACAACAACCCTGAGAGATGGATGCTATTATTATCCCCATTTCACAGGTGAGGAAACTGAGGTCAAAAGAAGTTAAATGACTTCTCTCCCTTTCCCCTTCCTTACTTCTGCCTTCTGGCTTCCCTGGCTTCTTTCAAATCTCAGCTCAAAAATCACTTTCAGCAGGAAGCCTTTCTCATTTTTCCTCAATGTCCTGACCACTCCCATCCTCTAGTCCCTCCCCACTCAGACCACTTTCATTTACTCTCTCTCTCTATATGTATTGTTTGTACATTGTTGTTTATGCATTGTTTCCTTCATTAGAATGTAAGCTCCCTGAGGACAGGCACCATTTGTATTCCCAGTGCTTAGTTCAGAGCATCCAGCAAGTGCTTAATTAATGTTTGTCTATTGACTCACATTTACACAGCATTTTAAGGTTTGTAAAATCTTTCCCATATCTTACCTCATGTAATCTCACAGCAACCCTGTGAGACAAGTACTAATGCTATCCTCCTTTTACTGATAAGGAAACTGAGTCACAGAGAAGTCAAATGATTTGCCCAGAGTCATGTAGCTAATAAGGATCTGAGGCAAGGCCTAAACCCAAGTTTTCCTGACTCCAAGTCTGGGATTCTATCCACTTAACCCTACTGTAGGCATGAGCAGTCTCTTAAAGATAATCCTCCCTCCTAGGAAAAAAAAAAAAAGGTGTTCCAGAAGTGAAGGAAGAAATCCCCCAAAAGGAGCCAGCAGCAACTTACTGAAGGAGCCCAGCAGAAGACAATAGCCTCTCCTCATTAGAGAAGCAGTTTCTTATGGCAGCTCCATGGACCAACAGTGATGCCCAGCTTGCATCAGTGAGGCATAATGGGCTTCTGAAAAACTGACCCAAGGAAGACAATGGGAGGTGTTTCAGCTGGGAGAGGAGACCTGGGAGCTTACGCTATTTGGGGGCATCTCCTCTCCTACTGGTGCGTGGAAATCTGAGATGCTGTGTTCCTTTGTCTATGAGAAATGTTCCCTTTTTAATTAATATGCTATTCTGTTTAATTAAATGCCCTTTTCTTTGAAATAACAGGTCAACTGGTTTGGTCTGCTGAGAGAAATGATCGTTTCTCTCTTATATTAATAACCAATTAATATTGGGGGTGGAGGGAATCTGAGGTTTTTTCCTTACTATTTCCTCATTCAAAAATAAATCTCTGTAGGTTTTTCAGCCAGTCCTTGTGAAGGACGTTGCTGATAGATGAGATTATCCAAATCCTCTGGGTATGTGCTTCTAGCAGGGCCCAACTAGAAGACCAGCTAGAAGCAGAATCTCATCTAGGTGGAATTCTTAACCCACCATCACCCACCACTTCCTGCTGAAAGTGATATTTGAGTTGAGACTGGAAGGGAGCCAGGGAAGCCAGAAAGCAGAAGGGAGGAGGGGGAAGGGAGGGAAGGCAGTTAACTTCTTTTGGCCTCAGTTTCCTCCTCTATGAAATGGGGATAATAACAGCATCCACCTTTCAGGGTTGTGAGGACCAAGTAAGATAACATGTTATTCTAGGTGGAATTCATAACCCACCATCACCATTCACTGTTCACTGACTAAGTGGAAGAAAAATTTTTTTGTATAGACTGCCCTGGAGGCGGGAGTAGTCTGGCTGAAGATGAGACTCTCTGTCCATGAGTGATTTGATCACATACCCAGCCCCTCATTTAGAATTCATTCTCATTAATTGTTAACCAATCAGAATTGATTCCCATTTGTCAAGAATACCCACTCTTCTGATGGCATATAAGCTTCAAGAGGCCTCCATGAAGGGTCTTTGGTTGACAAGAGAAAGCCAAATGAGCATCCTTTTATTAATTATTTACTAGCCATAATTAATAAAATGGTTAATTACCAAGAAATTATGTCTCTGGGACTTTTTCATGTGTCACACTGGTATATGGAGATACATCAGTAGAGGTTCTGAGCTGTGGTTTTGACTGAGCAATTACCCAACAGTACTATAATCCAAGGTGCACCCCCAGGTGACACACGGATCCTACGGATGCTTCTTCCAGCATGGATTTCCTCTCTATGTACTTGTTCTGATCCAGACATTCTTCCCAACTCCCTTATCTGTCTTTTCTGCTTCTGGGTATAGCACATTGGAGGCTGAAGTATTAGGGTTCAAGTATAGAGACTCTATAGTCAAAAATGATGTAAATAAAAGTAAGATAGTTATAGGAACATTGGGAAATCTCTTCCCTTTCTTGTCTATTTCTTATCCTGATAGTCTCATCTATTTGGAATGATATAACTTATATGGGCCTCATATCTTCTCTCATTCTACAGACTTGTCTTCATCTTTACAGCTATCTGGGGGGGGGGGGGGGGAGGGTCGAGGCAATCAGGGTTAAGTGACTTGTCCAGGGTTACGGAGCTAGTAAATGTCAACTGTCTGAGGCCGGACTTGAACTCAGGTCCTGCAGACTCCAGGACCAGTGCTATATTCACTGCACCACCTCACTTCCCTATGGCTATTTTCTAAATCAATATGATTTGTGATCTTCCATCATCTTTCTATGTAGTGTTTAACAAATGAGCATATTTTTAACTGGGGGCAGCTAGGTGGTGCAGTGGATAGAGCACTAGAAATGGAGTCAAGAAGTCTCCTGTTCTTGAGTTCAAGTCTAGCCTCAGACACTAACTAACTTTGTGACCCTGAACAAGTTACTTCACCCTGTTTGCCTCAGTTTCCTCATCTGTAAAATGAGCTGGGGAAGAAAACGGCAAACCACTCCAGTATCTTTGCTAAGAAAACCCCAGATGGTGTTACAAAGAGTCAGATATGACTGAAAAACAAAAATATTTCTTTTTCAGGGGGAGAGGAGGGCAGGGCAATTGGGGGTAAGTAACTTGCCCAAGGTCACACAGCTAGTACGTGTTAAGTGTCTGAGGTCAGATTTGAACTCAGGTCCTCCTGACTCCAGGGCCAGTGCTCTGTCACTGAGCCATCTAGCCACCTCAACAAAATTATTTTTAACTGGTGCTATCCTTGGTTGCTGTTTCTCTGCTTAGCAAGAAAATAAAATGTTTGCTGATAAAGGAAGTTCCTAATTTTTCCTGACCTCCTCATTGTGGTGACTGCTTTACAGCTCTGAACTTTGCCAGAAAATGTTTAACATCAAAATCATTACCTTTACTTTTTCCATTTTCCATTTGTGGGGAGGGGCATTACCCTAACAGCTAAGTAAGATTGTATTTAGGATCTTCTTTTCATCTTTTCTTCTAATTTAGGGGTTCTCAGACTGTTTTGTGTCATATACCCCTTGGACAGCCTGGTGAAACCTACAGACCCATTGTCAGAAAATTTTTTTAAATGTATAAAAGATACATAGAATTGCAAAGGACATTAATGATATTGCAATACAGTTATCAAAATGTCTTTTTTTAAGTGCCAAGTTAAGAACTTCTGTTCTCATTTGAAATTAACTTGGACCTTTGATCTCACTAACAGGTGCACGCATATAGCTGATGCTGCTATAACTCAGTAACCAGGTAAATCACTTTTCCCTAAGAAATGCCCCCTAGAAACCTCTTCACCCAGAAAGTTCACTCTACCCTGGACTTGCCACATTGGGAGTGACCTCTGCCTCCATGGCCTCTCCCTCTGATTGGCTAGTGCTTCCCACAACCTCCATTGTAAGGAGAACATCCAGACCAATAGCCTTCCTTCCTTTCCAGGCTGCAATCTGGACTCTCAAAGACTTTCTATACAATACTTCAGTGCACGCCCTGCCCCTCGAATTGTACTTTCATCTCTTCCTCCCTTATACACACACACGCTCCTTTTCAGCTTCTCCATATGTGTTGTCTCCTCCCATTAGAATCTAAGCTCCTAGAGTGGCTAGGTGGCACAGTGAATAGAGCTCCAGCCCTAGAATCAGGAGGACCTGAGTTCAAATCTGGCCTCAGACACTTAACATTTACTAGCTGAGTGATCTTGGGCAAGTCACTTAACCCCAATTGCCCTGCCTTCCCCCTTCAAAGAGCAAAAAAAAAAATTATTTTCAGCACCTAGCAGAGTTACTGGCATATAGTAAGCACTGAATAAATGCTTGTCAATTCTTTTTTTCTCTTCTTTTTATGGATGGGGAGAATACTCACATCAACATGGTTCATTTCTTCCAACAGTATGTCAATTCATTGGTCAATGGACAATTAACAAAGATTTAGCATTTATCACAAAAACTATAAAGCGAATATTTCTAGCTTTAATTCTAGAACTTGTGCTATTTTTAGCCCTCTCTGACTCCTTTTCTATTTTACCCCTGTCATCCTGGAAGTGGAAGGGGGACCCACAAGGTCAAGCCTGAAAAGGCTTTTTATTCAGTTCCTCCCCTAAGTCTTCCCTTCTCCAGACTAAACATTCCCAGTTATTCATGAGGCATAGTTTCCAGTCCTCTAGCCACCTACTTGCCCCCCTTTCTATGCATTCTAGTTTGCCCATATCTTTCTTACCACGTGGTACTGAATAAGGCATTATCATTGAATGAATACATCCAAATAATAACAATGTTATTTATGCTATAACATTATATTATGTCAATATTAATAATACCAGCATTAATATGAATTATATTATTTTAATATTAATAACAGTGTTCATATTATGTTAATATTAATTACCTGTTAATATATTGTATTAATTTTATTAATAATGACCATGTTAATATTAATTATATTGAGTTATCGTTAATGATAATGTTAATCTTAATTATATTATATTGCAATTACATAATAATCTGTCAATATTAATTATATTGTGTTGACATTAATAACAATGTTAAAATTAATTATATTATATTACAATTAATAATAACTTGTTCATATTGTGTTCATATTACTTAATAATGACCATGTTGATATTAATTGTATTGTGTTAACATTAATAGCAGTGTTTATATTAATTATATTATGGTGATATTAATAACAACAGTGTTAGTATTAATTATATTATGTTAATATGAATTAATAACCACTAGCATTTATATAGCACTTTAAGGTTTGTAAAGTCCTTTCTAAATATTATTCCATCCTCATAATAACCATAGGAAATAGGTGTTATTATGATCCCCATTTTACAGATGAGACAAAGGTGAAGTAACTTGTCCAAGGTCACACAGCTAGTAAGTGTCTGAGTCTAGATTTGAACTCAGGTCTTCCTGACTCCAGGCCCAGATGTGAGCTATCTACAATTCAGCTGTCATGGCTCAAGGAAACTTTAGACTTTTCCTTTGGAATCGCCTACCATCAATTCAATTCAACTCATTCATTCATTTCTTCAACAAGCAGGGCCTCTGACTCCAAAGATAACATTCTTTCTACTGTATCACATCGCCTCTCTCCCAGCACTGAAATTCAACAGCTCAGAATTCAATTGCATAAATACTTATTAAGGGCCTACTTTGTGCCAGACCCTGTGCTAGAAGCTGGGGATATAAAGGTAGCACCTGTGTTGCTATGGGGGTGAGAAGGGGACCAGAGTGTGGACCAGTTGGGTGGGTTTTTTTTTTCAATATGAACTTCTGAGACTGTGTGCTTGGAGATCTCTGGGACAGAAGAGCCAGAAGGAGAGAATTCATGCATTCATATTCCATTCTGGGCCTTGTGGTCAAGCAAGTGTCAAACAGAACCAAGCACCTGAGCAGAAGCTCTCTCCCCCTTGCCTTCCATCTCTTGGGACCATGCCTGGCAAACAGTATGGGCTTAATAAATGCTTACTGACAGACTGACCGACCGACTGACCGACTTTGACAGGCTACTGCTATTGCCACTCTTGCTTCTACTAGACAGATAGAAGAGGGGCCACAGGACTGAGAGTGGCAGGCAGGCCTGGCTCCTTTCCTCTGGAAATCTCCCAAAACACAGCCTCAGAAGTTCAAAAACCAAGAGAACCCCGGGAGGATGTCTGCTTAAGTCTCTCATCTCCATAGCAACAGCAGCTAGACAAGGGCCAAAAAATAATAATAATAAATGAACTAGTCTCTGCCATCCAGGGGCTTATATTCTATCAGATAAACAGTACAGATAATGTAATTCAATAAAGCCTTTTAGAGCACATTCAATGTTCAAGGCTCTGTGCAAGTCTCTTTCTTCTGAATACTTTGATAATGCCGTAACTTCATCCCATAAGGGGGGAATTTAATTTTTGAAACCTCCAAAAGCCATTTGGAGCCAAGTCAAGTGAGATGGATGAATGCTATTTCAGGTCAGAAAAAAAAAATAATGTATCACTATAAGGTAACAAGACAAATTGTCTTACAGGGCCCCTAAGATGGCCCTGAAGGCAAATTCCAAAGAGAATTCTGAAAATGTGTGCACAAGGGTGACATCACATGGCCTCCCAATTAGGTTACTCTTAATGGGGCAATATGAATCAATTAATGGATCATTAATTAAATATAATTAAGCAACTACTGCAGGCCAGGCAACATAAATATAAAAACAAAAATAAAAGTTCCTGCACTGAGGGAGTTTGCTTTCTAATGAGGGAAACACCAGCCTCTCCTCCTTGATACTGTCTTCTATGTTTTCAGGACACCACTCTCTCCTGGTTCTTCTCCTACCTCTCTGACCACTCCTTCTCAGTTTTCTTTGCTGGATCCTCCTCCAGATCATGCCCCTTAACTGTAGGTATCCCCTCAGGGTTCTGGTCGGGGCCATTTTCTCTATAGATACTGCTTCACTTTGGGGATCTCATCAGCTCCCGTGGATTTAATTGCCATCTCTATGCTGACTCTCAAACCTACTTTTCCCACCCAAAACTCCCTGCTGATCTCCAATCCTGAGTCTCTAACTGCTTTTCCTATATTTCTAACTGGATATCCAGTAGGCTTCTTCCTCTAATATGTCTAAAATGGAACTCATTCTCTTTCCCCAAACCCTCCCCTGCTCCTACCTTCCCTATTATTCTAGAGGGCAATGCCGTCCTCCCAGTCCTTCAGGTTCCCAGCCTAGGGCTCATCCTGGATTCCTCACTATCTCTCACTGCCCCCCCCCCATATCCAAGCTGTTGGCGCACTTTTGCAACATCTCTTCTCCGACATGGCCATCGCTCTGGTGCAGGCTCCCATCACCTCGAACCTTGATTACCACAATAACTTGTTGGTGGGTCTGCCTGCCTCAAGCTTCTCCCCATCCCAAGCCATCTTGAAATTCAGGCACCAAAGTGGTTTTCCTAAAGTCACTTTCCTACTCAATAAACTCTGGTGGTTCTCTATTGCCTCCAGGATCAAACACAAAATGTTCTGTCTGAATTCCCTCATGACTCCCCCTCCCCACTTTTCCACTCTTCTTACATCTTACTTCCCAGCATGTCCTCTTTGATCCAGTGACTCTGGCCTCTTGGCGGCTCCATTAACAAGACACTCCATCCCTCAGTGCCTGCCATTTTCTCTTGCTGTCCCCCATACCTGGAAGGCTCTCCCTCCTCCAGTCCACCTGTGGACCAACTTAGCTTCCTTCAAGTCCCACCTAAAAGCCTTTCTTTTACTGGAAGTCTTCCCCAAACCCTCTTAATTTCAGTGCCTTCCCTTTTAAAATTATTTCTTATTTATCATGTGTATTGCTGGCTTTATATATACATACATATGTATATACACATGTGTACATGTGTGTGCATGCATGCAGATATGCACACACATGTACATGCAAGTGCATATGCATATATATGTTTTCAGGCTGTTTCCCCTATTAGATTGTAAGCTTTTTTGAGGGCAGAGACTGTCTTTTGCCTCTTTTTGTATCCTCAGCACTTAGCACGGTGCCTGACATACAGTAGGCATTTAATAAATGTTTATTGATTGAGCAAAATAAATATGCACTATATACAGAATCAATCAAGGCAATTAGTGCAGTAGATAGGGTTCTGGGCTTGGAATTCAGAAACTGTTGTTCAGTCATGTTCTACTCTTTGTTAGGCCATTTGGGGTTTTCTTGGCAAAGATACTGGAGTGATCTGCCATTTCCTTCCTCAGCTCATTTGATAGATAAGGAAACTGAGGCAAACAGGGTAAAGTGACTTGCCCAGGGTCACACAGCTAATAAGTGTCTGAGGTCAGATTTTAATTCAGGAAAATGAATTTTCCTGACTCCAGGTCTAGCACTCTATCCACTGTACCACCTAGCTGCTGGAATCAGGAGGACCTCAGTTCAAATCCAGCCTTAGACACTTACTAGCTGTCTGACTGGGGAAAAGCACTTAACCGCTGTCCGCCTCAGTTTTGTCAGCTGCAAAATGGGGATAATAATAGCACCTTCCTCCCAGGGTTATTATGAGGATCAAATCAGATAATATTTGTAAAGCACTTAAAACAGTGCATTGCACATAGTAGGCACTTAGTAACTGTGTGTTTCTATTAATACAATGTAATTTTCTGAAGGGATGCACTAGCAACTAAAGGGGCTGGAGAGACCTCAGGTAGGAGGGATTCCAAGGAAATTTGGGATCCCAAGAGCTGGGGGTGAGGAAGTAGAATGTTCCAGGCATGGAGCACAGCCTGGGCAAAGACATGGAGGTGGGATAGCAATACAGCTAGTCTGGCTGAGTGTAGAGTGTGTGAAGGGGAATATTATAAGATCAGCCTGGAAAGATGGTACAACCAGCCTTTAAATGTCGATCAGAGGAGTTTGTATTTTATCCTAATAACAAGCCATTAGCACTTAATAAAGTACACTGAATTTTAGTTTATATGTCTGGACTGTTGTTGTTTGGATTTTGTTTTTTTTTAAATAATATGACTTTAAGGTCAGTTAATGAATACTCTTCCAGATCTTCCTGTCTTCTCAGCATTTTGGAATTAAAGGCTCATGGGTATGAAGCTAGAAGTGGAATAGGGAAGGGATGTTGAGATAGAATATTAAATAGGCAGAAACCGAGAATGGCTTGCTCTGGGAAATGGGAAGCTAGGTGGTACAGTGAGTAGAGCTCTGGTCCTAGAGTCAGGAAGACATGAATTCAAATCTAGCCTCCTCAGACACTTATTAGCTCTGAGAACTTGGGCATGTCACTTAACATCTGTCTGCCTCAGTGTCCTCAACCGTAAAAATAGGAATAATAATTGCATTTATCTCTCAGGGTCTTTGTGAGGGTTGGATGAAGATATTTGTAAAGGGCTTAGCACAGTGCCTGGCACATAGCAGGCCCTATATAAAAGCTATATTATTATTATTTTCCTCCCCAGTCTATCCAAAGGTAACTCTCAGGGACAGCTGAATCCCTGGTATGGCATTGCCCAAGGAGGCCAGAGGCCCTTCCCCTCCCTGCCTCCAGCTACTACTGAAGCTCCAGTCCAGGGAACCCCATTCTCCCACAGCAGCTCCAACAACAAACCAGCCTGATTCAATTCAATTCAATTCAAATATTAGGCAGAGCAGCAGAGCCTGATCAATGCAGCAAACAAAGCGAGTCAATGAAACAAACCAGCCCACCATACCAGCTACCTCAATAAACCAATCAGGCTTTGCCCTCAGCAAAACTGTGAAATGATCTTCGTGCAATTTAATTCAACAAATTTTTTGTTAGGTACCTACCATGTGTTGGGAATACAAGACAAAAATGAAACCATTCTCGCTCCCAAGGAGCTTATAGTATATTGCATTTCATTCCCCAACCATCACTACTGTAATAAGGGAGAAAAAGAAGGAAAAAGCACTTATTAACCACCTACTACATGTTAAGTGCTTTATAGATATGATCTCCTTTGATTCTCACAACAACTTTTCAAGGTAGGGACTATCATAATATTCATTTTACAGTTAAAGAAACTGAGGCAGATGGAGCTTAAGGGACTTGCTCAGGGTCACACAGCTAGGATGTAGCTGAGGCTGGATTCGAACTTAAGTCTTCCTGATTCTAGGCCCATCACTCTCTGTACTACATCACCTTCAGTGCTTCAATGACTTCATTCTGCTATCTACTGCCAAGCATCCTACCTGCCCACCCCACTCCCCACCATTTGTTCCTCACCCCTCATTCGGAAGTCTGTCTTTCCTCAACAGCCTCTCATCCCTCTCTTGACCTCTGCCTCTTCCCTATCAAAACTTAGCCTGTGCTTTATCCCCTCTCTGCTAGGTGACAGCTGGCTAATCTGAGGAATTCCTCCAGAGCCACAGGATCATGGATGTGGATCTGGAAGGGTCCTCAGAAACCAGCTAGTACAACCACCTCATTTGACAGATGCAGAAACTGAGGCACAGAGGTGAAGTGACTTATCCAAGGTTACACAAGTATGAGAGAAAGCAAGAGACAGGATATATGAGCCCAGGTCACTTGGCTCCAGAACTGGGACTGTTTTACACTTAATTATAGGCTCACAACACATTAATAACAAGAAGGGGCCTTAGAGCTCATCTAGTCTAAACTCTTAATTTTTATAGAAGAGGAAACTGAGGTCCAGAGTGGTTAGATTTTCCCCTCTGCAAAATGTCCCTTCCAGGTCTAAAGTCTAAGAGATCCCAGGTCTCACAACAAAAGCCACATTGCCATGCTTTGCTGTGCAGCTGCTCAGTCACATCCAACTCTTTGTGACCCTGCAGACCATAGCATGCCAATAACTGTCTATGGAGTTTCTTGGCAAAAATACTGGAATAGTTTGTCATTTTTTTCTTCCAGTGGGCAAACAAAGGGTAAATGACTTGCCCAGGATCACACAGCTAATAAGTGTCTGAGGTCAGGTTTAAACTCAGGGCTTTCTGATTCCAGGCCCAGTGCTCTATCCACTGTGCCACCTAGCTGCCTACAAAGTAAACAGAGGTTAAGTGACTTGCCCAGGGTCACACAGCTAATAAGTGGCTGTGGTCAGGTTTAAACCCAGGGCTTTCTGACTCCAGGCCCAGCACTCTATCCACTGTGCCACCTACCTGCCTACAAAGTAAACAGAGGTTAAGTGACTTAACCAGGGTCACACAGCTAGTAAGTGTCTGAGGACAGATATGAACTCAGGGCTTTCTGACTTCAGGCCCCTGGCACTCCATCCACTAAGCCATCTAGCCGCTCCACTACATAGGAGACAATGTCTTAAGGTATTACTTTTCCTTGTGAAATATCTGCATCTAACAAAGATCCTTCCCCCGTCTAAAACCATACAAAATTTCTAGCACCACAGTCAAAGATGCTGATAGATTCATAGAAATGGGGAGGTCTTTTAATGACCCCATCTCTGTATGGCTCGGCCTGCTGTGCTCATAAACAGGTCTAACAACACGACACGCAGCCAAGACACTGACCAGGAAACCTGGCCCCTCTGTCATCGTCCCCTCTTCCCTCCCACCCGGGCCGGCAGGTCATCCTCTGCAGCTTTCCATGCTGTTCTTCTTTCTTGAGCTCAGTGATTGTACTCACCTGCCATCCCGATCCCAGTCATACACCTCCACCTTGATGGTCCTGTAAGGCAAAAACACCCAATTACTGCACGTTCTCAAGGGCCTGGCACCATTTTCCTCTGCCTCCTTATAAGAAGATACACAGAAAAAAAAAGCATTGATCTTGAGGTCAAAAGACTCGTGTTCAAACCTGGTTCTGACGATTAATAGCTGAGTGACATTTTGCAGTATTTGACATTGTTGTTGTTCGGCCATTTCACATAAGTGTAGCAGATTTCAGCTTTCTCCCTCTTACCTCACACTTGGTTTTGACCCTTAATAAATGCATTGATTACTATTACTGTGAAAAGATTTGTGATATAGTGGAAAAAAGATCTTGTCTGGAAATCTAAAGACTTGAAATTATTCAACAAGATGATGTTTGTAAAGCACTAGGTAATCATGAGCTCTTGTAATCAGGGGTCTTGTTGTTCAGTCATGTCCTATTCTTTGTGACCCCATTTGGGGTCTTCTTGGCAGAAATATGGGACTGATTTGCCATTTCTTTCTCCACCTCATTTGACAGGTGAGGAAACCGAGGCAGAGTGAAGTGACTTGCCCAGGGTCACACAGCTAGTAAGTGTCTGAGGCCAAATTTGAATTCAGATCTTCCTGACTCCAGGCCTGGCGCTCTATCCATTGTCCTACTGAACTGCCCAATAGTATTTGACACCATTGATCATTTTCTCCTACTAGATATCCTCTCCACTCTGGGCTCTTGAGACATTTCTCTCTTGGTTCTCCTCCTTCCTGTATGAACACTCCTCCTCACTCAGACTCTACTGAGTCTGTATTCTTGCCACAATCCTACCTGTGAGTGTCTCCCAAAGCTCAGTCCTGGGCCCTCTTCTCTTTTCTCTCTATACTCTTACTTGGTGATGTCAAGCCCCCATGAGTTCAGTTATCATATCTATATAGCTATATCTACCTACCTACATATGTGTGTGTGAGATACATATATATGTACATATATACAATATATATAAATATACACACAAGATATTTATACAAGACACATACATAGACATGTATATGTATGTGCATATATGCAGCTGACTCCCAGATCTCAATATCCAGTCTCTTTTCTGACCTTCATTTCCAGATCTGCAACTATGAGACATTTAGAGCATGATATCCTTAGATGTCTCAAACTCACTATGTCCAAATCAGAACCCATTTTCAAACAAAGGGGAAAGAAAACAAAGAGGACCACCAACTTCCAAGTCTCCCAGGTTTGCACCTTAAATATAATGTCCAACTTCTCATTCTCACTCATCCCCCATAAACAATCAGTTGCCAATCCTTGTCATTTCCACCTTCACAATATTTTTCATGTGTCTTCCCGACTCAGCCATCACTCCACTTCAGTAGCCTTCTAACTAGTTTCTCAGACTCTAGTCTCTTCCCACTCTAATCCATCCTCCACACATTCTTCCACCAAGTACTTCTCTGAAAGCATAGGACTTTGCAACCATCCCTCCTCAATAAATCCCATAGTTCCCTATTACCTCCAGTATTAGACAGAAAGTTCTGTATGCCTTTAAAGCTCTTTACAACCTGGACTCATCCTAATTTTCCAATCTTTTTCCATAATACTCTCCCCTAGGCACTCTATGATTCAATGCTACTAACCTCCTTGCTGTTCTTCCAACAAGACACTCCATCTACCCTCCTCCCAGTATTTGCCCAGAACACTCTTGTCTCGCCTTCCCTCTTTGCACTGGCTGTTCCCCATCCCTGGAATGCCCTCATTTCTCACCTCTGCCTCTTGATACCCGGTGACTTCTTTCAAGATTCAGCTGGAATGCTACCTCTGAGTCCCCCAGGACCAGAGCCTTCCCCTCTGGCATATTTTTCTTCTGTGCTGTGTAGTGTATGTACATGAAGTCTCTCTCATTACTATGTAAATTCTGTGAGGCCAGAAACTGCTTCTATGTTTTTACCTCTCTGTATTCTCTACGCTGAGCGTGGTACCTGTTTTAATAAATACTTGTTGACTGACCTCTCTGACCCTCAGTTTTCTCATATGTCAAAATGGACTTAATGATACTACACACCTCCCAAGGCTTATGGAGAAGAAAGTGCTTTGTCAAAAAATTAAAGAGTGAGTCTTTTGTACAGAGGGGAACGTGGTCTCTGCCATGCAGCTCACATCCTTCGTCCCTAGAGGGAAGGGTGGGACCATCAGCAAGACCAGTAGCAGCTTTGGAAGGGAAATGAGCACATCTGCCTAAAAAAACCAACAAAACACTAAACATGTTTTAAAGCCCATGTTGAGGCTTTTTTTGTAATTGCCCAAGGGACAGTCAGTGACAAGACCTTTAAGAAGGAAGCTGGAATCCGTTCCTGAAATGCACAATGAGGAAGGAAGATGGGGTGGGGGAGAACACAGTGTTCAGAACCCATCGATGGGGTAGGGATTCCAAGCGAAACAGTAGCACATGCTTCCCAAGGGCAGAAGTCTTATGGTTTCTCAGCGAGTAGAGAACTAGATGCCTGAGAAATGTACAGGAAGGGGGGGAATTTCAGGAATGGGGATCCTGGGCTTCTTGGGTACAGAAATATCAGAGATTAAGTATTACTATTACTCTTCTTTATCTAGAAAGAAAAGGAGGACCAGAAGAGGTGAAGACACTTGCCCAAGTCACACAGCTTTGAAACTGTCAGGACCGGGATTTGGACTTGTGTTGGGGTTGACTCCAATGCCATGGGCTTGGGATGGAATGAATTGGGGATCTGAAGGGGGATCTGAGAGATATGAGAGAAAGGGGAGCCCTGGTTTCTTAGAGGTGGGGTTCCCAGGAATTCCAGGGACAGGGACCCCCTAGACAGGGATCCCCTACTTTTCAATTACACACATACCCCAAAAACTTGCCAGGCTGGCTCCAGGAGTCAGTTTGTAATTATCTTTACGTTTTAGCCTTGGCTGCTTTAATTAGCCTGTTTTGACTCCAAGCATGGGGCTCTGCATTTGGAGACCATTTTATTTTTAGCTGGCGTTTCCAAGGCAACAGGCAGAGCTGGGGAGAGCCAGGCAGATTGAGAGGCAGACCCAGCCCACCCCCTCCCTTGGGACAGTTTGGGTTTCCATTTTAACCCTTTACGTTTCTCGTCTGGCGCCAGGGGCCATCAGGATTAATGAGGGAGGGAAAGGAGAGGCCCACTTGGACATCGGCCAGAGAAAGATGGGTGGGGGAGGAGGGCATGGAAGGAAGAGGCCAAGGAGGGGGGAGAGGTCCCAGGAGGGAGAAACTGTTGGGGGGAGGAGAAGGATAGGGGAGTAAGAGAAGAGAAGGGGGGCCCAGAAAGGAGAGGTCAGGGTGGGGGAAGGGAAAAGAGATGAGGTCTGGGGAGGAGAGAAGAAGAAAAGACAAGGGAGGGAAACAGAGGTCAGAAGAGGGAGGGGGAAAGGAAAAGGGAGAAACCAGGGGAGAGGAGGGCTGAAGAGGCCCGGGAAGGGGAGGGGTGCTGCAAAAGGAAGAGAAAGGGGAGGTTAGGACCATAGATTTATAGCTAAAAGGGACCTTACAAGCCTATCTCTCGTGTTATAGATGAGAAACTGGGGGCTTGGTAACCTGGCCAAGCATGGTGCAGGGATTAAATGTCAGAGGGAGGATTTGAACCCATCTTCCTGCTCTAGGACTCTCTTTACTATACCACTCAGGGAAGGACCCAGGAAGGAGGAAGGATAAGGGGCAGGGATGGAGGGAAGCAACCCTGGAAGGAACATGGAAGATTTATGTCTGGGCAGGGCCAGGCTGGGGCCCCTTCTCTCAGGAGGCCCTTAGTCTCCAGCCCCAGAGACAGGCTGAGGTCCCAGGACAGCAGCATTGCTTGTCTGACCCAATGACCCGCACCACCACACTCAGCTCTTCTCCCAAGAGGGCATTATTGGCTCCAGGATTCGGCAGCAGCCACAAGGAAGCCCAGCCGTGGACCCTGGGCACTCAAGCGTATATTAGTAGCCAACAGCCTAAAGGCAGCCGCCCTCTCAGAAAGTGGCGTGGGCCAGGGAGGACAGATTATCTCATGTTTGGGAGGAGAAGCTGTCCATGGTCTCATCTTCCCTCCCCACTTGGCCTGTTTAGTCAGATGAGGGAACCGGCCCGCGCAGACATTAGAGCTTATATGGAGACCTGATTCTTCTTCTGAGACATCTCTGCCCTTTTGCCAACTGGGGTAGGATTAGGAGAAAGAAAGGAGGTGGAGTGTGTGCAAAGCAATAGGCGCTTTAGAGACCATCCTCTGGGTAATGGACATACTGTAGGGGGGAGAGCAGAGGGATGGGGGCTAGCTGGAGCCAGGAAGAGGAGCGGTCCAGTCCCACCTCTAACACAGGCTGAGCCCCCAGGCAGCTCTCTTGAGTTACAAAGCAGGTGCTTCTCTGAATTGGTACAGGGAGTTTCCTCACCAGGAGTCCCTTCTGCCAGTGAAATCACACATCTAGGTTAATAATAATGTTTGTGGAAAGTTGTATGTAAATCAAATTTTCCAAAAATTGACTCCAATTTTAAATGTTCAAGGTGGAGACGGGAAGGGCACTTAAATAATTCTGTAAATTATACTTCCCCCCGCAATTTCTCCGTGCGGCACAGATGTTATTTTCACAACCTGGATTATTATATTGTATAATATAATTATACAATATAATATAAATATTATATATGTATATAAATACACATAATCTGGATCTAGAAGGGACTTTTAGAGGTCATTTAATCCAACCTGCCTTATTTAGAGATGAGGAAAATTGGGTTCATAATGGTTAGGAGACTTGTCTAAGGTCACACAGCTAGTAAGTATCAAAGGGGATTTTGAACTCAGGTCTTCCTGACTCCAAATCCCAAACTCATATTACATATATTATGTAATACTGCCTCTCATATAGTTAAAAAATAAATAAAATAAAAATTAAAAAAAAAAACTGAGGGAAGACAAGTGACTTGTCAGTCAGTGGTGGGATCTGCAGAGTACACCTAGACCAGGGATGAGGAACCTTTGTCCTCGAAGCCATGTGTGGCCCTCTAGGTCCTCAAGTGCAGCCCTTTCACCAAATTCAAACTTGGGCCAAAAGGCCATACTTGAGGACCTGGGGGGTCACGTGTGGCCTTGAGGCCACAGGATCCCCACCCTGACCTAGACCAACCTTCTAGAAACCCTCAGACTCTCTGACCTTCAAGTCTTAGAAGGTCAGAGCTATCATACAGTCAAAATCTCTCCTTTGACAGAGACTAACCCTGATGGCCCCCCCAAAGGGAAATGACTTGTCCAAAGTCATTTAGAGAGTTAGTAGCAGTGCTGGATATAAAACCCAGGCATCCTCACTCCCAATCCAGTGTTCAAAGGTCCAATAGATAGAATGTTGTTACCTAGGGTCAAGAAGACCTGAATTAAAATCCAGCCTCAGATGCTGACTAGCTGTGTGACCCTAGGTGAGTCACTTCACTTTCTTCTTCCTCAGCTGTAAAATGGGAATAATAACAGCACCTGCCTCCCAAAGTTGTTGTGAGATCAAACGAGAGTTAATATTTGTAAAGTGCTTAGCATAGAGCAAAATGGCTGACATGTAGTTTCTGTTGTTGTTCAGTCATTTTTCAGTCATGTCCCATTCTCCATGACCCCATTTGGGGTTTTCTTGGCAGAGATACTAGAGTGGTTTGCCATTTCCTTCTCCAGTCCATCTTATAGATGAGGAAACTGAGGCAAACAGGGTTAAGTGACTTGCCCAGGGTCACACAGCTAATAAGTGTCTGAGGCTAGATTTGAACTCAGGAAGAGGAGTCTGGCTCTACTCTACTCTATCCACTGTACCACCTAGCTGTCCTTGCACATTGTAGGTGCTTAATAAATGCTTGTTTCCTTCCTTCCTTTCCACTATTCTATGGCATCAATCTTCCCCACTCACTGGGCTATCTTCCACGTTTTCTAATTGACCCACATCTTCCCCAGCTCAATCTAGTGAGTCCTAAAAGTAACCTTTCCACCATCAGTCTCCAACCCACAAAGTATATTTGGCACTAGGGAATCACACCAAGTGACTGGTCACAAGCCTGTTATATTATGTTCTAAACCCGGGCCTGGGACATAGGGAGCCCTCAGAGACTGACACTTCCTGACTGGGTTGGACAGTCTCCAGCTCTTTGCTTTTTGGATCTATCCGGGATTGGCTTTATCCTTGGCTTACAGGAAACAAAACGTCTGCCAAGGGCCAGACTGGGTCAAAAGCAGGCAGACTTTTCAGTTATGGCACACCAAATTTTGGAGGGTCATGCCAGGAGATGACAAATCCAGGACAGGAAGACAGGGAGGTGGGAGGGTGCCAAAGATATGCTGCCAGCTCTCTAGTCTTCCCCAGACCCAAGTCAGTGGTGCCATGCAGAACGATGTCCTGGACTACCTTTTCATACGTTTGCACGTTAGGACAACAAGCACAACTTGAGAAGCGATATATAGTGAAGTGCTTGGGGTCAGGAAGATCCGGATTCAACTTCTGTCTCAGATACTTAATAGCTTCAGAACCTCTGAGACTCAGTTGCCTTATCTGTAAAATGCAGATTATAATAATACTGGGGTGTTATCATATATAATACATATCGATATGTATTATGTATATTTTATTATATAAGGAATAAATGATCATAGGATTATAGATTTATAGATGGAAACCATGTAGCCCAGACTCCTCATTTTATAGATGAGAAAATTGAGACCCAGGGAGGTTGTAAGATAATGTTTATAAAAAGCAAACCCTACAAAATTATTACAATTACCAAAAAAAAAAAAAAGGGAATTGTTTCAATGCTGTCTGACTCTTTGTGACCCCATTTTGGGGTTTTCTTGGCAAAGATACTAGAATGGTTTGCCATTTCCTTCTCCAGATCATTTTTACAAATGAGGAAACTGAAGCAAACAGGGTTAAGTGACTTGCCCAGAGTCACACATCTACTAAGTATCTGAGGTCAGATTTGAACTCATAAAGAGAAGTTCCTGATTCCAAGCCCAGTGCTCTATCAGCTGCACCACCTGGCTGCCAGATGGGAGCTGAGAGCAATGGAATTCTAGAGACTCAGTCAGTGAGTCTCTAAATATATGAAATTTATATATACATATATATTATGTATATGTATGTGTATGTATATGTGTGTGTATATATATTATATATACATAATTTAATTCTTCTTTAGAGCAAAGTAGTCTTAGGACCTTTAATCTCTCCTTCCTCCTCTACCTTCTCCCCTCCTTTTCCCTCTTCACTCCTATGCAGTCAGCTTCCAAGGTGCCTTCTTCACATGGTTAGCCAATCTGAGACACTCCTTCAGAATGACACCCTGGAAGACTTGTATGAACAGATTCAGAGTGAAGAAAGGAGAATCAGAAAAACAATGTGCAAGATGACCAAAGTGAGCTAGGGGGAAAACACTGGAGGATTTCAGGACTCTGATGCAATCATGACTTCAAAAGACAAGGTCTTCTTCAAGCAGGTCTCTTGCCTCTCAGCCTTGAGGTGGTAAGCTACAGGTACAGAGTGGCCTATACATTTAGGGCATGCCTAGGGTGTTGATTTGTTTTGCCTGGCTGTTCGTATTTGTCCTAAGAGTGATGGGAGGTGAGGCAGCTATTGGGAAGTGACAATGATATGAAGAAGGGAAAGAGAATGAATAAAACATTTGTTTACAAAAGAAAGAATAACTTCCTGGGAAACCTTGTTACAGACCCACACCTGTATGTGTAATTGTGTTTATGTGGATGTCTCTGTGTGTATGAGAGAGAGAGAAAGACAGAGAGAGACAGAGACAGAGAGAGAGAGAGAGAGGGAGAGACAGACAGACAGAGAGAGAGAGAGAGACAGAGAGACAGAGAAAGAGACAGAGAGACAGAGAGAGAGACAGAGACAGAGAGAGAGAGAGAGACAGAGAGAGAGACAGAGAGAGAGACAGAGACAGAGAGAGAGAGAGAGGGAGAGACAGGGACAGACAGAAAGACAGACTCTTTAAGCAATAGGGACAAAGGGAAGTTCATCAGAGAGGCCCTACTATGATCCATAGATAGATAGATAGGTAGGTAGGTAGGTAGGTAGGTAGATAGATAGATAGATAGATAGATAGATAGATAGATAGATAGATAGATAGATAGATAGATAGATAGATAGATAGATAGATAGATAGGCATAAGATCCCATATATAGATAAGTACACCTATCTATAGAATTCTCCACCCCATGACTCCAGTCCAGGAGTGACAATCTCTTCATCCTAATAAGCTCCTCCTTCCTTAGCAGCTGGCACATTTCCAGATGGACTGGCCATTCTCTGAGGGAGTTTACAGGTCCTTTAAAACTTTTGCTTCTTATTCTGATGGCCTGAATGAATTCTCCTTAGAGCAAGAGTGCTTGGCCAGGTGAGGTCAGGAAGCAGGAGGAACTGGCTCACTCTCCCACCTTATTGCCCCCATGGGGGCAGTAAGGAAACGGGGTCAGACTGGGCTTGGAACGCTGTGTTCTGTCCCGGGCATCACGTGTTAGGAGGGGCATGGGTTGACAAGCCTGAGCACATCCAGAAGGGTGGGAAGGGGATATGAAGCAATGCCTCAGGGGGATCTGTGGAAGGAACAGAGGGTCTTCAGTCTGGGAAATAAAAGCTGGAAGGGAGCTTTGAGGTCATTTGGTACAAATTCCTCCCCCTAATCCATTTCACAGATGAGGAACTTAACCATCGAGGTTAGGTAACTTATGTGAGGTCACACAGGTAATAAGCAGTACAAGGATTCATCTGACTCTACATCCGGCCACCTTTCATATACCATGCTAATTTGGGGGGCTCTAGGGAATGGGACACGAGAGATGTCTTAGAGTATAATGATGGGCTGTCATGTAGAAGAGACACTAGCAGGACAGAGCTAGGAACAAAGGGTAAGTTTTGCTGAGGAGGCAGATTTTAACTGAACAGGAGGAAAATCTTCCTCACAATTAGAGTTATCCAAAAATGGAATGAACTGTCTCAAGAGGTAGTGAGCTCCCCATCACTGGAGGTCTTTCAGAAGAAGTTAGATGACAGCTTTCAGGGATTTTAGGACCACAGATTTAGAGCTGAAAAGGACCCCCTGGGTCATTTAATTCAACCCCTCCATTTTACAGATGAGGAAACTGAGGTCCAGAGAGTTTCAACGAATGATGAATGTAGTGAGCAATCATGACTTCGGAAGACTTAGGGCAAAACAAGCCCTTCACCTCTTGGTTTTGAGCTGGTGAGCTACAGGTATAGAATGGACCATACATTTAGGGGCTTGGCCAGTGCCCAATGCCACATTGGTAATAAAGAGCAAAGTCAGGATTTGAACCCAAGTCTTCTGACTCCAAAGTCAGTGTTCTTTCAACTAGGGGATTCCGTTAACCCCAGTTGTAGCAGGTGGCCTTACAACTCCACAATTCTTGAAGACTTAAGAACCTCTAGTCTCTCAGTTCTATCTTGGTAATACCCTTTTCCAAAGTCTAAGGTATTTATAACTAATGCCAGCTTACTTTCATTTCTCCTAGAGGGCATTTTTATCTTATTGCTTTGTTATTTCAAATGATCCATGATGTCATCAGTGTGCAGATTGCAGCCCTTCCCTGATTTGTGTATAGTTTCTAGGAGTTGCTTCAGGCAAAAAAAAAAAGAAAAGAAAAAGGTAATCTCCCCATTGACCCACCCTCTTGGTGATGAGACTATTTGAAGTTAACTAGACTGGTGTTCAGATGAGCCTTTTAGTCCATCACTGGGCCAAGACTAAGACTGAAGGCAAAACCTTTCCTGTTTAATGGGACCTCTTGGGGAATTTCCTACAAGTCTGTACCAATGACCAAGAAGTCAGATCAAATCCAAGAAGGAAACATTTTTTGTTTGTCTACTACTCAATCAAGTATGGGATGAGGAGGAGAGGGAGAATGGAGACTGTGGGAAAGCAGGCGTTTGAGACAAAGACTGGGCAGGTGCCCAAGGAGCCCCTCCCGATGGCCTCTTCTGATCACCACTCCTGACCCTTTGTGAATGTTCTCTCTCCCCTGCCGTCAGATGATCTTACTCTTACTTTATACACATTTTGTATTCACTTGTCTGTGTACCTGTTGTCCCCACCTCCAACCCCCACCATAGAATGTAATCTCCTACAGGGCAGGCACTGTTTCTGGTTTTATCTTTGCGACCTCACCCCCCATCACAGTGCCTGGAACTTAGTAGGCACTTAAAATGCTTATGAAATTGAGTGGTACTGTGGAATATCAGAGAAGTTGTGGGGTATAGTGAAATGAGCAGTGGTTTTGGAATTAGAGTGCCTGGGTTTCAATCAGCTAGGCAGGGAGATGGCACAATGCATAGAGCTGAAGTCAGGAAGATCTGAATCCAAATCCAGCCTCAGACACTTCTAGCTGTATGACCCTGGGAAAGTCACTTAACCTCGACATGCCTCACTTTACTCAACTGTAAAATGAGGACAGGAAGGGCACCTACCTTCCAGGGTTGTTGTGAAGACCAAATGAGCTATTTGTAAAATGAGCTTAGCACAGTCCCTGACATGTAGTAAGTGCTATATAAAAGTTAACTATAATTATAACAGTTATAATTATTAATTATAATTAGTGTTTTTATGCTCTCTCTCCCCTGCCCTCAGATGATCTTGTACTTATTTTATACACATTTTGTATTCACTTGTCTGTGTACCTGTTGCCCCACCTCTGTATAATTAAATGAATAATTTAATTACAATTTAGTATAATTTTGGACAAGTCACAAGGGATAGCTAGCAGGCTCAGTAGATAGATTGATGGGCCTGGAGGGAGGAAGATCTAAGTTTAAATCTGGTCTCAGACACTTGCTGTAACTGTTTGACCTTAAACAAGTCACTTAACCTCTACTTGCTTCAGTTTACTCAACTGCAAAATGGGGGTAGCAACAATACCTACCTCCCAGGGTGGTTAGGAGGATCAAATGACATAGGGACTTAGCACGGGGGTAGTAGGAGGTACTTGGTAATTTGCTTGTTTCCTTTCTTCATCTGTAGTTCCCCAAGGTTCCTATCAAAGTGTTCTTCACACAATAATGGGTTTTAGGAAATGTCTGCGACTGTGCCTCGGTCGCTGTGATGGTGGTTTTGCTAACTTGTTTTTTTCTTTCTTCTTTCTCCCCCTTAATCCTAGTACCTTCCCTTTGAGATCATCTCCATTGTATCAGATAAGAGAGTTAGAGAAATATCTTGTTTGGACACAGCTGTTTGCACGTCGGTCTCCTTGAGGGCAGAAGCTGTCCTTTGCCTTTCTTTGTAATCCCAGCATGCATAGCATTATACTGGAACATAGTAGGTGTTTAGCAAAGGCTCATTGACTGATTTTGTAATTCTTTGATATAAAGATCATAAGGTCATAATTTAATGCTGGAAGAAACCTCAAAAACCATTAGCCTGACACCTTTTATATAAGCGAAGTGAGGCAGGCTTACAGATGGTAAATGACTTATCTAAGGTCATACAACTAGGAAATGAAAGGGGGCAGGATTCGAACTCAGATTCTCTGATTCCAGAGCCTTCATTTAGAGTATGATTCTTCTGGGCTGGGGTCACGGGAAGCAGATATTTGGAAAAGAACACAGAAACAAAAAGTATCAGTAAAAATTATTTTTAAAAAAATTGTTTTTGAAGATTCATGATGGAAAGGGACATCCACATCCAATGAAAGAACTACTGAGTCTGAATGCAGATTGAAGCAAACTACTTAATCTCTCTTTTGTGTTTTGCTTTGTTTTGTTCCTTCTGTCTCGTGCATTCCATTGATTATAATCCTTCTTTACAACTTGACTAATGTTTAATGTAAAGGTATTTGTAAAACCTAAATCGGATTGCAATTGGGGGGGAGGGGTGAGAAAATTTGGAACTCAAGGGACTGTGGAACTGAATGTTGTAAACTAAAGTAAATTAATAATTTTTTAATTGTTTTTGAGTGGTATTGAGTCCCATTCACTCAGCCCTGTCCCATCTCTTGAGAAATCTGCATCCACAACATTCCTCCCTCTCTCCAGCATCTCTCTGGCTCCACAAGGATCTCTTTTTCTTTGGCTCTTCAGTCCTTCCTTCCCCTCTGGATCCTGTCCATCTGCCTTCAAACATGCTCAGGTCTCTCCAGTCTTGAAAAATACTTTCCCTTAACCCTGTTGTCCTTTACCCATCACAGTTTCTATTCTCTCCTTCCTTTCATTGCTAAGTAACTTTCAGGAGTGGCCCACACCTACCGCTTCTGTTTTCTTACCACCCACTCCAGTCCTAGTGTCCTAAAGTGTTTCGCTCCCCAGAATCTTCAGTGGAAGGGATTTTAGGAGCCAAGTCAAACCCATACCTGCAAAAGCACTCTCCTTCCCCATGTGCAGCAGGTAGTCAATCAGGCTCTGCATGAAGACCTCCAATGAATGCTAACCTACTACCTCCGCAGGCAGCCCACTCCACTTTGGGATAGCTTTAATTACTAGGAAGCTTCTGTTTCCTTTATCAAGCATAAATCTGTCTCTTTGTAGCTTCTCCCCATTGTGTCTTCCCCCTGGGGCCAAACCAAGCAAGGCTAATTCCTCTTTCAAGTTAATTCTGCCCTTCAAATACTTGAACACAGCCATGGTGTAGGTCTTCTCCAGGGTAAACATGCCCAGCTCCTTCCAGTAATCTTCATACAACATGTAACAACTAGATGGACAAAGTGCTGGACCTAAGGTCAGGAAGACCTGAGATCGAATCCAACATCAGAGATGTATTAGCTGTGTGCCCCTGGGTAAATCACTTAACCTCTATCTGCCTCCATTTCTTCATCTAGAAAATGGGGATTGGGGCAGCTAGATGGTACAGTGAATAGCACACCTGCCCTGGAGTCAGGAGGACCTGAGTTCAAATCCTGCCTCAGATACCTGACACTTAACTAGCTGTGTGACCTTGGGCAAGTCACTTACCCCCAATTGCCTTGCCTTCCCCGCTCCAAAAAAAGAAAGAAAATGGGGATAAAATAGTACCATGTTTCCCCAATAATAAGACACTGTCTTATTATTTTTTTGGACAGAAAAACACCAGAGGGCTTATTTTCAGGGGAGGGCTTATGTTGTCCTGCCTCGGCTCTCCTCCGCGGCACTGCTCTCAATGGCACCAGCAAGCAAATCACTGGGGAAGAACAGGATGATACGCTCACTGCTGCAGCTCTGATTGGATGCAGCTCGGAGCACAGCGCGCGTTGGGGGGGGGGGAGACGGTGCATACAGAGGGCACCGTAATGTAGGGTGTAGCGCAGGGCATCACCTTCACTACAGTAGCAATCTCTATAGGGCTTATTTTGGGGGGAGAGCTTATTTTAGAGGAATCTTACACAGTAAGGGGAGGGCTTATTTTCGGGATAGGTCTTATTATCGGGGAAACATGGTACCTACCTCTCAAGGTTTTTGTGAGAATAAAATGAGATAATATTTGTAAAGTACTTTGCAAAACTGAAAGCACTATATAAATGCTAACTATTATTATTATCTCTGGACCCTTCACTATGCTGGTAGCCTTCCTCAGATTGCTCTCCAGTTTATTAATATAGCTTCCTAAAATTCGACTCTGGAGACTGAACACAGTACTCCTTGAGATCTGTCCAGCACAGAGTATGTTGGAACTCATTTCATCATTTTCCACCTGGATGCTCTCCTGGACTTCATCATGGCCCATCTTCCTTCAAGATCCCATCCCATTTTCCTAGTATCCACTGGCCCAGGGCCCCCTTCTCCCTCTGATCAGAGAGGGTGGAGATGGACAGTGCAGAGTTCCATCCACATCCTCCATTTAAGGAGGGCGCCCAGGGAAGCTATCTCATCATTTCCCACTGAGCTACACTCCCCTGGACTTTATTATCCCCAGGCCCCACCTCAGTCAGGTGGTTTCTACCCCTCCACTCCACTCTGGGCTTTTCAGTTTCTTCTTATGTGTTGTCTTCATCCTGCTAGATCGTTGAGGGCAGGGATTGTCCTTTGCCTTTCTTTATAATTCCAGCACGTAGCTGGAATGTCTGGAACATAGAAAGTGCTAACTAAACATTATGACTGACTATTGCCTCTTTATTTCTGAATGTTCCATGTCTCTCAAGAAAGCCAAGGTTCAAGATAACTTTCTTGGCCACCATATTCCTGTATTGCCTCATAGTGAGACTGGCGTTAACAAAAAAACCCCAAATCTTTTCTCTAGGAACTGATAAATAGCCACGCAGCCCTCATTTCTACTCCTATTTCTGAAATAGTTCTCTCCAGGGTCCTTAGTGATAGCTTCTCATACAGATCTTAGATTGGTCTCTTATCGGATCATAGAAGCATAGATACGAGGCTGGGTGAGACCTTACTGAGTTCAAATCCTACCTCAGACACTTAACACATACTAGCTGTGTGACCTTGGGCAAGTCACTTAACCCCAAGTGTTCTCCAAAAAAAAAAAAAAGAGACCTTATGTTATGCTGGATATCCAGCTTCAGAGACTCAGGTAAGTAGGTGACACCATAGCTAGAGTGCTGGACCTGGAATCAGGAAGACCTGAGTTCAAATCACTTAACCTCTCTGCCTTGCCTCAGTTTCCTCATCTGTAAAATGGGGATAATAATAGCATCTACCTCTCAGGGTTGTTGTGAGGATCAAATGAGATAATATTTGTAACTCATGGCCCAATGCACCCACAAAACCCAAAACAGATTAAAACATAAGGGGAAAAATGTTTAATGATAATAGCTAACATTTATGTTGTTGTTTTGTCTATTAGTTGTGTCATACTCTTTGTGAGCCTGTTTGGAATTTTCTTGGCAAAGATACTGACACTGCCATTTCCTTCTTCTTCTCATTTTCAGATGAGGAACTGAGGCAAACAAAAAAGTGACTTGCCCAGGGTCACCCAGCTAATAACTGTCTGAGGTTAGATTTGAACTCAGGTTCCCCTGACTCTGAGGCTAGCACTGCATCCACTTCACCACCTTATGACAGTCACCATGCTGAGCACTTTACTATCTAACAATTTTAAAAAATAGAACATAGAAAGATAACATTTGTAAACCTTAAGGAGATTTTAAAATGCTTGCTATTATTGTGAAGATGGCAAAGATCTTCCTTTTCTCATGTCCCTTGTCATCTCCTCCTCTTGTTTCTGCTTCCTGGGTATGGGTAACCCCTTCAGCCCTCAGCCCTCCACATCCCTCTTCCTCTACATTCATTCTCCGTAACGGTTGCCAATGACTCCATATTTTCCATCTGTGACTCCAACCTCTCTTTTGCCCTCTCAACAGGACACCTCCCCATGCACACCCCACAGTTGCCTCAGCCTCAGTAACTTGAAAACTGAAGTCATTTCCACTACCCTGCTACTCACAGAATCAATACATTTAGAGATGGGTATGTTTACTTAACCTGACCCTTCACAACTTGGTGACATGATCCAGTGGAATCATAGGATCTGAAGTTGAATCCTGGCTCTGCTACTTACTTACCTGGGTGACCCTGAACAAGCAATTTAATTTCTTTGGGTCTCATTTTCCTCAGGGAGTGGACCAGATGACTGTAAGGTCCCTTCCAACTCAACCTGTGCTGCTATGAGCTTCCTCACTTCTGTCAAAGGCATACTTCCAACGTCCCTAACGTCACCCCTCGAGCTCAAAACCTTAGGACTATAGGAGTGTCAGATCACAAACCAAGCGGGACCAGAGTCCTATACTGAAGTCAAAAGAAGCACTCATGTGTATATAGCGCTTTACAATTTACATTGTGTGTGGTCTGTCCGTTCTTTTTTGTTTTTTTATTTTTTTTTTTTGCTTCTTGCTTTTTGGAGGGGCGGAGGGCAAGGCAATTGGGGTTAAGTGACTTGCCCAAGGTCACATAGCTAGTAAGTGTGTCAAGTGTCTGAGGCTGGATTTGAACTCAGGTCCTCCTGACTCCAGGGCCAGTGCTCTATTCACTGCTCCACCTAGCCGGTGCATGTTCTTTGTTCTTGAAGGTGATGCAGTGACTTGCAAGTGAATTGGTTTTAAGTAAGGGAAGGCTGTGCAAGGTCACCAGCCTCAATTTCTCCTCCAGAGCCCACAGTTCACATAGCACTTTCCTGAAAACTACCTTCTAAGGTGGATAGTGTAAAGTAGTACTTACACTAAGGGCAGTAGGTAGTGCTGTGGGCCTGGAGTCAGGAAGGCTTGAGTTCAAATCCAGCCTGAAGTACCTACTACCTCTGTGAGTCTGCTCAAGTCACTTAACTGCTATCTGACTCAGTTTCCTCATCTGTAAAATAGGGATGATAATAGCACCTACCTCACATGGTTGTTGTGAGAACCTGGAATGAGGAAGACCTGAGTTGGCATCTAGCCTCAGAACACTGTCTAGTTGTGCGATGTAAGCAAGTGACTTAACTTCTGCCTGCCTCAATTTATTTTTTTTTTTTGGCCTTTTGGAGGGCAATTGGGGTTAAGTAACTTGCCCAAGGTTACATGGCTAGTTTTTTTGTGTGGGTGTTAAGTGTTTGAGGCTGGAACCAAACTTGGGTCTTCCTGACTCCAGGGCCGGCACTTTACTCACTGCGCCACCTAGCCGCCCCCTGTCTCAGTTTCTTTAGCTGAAAAATGAAGATAATTCTTCATACCTCTCTCCCAAGGTGAGGATCAAATTAGTTAATTCTGGAGTGGCTAGGTGGCTTGGTGAATAGAGCTCCGGCCCTGGAGTCAGGAGGAACTGGGTTCAAATCCAGTCTCAGACACTTAACACAAAAACTGTCTGTGTGACCTTGGGCAAGTCACTTAACCCCAATTGCCCTACCTTCCCCCCTCCAAAAAAAAAGCAAATTAGTTAATATTTTTAAAACATTTAGCATGGTGCTGGCACATAGAAGTTGTTACATAAATGCTAGCTATGATGATGATGATGGTTCTTCCCATGTGACAGAGGGGGAATCTGTCGTCTCCCTTGCCAGAATATAAGCCCCTTGAGGGGAGGGACTGTTTTTGCTTTGTTGTTGTGAACCCCGATGCTTAGCACAACATCTGGCACATAAATGTTTGGGACTGATCTCAGTTGTCCATGGCCATCTTCAAAAACAGCTCTTCTAATGCTGAGTCCTACAACCTCTGACAGACACACTCAAAAGAGAAGGGAAGGATACAGAAGGTGTGGCCAAAAGATTGTTCAGGCCTTTAATGCTGACCTGGACATTCCCCAGGCATCTCAAACCCAACAAGTTCACTAGCCTTCCCCCCAATCCCCACCCTCTTCTGAAATTCCTCATTACCACCAGGGCACAGCTTACCCTGGTGCCAGGGACACTGGAGGTCAAATCCAGTGTCAGAGACACTTACTTGCTGTGTGACCTTAGTCTGACTCAGTTTCCTCATTTGTAAAATGGAAATAATGATAGCACCTGCTTCCTACAGTTGTTGTAGGGATAAAATCAGATAATATGTATAAAGCGCTGTAGAAATCGTAAAGCTCTATGTGGCTATACTGCCCCACCCCTCACTCTCACATATCCACTTACTTGCTTCTACCTCTTGTCTCTTGTTTACACCCCCCTTCTCTCCACTCACACAGCCACTATCCAAGTTCAGGTTTGAATGATTAGTATTGGGAACAGGAGTGTGATCAAGAGCGGAAAGATGGGGAGAGAAGGGGAGAAAAGGGGAAGAAAAGGGAGAGGAAGGGAGGGAGAAGGGGAGAGGAGGGGAGGGGAGAGGAGGGGGGGAAGGAAAGGGAGAGGAGGGGGGGAAGGGAAAGGGAGGGAAGAGGAGCCCATGTTCAAGTTGGGAAAACCAATGATTAGTAAGACATGATGAAGGTTGTGCCTCTGGAAAACCTTTTCAGGATGAAACAGGCATGAAAGTAGAAAGAGTTGGTGGATATGAACTACCAGCTTTAAAAAAAATCAGTCTAAAATCTTTTAAAGAACAAAAACTAAAAATACATAAATGATATAGTTTAGGGATATTTTTTAAAACACATAGTTCAAAGCACCATTGATATTTGGCACTTTGAAAGTTTTCCCATAAACTTAATAAGCAAATGACCCAAGTATGCTGAAATTCAGTGGAGACATTACATAATAGCTCTGCAAATAAACTTGATTTAAAACTTTTTTTTAATCTGGGTTGGAAGCCACTTGGGGCAATTCTTGCTGTTAGGAGAATGGAGTCTGTTCCCCTTAATGTCTAACTCCCTCAGCAATTGCTTTTCCAAACTCCTAATAGATGCAACTTCAGAGGTGATTACGTCCAGTGACCACCATTAGATTGTAAACTCCTAGAAGGCAACCATTAGATTGTAAGCTTCTTGAGGGCAAGGACTGTCTTTTGCTCCAGCACTTAGCATAGTGTGAGGGAGGTAGTAAGCACTTAATAAATGTTTATTGATTGATTGATCGCCAATCTTTTTTTTTGTTTTGTTTTGTTTTTTTTGGAGGGGGGAAGGCAGGGCAACTGGGGTTAAGTGCCTTGCCCAAAGTCACACAACTAGTTTTTTGTGTTAAGTGCCTGAGGCCAGATTTGAACTCAGGTCCTCCTGAATCCAGGGCCTGAGCTCTATTCACTGCACCACCTAGAGACCCCTGATTGCCAATCTTGAAAGCCTGGGCACCCAGCATTCATAGCTGATCAGAGCTAAGAGGGCCCTTAGCAACCACCTAGTCTAGTTCCCTCATTTCACAGATGAGAAAACTGAGGCCCAAGGAAACTCATCATCCATGAAATTTAAAGAGAATCTAGCACATCATTTTAGAGCTCAGGAAAATGAGGCCCAGAAAGAAAAGGGGACTAGTTTTCTGTGAGTAGTACCTTGTATACCTTGATGGACTATCTGCCCAACAGAACAAGCCATTTGTCTGCAAGGGAGGCTCTGGGTCTCAGAGGGGACCTTGCAGTAGTTTCTTCAGTCTGTATGGGATCGTCCCAGTTCCTCCCAATGGGTAAACAAACAAGACACACAATGGTCTATAGGAAACTCCATAGGATCATAAATCTAGACATGGCAGGAAGAGGCCAACTGAACCCACCCCCTGATTTTATAAATAAAGGACTGTCTTTTGAATGCTGTGGTTCTACCTTTTGGGAGGTTCCTTGTGTCCCAGGGTGAGGGAGGGGTGTGGGAGGGGATTTGACCCATAATGCCCCTTCCATCACTAAGCTTCTACAGTTTCTAAGATTCCAAAAAATCTGGGACTGAGAGTGGGTTCTGGTCAGATGGCTGAATAATAAACAGGAACACCACCAAGTAGTTCATGACTACCAAAGCACACTCACACACATCGACTCCTGTGATTCCTCACAAGAATGAACTCTACCGGGGCGGCCAGGTAGCACAGCGAGTAAGACCACCGGCTCCAGTGTCAGACTGACCTGGAGATCGAATCACGGGCTCAGACACTTAGCACCCACCCAGAAACACCTGGCCATGTAACCTTGAGCAAGTTACTTAACCCCGATTGCTTTAAAAAAAAAAAAAAGAATGAACTCTACTGTTTACTAGTTACATGACCCTAGGCAAATCACTTTACGTCCATGGGCCTCACTTTCTTCATCTGTAAAATGAGGGAGTTGGAGTAGTTGTGTGACCCTGGGCAAGTCACTTAACCTCTATCTGCCTCAGTTTCCTCAACTGAAAAATGAGGATAATAACCAGCACCTACTAGAGGGTGGGGAAAAAAGAGGGCCATAATCTTTCTGAGACTCTTTTCCCATCTGTAAAATAGGCACAATGCTTATAGGATCTTTCAGAAGTCATCCCCTCATTTTACAGAGGGGGAAACTGAGTCCCGAAGAAGTTAAGGGATCCAATGAGACAATATTACAGAATGCTTGTTTAGCACAGTACTGGTCTCCCGTGCGAAAAGTAGGAGCTTAGTAAATGCTTGTTCCTCCTATTCCTTTACAATTTAAAAGCACTTTGTGTCCATCAGTCCCGTGAGGGAGACAGCAGCAAGGACAGAAAACATGGGTACAGTGGGAGGAAGACAGTTCAAATCCCACCTCTCTCACTGCATGTATCGACTTGAGCAGAATTGTTTAACTTTTTAGGACTCAGTTTCCCCTCTAAGGTTCCTTCCTGCCAAAGATCTATGATCTATGATTTGGTCAAGGTTTGTTATACTAGACTATAAACTCCTTGAGGGCAGGGACAGCTTTATTTTGCCCCTGTGCCCCCAATGCCTGGCACACATTAGGCACCTTAAATAAAATCGAGCTGAATCATTAATTCTGGAGCTAGAACTAAAACTAGAACTCGGACATTCTGGATTCCTGGTCAAGCATTCTCATCACTGCACAACCCCCTTGGACTGGACCTAAACCCCAACCCTAACTGTGACCCAAATACTAGATAGCATAAGTACCACTGAGTTTAGTCAAATAAATTGGGCAAATGCAAACCAGTAAGCATCCTTTCCACTGACTGGAAGACTGGAAGGATGAGGTAGATAGCAATCTTGGGATCGCAAGCGTCATAGGCAATGTGGCATCTTGCAAAAAGTATTGAACTTGGAATTATGTGATCAGAGCTCAAGTGGGACCTCCACCACTTATTAGGCTCTGGGGAGGGGGGGGCAGGGAAAAGGGAGGGCCTTAATCTTGCTGAGACTCTTTTCTCATCTATAAAATGGGCACAATGTTTACAGGGACTTTCAAAAGTCATCTAGTCCAATCCCCTCATTTTACAGAGGGTGAAACTGAGTCCTGAAGAAGTTAAACAATTTTGGCCAAGTCTATACAGGCAGTGACAGAGGTGGGATTTGAACTGTCACGTTGCCTCCTCCTTCTGCTACTTCCCTAGAGGGGCTGATGGATCCAAAGTGCTTTTAAATTGTAAAGGGATAGGAGCAACAAGCTTTTTAATTAAGCCCCTACTTTAGCCCAAGAGACCAGCGCAGTGCTACACAAACACAAACACAAACACAAACAACACAAAGGAAAGAAAAGAAAGTGCACAGCAGAGAGCAACGAAACACTCAGAAGGGAGCACAGAAAAGCAGGGCAGCTCGGAAAACAGTGTGTAATATGCATTACCTAACTGCTTTTTTAAAATAAACAATCTGAAATGGAAATTCATGCTTTTATATTGAGTCCTCTATGTTACTGTGTACTGGGAATGGAAATGACCTTTTTGTCTTTCTGTATTTATGTTCAAAATGAATTTAAAAAATTTTAAATTTTTTAGAAAACAAGCATTTTGCAATATTATCTCATTTGATCCCTTGGGAGGCAGATGCTATTATTTTCCCCATTTTTCAGTTGAGGAAACTGAAGCAGATAGAGGTTGTGACTTTTCCAGAGTCATACAACTAATGTCTGAGGACACATTTGAACTCAGGTCTTCCTGACTTCAGGCCCAGGGCTCTGTCCACTCACTGCATCACCTAGATGCCTCTGGGACTTTATACAGATAATTTCTCTAGAGATGGGATTCCCTTTCAAGTCACAGGTCCTCAGATCCTTCACTCACGCCCATAAAAGCCTCATTTTCCTCTGCCACAGACCTTGGACCCCAGAACCCAGACCAAGGAATTAGAATTATAACTCAACCATGATTCACTGTGTGATGTTTTTTGCAGGTTACTTCCCCTCCCTGGGACACAGTCCTCCCCTGTAAGATGAGGAGGTGTAAAATGAGGTCTAGTCAAAGGTCCTTTCTAGCCCGAACAGTCAGTCCATGGTTCTGTGCAGTTAAGCCCATAGGACCAAGGCCAGATCATGGAGCTTAGACTTGAGGCAACAGCAGGACACAGCAGAAAGATGGTTGAATTTAGAGTCTGAGGACTTAATTAAAAATCCTGATTTTGTCACTTACTATTTTTGGGAAAATTACTTAACTCTCTGGGCCTCTGTTTACCAATCTGTAAAAATAAGCAGAATGGATTAAGAGACTTCTATGATTCAATGCAATGGGACCAGATTTTAGCCATTCCAAAATGGATGTCAGAGTATGGGTTGGTTTCTGAGGTCTCTTTGAACTCTACAATTCTGTGACTCTTATATGTGTCATATATTTTCATATGTGTACATGTCATTTCCCCAGATGCAGCGTTAGAGTCTTGAGGGCAGGGACGGATTAATTTTGTCTTTGTAGGCATTGTAGCAGATGTAGGCGGCGCCATAGTGCACAGAGTGCTAGACCAAGTTACAGGAAGACTCATCTTCCCAAGTTCAGGCTCAGATACTTACTAGATGTGTGTGACCTTGGGCAAGTCATTTAATCCTTTTTGCCTCCATTTCCTCATCTGTAAAATGAACTGGAGGAGGCAATGGTAAACCACTACAGTATCTTTGCCGAAAAAACCCTAAGTGGGGTCACAAAGAGTAGGACATGACTGAAACAAATGAAGGAAGAGCCACAAAAGCAGATAAAGAGCTGACCTCAAAGGAAGGAAGACCCGAGTTCAAGTCCCGGACATTAAATGGCTGTGTGACCCTGGACAAGTCAAGTCACCTAAATACTCAGTGCTTTAGGCAATTCTCCAAGATTAGAAGGCACTAACAACCTGCATTGGTAATGATTCCTCCCATGGGAGTTTGACACACTAATGAAACTATAGAATAATAGTCCCCATCCCCAGGCCTAGCTACGAGTAGGCACTTAATGAATACTTGGTGATTCAGGATTGGTTGATTCCCTCTTTGTCCCCTGCCCTTTTCCTCTGCTCCTCCTCCTCTCCAGGGGCTCTTGGTGGCAAGGGAATGCTTGTCAAGAGAGGTAACTTGCAGAGGCCTCTCATCTCTGATTTTGTTGGCTCTGAGACACCAAGGCCTTGGTCAATTATTAAACGATTACTATATGCCATAAACCCTGCAAAGCACTGAAGGTACTAAGAAAGGCAAAAGCCAAGGAGCTTATATTCCAAAGGGTCCTTGTGGCTCAGGAGAGGACGGGAGCTCCTTATTTGGAGCTAAGTTAGCCTGAGGAGTATAGCAGGCCTCCGAGGGGGGCCCCTGGCTTTTCCAGATGACCCCTACCTTGGAGAGGCAGTTTATCCCAACTGTATCAGTACGGGAGGACAGTTAGGAATGGAGAGAACGAGTGATTATAATCGGAGAGGATGGAATGGAGTTGGTTGAGTGGTAGAAATAGGAGGAAAAGGAAGGATCAGAAAGAAGTTGGAAGACCCTGGCTTTGGGAAGGAGACCTATGGCTCACCAATCCAAGTCCCATCACCTGGGTGGGGAGGGGGATGGAGGAAGAAGAGGAGCATTTCTGATCTCACCGATCGTAGTCTCCATTGCAGAGGGCCCTCACGGGGATGGAGAAGGTTTGCCATACGGGATTCAGAGTGTTTTTCATGACTTCGGTCTTGTGACAGATGGTGAACCTAATGAGAGAGGGGGAAGAGGTCCAGAACATCAAGGCACACACAACAAACCTCCCCCAAGTACTCCCAGTCCAGCCCCCTCCACCCCATCTGCCCTCCACCCTACCCAGAGCCATCGCCAAGGGCCCTGCCCATCCCTCCCGATCTCCAGCCCATCCAAGAAGTGGAAACTGTGGGTGGACCAGGAAAAAGGCCCAAGGTGCAGGGGCATAAAGTCAGGACCGGGAGTGGGGAGGGAGCAGAGAGAGAGGGAGCAGACTGCTTTCTCCCCAAGCCAAGGGAGGCCACATCCCTGTGTATGTCACAGTTGGAAAGGTCACACGTGGATTTCCATGTGATCCGCCCGGGCCCACACAGACTGCCATTTATTCTTAGGAAATTTCCCAGTCAAAATGTCATGACTGTCATCACATCTCACTATTACTTTTCTCTGTGTCTATCACCCACCCACTCAAGTGTGCAGCTAAAAGGGTGGGGTGGAGGAAGGGCTGACCCCCAGGGTCATTGGCCAGACTGAGAATGGAAATTCCCAGTTCTGTCAGAGGAAGCCCAGAGTGAGGAGAATCATAGGACTTGGAGCTGAAAGAGAGCTTGGAGACCCATCTAATCCACCCACAACACACACATACACAAATTTTTTACAGATGGAAACTGAGGCACTGAGGATAAAAACTGGTTTGTCTGTGGTCATACAAGGTGCTAAGCTGAAACAGGATTTGAATCCAGGTCCTCTGACTCCTTTTTAAAACTGTTGTTGAGTCATTTTCAGTCACATTGGATTCTTCATGACCCTATCTGAGGATTTCTTGGCAAAGATATTGGAGTGCTTTGTCATCTCCTTTTCCAGATGACAAAACTGAGGCAAACAGGGTTAAGTGACTTGCCCAGAGTCACACAGCTAGTGTCTGAGGCCAGATTTGAACTCCAGGCCCAATGCTCTATCCACTGTGCCACCCAGTTGCTCCCCCTCCCCCCTCTTTTTTTTTAACTACATGGTAATAATAAGGAAAATGAAGGCCTTGCCAGAGGCCGGGAGCATAAGGAAGGATACGCTCTTATGGAACAAGAAGATGCTATCTCACTAGAAGACCAATATCCCTATGTGCTACAGTGGAAAAAACACTGGTCAAAAGACTTAGGTTCAAATTCTGCCTCTGACTCTTGGGCAATCGTGGGCAAGTTGTCTGACCTCAGTTTCCTCATCTGTAAAATGAGGGGGTTGGACTAAATGGCCTCTGACCTGTGCTCCTATAATCAGTGCTAGCTTAGAAGACAATAGTACAGACCTCACAGACCTTTCTCTCCATCCTCCATGTCTTTCTATCCAACTCTCTTGACTCCAAAAAGAATTTCCTTCTTTCACATCCAAAAGGCAGTGTGCCTTAGTGGGAAAGGCACTGGCTCTGGAGACTTTCTCTGATTGGCTGAGTGTTATAGTGCAGAGTGCCAGGCGGAATTAGGAAAACCTGGGTTCAAACTCTGCCCCTGACATTTGCCAGCTGAATGACTCCCGTCAAGCCATTTTATCTCTCTCAGCCTCTGTTTCTTCATCCATACAATACCTGTAGTAGCTGCCTCACAGGGTAATTATGAAGATTAAATGAGATAATGTATGTAAAAGAAGGTCATCCATGTGGTACAAAGGATAGAATGCCAAGCCTGGAGTCAGGAAGATCTGAGTTCAAATTTGACTTCAGACACTTGCTAGCTCTGTGACCTTGGGCAAGTAACTTCACTCTGTTTGCCTCCGTTTCCTCATCTGTAAAGTGAGCTGGAGAAGGACACGGCAAACTACTCTAGAATCTTTGTCAAGAAAACCCCAAATGGGGTCACAAAGAGTTGGATGGTATTGAACAACAATAATGTAAAAGAGCTCTGTAAACCGTAAAGCATTCTGTAAGTCAGTTATAATTATTTCTCCCTAAGGGAAGAGCTAGGCACAATGGGTAGAAGTTTCTATGAGACAAATTTAGACTTGATATAAAGAAACATTTTCTAAGATGGAATGGGATACCCTGGGAGAGAGCAGGTTCCTTCTCACTGGAGAAGCAAAAACTGGATTCCTGTTCAGGGAGACTAGATGTAGATGGCCTCGGGGGACCCTTTTGATTTGAAAAATTCTGAGCCAGAAGATGTGGGTTCAAATCCGGGCTTTGCCACTTAACTAGCTATTTGGCCTTGGGCAAGTCAAAGTCTCTCTCTCTGTCTCTGTCTCTGTCTCTCTCTGTCTCTCTCAGTCTCTCTGTGCCTCTCTGTCTCTCTCTTTTCCCCCACCTCCTTCTCTCTCTCTTTTTTTTCTCTCTCTCCCTCAATTTTTCCCCTTCTGTTTTTAAAAATGGGGCAATAATAATCATATTACCTACCTCAAAGAGTTTGTGAGGCTAAAATGAAATAATAAATACAAAGCAATTTAAAACTAGAAAGTGCTAGGGGTTATCATCACCATCAAAACATCTTTGTCGCCATTATTATCATTGGTAACTATGCCCAGGTTTCTCCTGACTTGAAGAAGCATTTCCCCAAGCATCTTCCAATAACCATCCTATTTATCTGAGTCAAGCTTCTGGACCATGTCATCTTTATTCGAACAGCAGTGTGCTTTAGTGGAGAAAGCACTAGATTTGGAACCTACAGGACCCGAGTTCAAATCCCGTTTCTATCACTTACAACCCATGTGACTGATACAAGTTGCTTAAACTCTCTTGGTCTCAGTTTCCTTATCTGTAGAATGAGAGGGAAAGGATATTGTTGATCACCTGTTTCATTAATGTCTGACTTCGTGACCCCATTTGAGGTTTTCTCGGCAAAGATACTGGAATGATTTGCCATTTCCTTCTCCAGCTCACTTTACAGATGAGGAAACCAAGGCAAACAAGGCTAAGTGACTTGCTTGGGTTCACAAAGCTAGCAAACAACTTCAGACCCAGCACTTTCATCACTACATCACTGAGCTTCCCCCTCCCCTCTGGGAAAGGTACAAATGTTTATTAAGTGCAGACTTATGTAACAGGCACTGTGCTGAGCCCTTTACAAATAACATCTCACAACAACCCTGGGGAGTAGGTGCCATTTGTTCCCATTTTAAAAATAAGGAAACTTTATGCAGACAGGTTAAATGACGTATCCCAGGATCACACCGTCAGTGTCTGAAGATAGATGCAAACTCAGGTCTTCCTAAGTTCATGAACAATGCTCTATCTACCATACCACATGGCTGCCAAGATGGTTAGGAAGACATGGGTAGACTTTTTTGTTGTTGAGCCCTGTCAGTTGTCCCTGACTCTCTGTGACCCCATTTTGGGCTTTTCTTGGCAAAGACATTGGAGTGGTTTACCATTTCCCACTCCGCTCATTTTACAGATGAAGAAACTGAGGAAAACAATGTTAAATGACTTGCCCAAGGTCACACAGCTAGACGTATCTGAAGCTATATTTGAACTCAGGAAGAGGAGTCTTCCTGGTTCCAGGCCAAGCATTCTATGCACTGTGCCTAAATGACATCCCAGTTTCCTTCCAACTCTAGATTCTATACTCACTGTCTCATTGGAGGTCTTTTAGAAGAGGCTAGACAAACAAACCCTTATCCAATATGCTCTACTGAAGATGCCTTTTGTATATGAGGCAGACTAGGTGAATAGTTCCCATTTTGAGGTTCTCTAATACTTGTTTCATGCTTTAAAAAAATCTAATGGCCTCTTTAGCAGTAAATAAATGTAAACAATGTTATGATCAAATAAGATGTACCAGCAAAGGGGTACAGAAATCCTTGCCCTACAGGAAAATAGAGGGGAGGGGGATGGGAGAAGGAGGGGTGATAGAAGGGAGGGCAGATTGGGGGAAGGAATGGTCAGGGTGCACTCTGTCCTGGCGTGGGGAGTGGGGGGAAGATGGGGAGAAAATTTGTAATTCAAAATCTTGCCAGGGCAGCTAGATGGTGCAGTGAATAGAGTACTGGCCCTGGAGTCAGGAAGACCTGAGTTCAAATCCAGCCTCAGACACTTGACACACTTTCTAGCTGTGTGACGTTGGGCAAGTCACTTAACCCCAATTGCCCTGCCTTCCCCCCTCCCTTCAAAAAAAAAATCTTGTGAAAATTGAATGTCAAAAACTGAAAATAAATAAATAACATAATTTTTTTTTCTAAAAAGAATATTATGATCGGCATAGTAAATTACCCTGGGAGTTCACAACACATTTTATGGCTTTTGAAAGGGATTTTCAGAATAAAAAGAGAGGGAACCACTGGACTCGACTCAGTGGTTTATGAGTTCTTTCCAATTCTCAATCTATGATCTTTTTTTTAAGGCTGTATTTGTGATTTTATTGATATAGGGAAAATCCCTCCCCCACTGAAGATCTCACCAGTTCTGTAATTCATAGTTTTAGAAACTTCTCAAGGACAGGAAGAGTTTGACTTGTTCAGAGCTAAACAGCCAGTGTGTTTCAGGTGCAGAATTAGAGCCCAAGTCTTCCTGACTCTGTTCACTTCCTCTGCCTCTCTGGATGATGGAAATTTTATGCATCTCCTCAGTTCTCATCCATCACAATAGCCTTTGATGCTATAAAGTCATTTATTCCTTCTGGAAACTCTCACAGGCCCAAGGGTTTGTTCTGTCTTTCCATTCCACCTCTCTAGCTCCTCTTTTCCCCTTGTCTTTTATTCTCTGCTTTGCCCCTCATTTGATAATGATGGGTTACCACAAGCCCAAGGCTTTCTGTCCTCTTTCTACCCCTCTCTCCATCTTACCCCGAGCTCATTGGCTCTTGTAGTTCCACCTGCCACCTGTAGAGGGATGGCTACCAACTTACCTCCTACCCCTCTATGTTCTCTAACTTAGCCCTAAATCTCTTGAAGGTCCTCTCCAGCTCTGGGGTGCCATGGTTTTATGATTTCCAGCAGCCTCCATGATTACCTTTGTTTGGTTTTCCTAAACTTTGACTACTTTGTACTTTGAGTGTCAAAAAATAAACTATTCCGGAATGGTTAAATAAACATGAATAGTCTGGAATGTTACCAGAATTGATGGATACTTGATGAAGAATTCAGAAAAGCCCAGGAAGACATAAGAACTGATGCATACATGAAAGGAGAAGAACAAGGAAGACAGCATGCACAATAACTACAACAGCAAAAGAAACAGAGTGCTGTAAATTCTAAACCCCGAATTTGACTAGGGAGGAACAAAGATAAAAGTATTCCTCCCTCTATTCTTTGTAGAAGTGAGGTACCATGGGTGTGGAACATGGCATATACTGTCAGACTCAGGAGGCAGCACGGTTAGTCTTGCTGAACTGCTTTTTTCCCCTTTTCTTTTTATTTTATTTATTCATTTTGTCACAAAGAATGATTTGGTGAGTAGGCTGGGAAGAAAGGTATCCCAACATGAAGGTGATGCAAAATACAAAAGTCATCAATAAAAACTTTTAAATAAACTGCTTCTCTTCACCCATGAATTTTCTGTTACTATCAACAACACTACATATGAGGCCTCTCAGTCTGAGACTCTTAGAAAATCTCTTTAGTGAACTCCCTCCTTTAGTTTCTCCATTCATTTCATCACCAAGTACTTCCAGAGTGGCTTGTTTTCTCTCCTCCTCCCCCACCCCTTTCTTTCCCCCCTTCTCTTTTTTCTCCTCTCCTTCTCTTTCTCTCCCCCTCTCTCTCCCCTCTCTTCTCTCCTCTCTTCCTCTCTCCTTTTCTTCTCTCTTCCTCTCTTCCCTCTCTCGCCTCTTTTTTTCTCTCTCCCT
>NW_027187367.1:11796997-11808814 GCF_028583685.1 Petaurus breviceps papuanus
TCTCTCTCTCTCTCTCTCTCTCTCTCCCTCCCTCCCTCCCTCTCTCACTCCCTTCCCCTCCCCCCTTTCCACCACACTCCACAACCCTCATCCAGGCCTTCATCACATCATGCCTGGATTGCTGCAACAGCCTCCTACCTGTTCTCTCCCTGTCACGAGTCCCTCCCCACTCCAATCCATCCTACACACATTGTCAGAATAATCTTCCTCAAACTCTGTTTTCATCCTGTCACTCCTGTGTCTAAGATCCCACAGTGGTTCTCCACACTTGGCTAGGCAATATGTACCACTAGGCCAGGCTGGCCTGGCCTTCCAGGCACTGCCGCGCTACCTCCCTGGAACCCACCAGACCTATGCCTAAACACAGGCCTACCTCGCTTTTACATAATTTTTCTTGTGGGTGCAAACAGAATTTTTGCATATTGAACAATATTTTAAAATGACTTTGGCATTTTTTTTCTTTCCAAATTCAAGTCAACAAGAATTATTTAAAGGAATCCTACAGTGAATTCCTTTGGTGAACCAAAGAATTCCTTTGTAATGCAAATAATCACCCACTAGTTTCACCATTTTTGGAAGTTCAGATTTTAAAATTGGCTTTTTTATCTTTTAAAGTGAAACACACCTAGGCTCCCCTTATGTAGGATCACAGAATTTTCAGTTAAGAAGGACATTAGACATGGGCCCCTTTTAATAATAACAATAGCTGGAATTTATATTTCACTTTAAGGTTTGCAAGACTCATTCATTTTGATCCTCACCAACAATACCTGCAGGTATTATACTATTTTACAGATGGGGAAACTGAGGCTGAGAGAGGTTAAGTGACTTACCCAAAATCTCATGGGTAGTAAATATCTGAGACAGGATTTGAACTCAAGTCTTCCCAAATCTAGGCCCAGGTCTGTACCACCTAGCTGCCTATTCTAGTCAAACTCAGGGAGCAGCAGTTAGGTATGGGGGTGGGAGTGGGGAGGAGCTACCAAATAGTATAATGAAAAGAACATTGGATTTGGAATTCAAGGACCTGGGTTTGAATCCAAATCTTGCTGTTTACTACTTATATGACCTTGGGCAAATAAGTAACTTAACATCTCTGGGCTTCTCAGTTCTTTATATATAATAAAAGGGTTGAATTTGACTGAAAGACTTCAGAGGTTCTCCCCAATTCCAATTCCAAGATCTCGTGATTAGAATGTAAGCTTCTTGAGGGCAGGGATTGTCTTTTGCTGCCCTTCGTATCCTCGGCATTTAGCACTTTACTTGGCACATAACATGCACTTAATAAATGTTCACTGAGTCTTTCCTTCCTTTCCCTGCTCTTGGTTTTGATGCTATCTCCCAATCCTTCCACTTAGCTCTTAGTTTCTCTCTTAAGGTTTCATCCACATTGTAGAGCACATCCAGATAGAGTGCAGGGCCTGGAGTCAGAAAGACTCCTCTTCCTGAGTTCAAATCTGGCCTCAGATACTTACTAGCTGTGTGACCCTGGGCAAGTCCCTTAACCCTGTTTGCCTCATTTTCTTCATTTGTAGTATGAGCTGGAGAAGGAAATGGCAAACCGCTCCAGTATCTTTGTGGAGAAAATCACAAATGGGGTTATGAAGGGTTGGACACAACTGAAAATGACTGAATAACTATAATAAGGTTTCTACTGCAATCAAACAAAACTCTCCAGCCCACTTTTTTGAGAAGGAGCACCAGGCAGGGGCCTCAGGAAAAAGAACGTTTAGGGTTTGTGATGTCACCAGCACTGGGCCCACTCCAGGGGCACAGAAGGTAGGCAAGAATGGGGAAGAGAGCTGGGAAGAAACTCACGTTCCATCCTCATTGCTTCTGTAGAACACCAGGAAGGGGTCTGATTTACCAAAGAAATCTTTCTTGTCCAGCTTGTTGGCACAGAACTGCATTGTGGCAACATCCTGTTGGAAAAGAAGAAGAAATCAGACATTGAGAGAGAGAGAAGAGCAAGGATCTGGCCCATTCTCTGGAGAAAAAATTAAATTGCCAGGGCCCTGGAAAAGCAGACTTTCCAGAGACTGCAACTGAGCCCCAGATTCACCAATGTCAATGACAAAGGATACATTTTTTTTTTCTAAAGTGTTAACTTTGCTTAAGGTTACACAGAAATCAATAGCAGAAATGGGTTGGAAGCCTAGCTCTGTCAATACCTTGTTATGTAACCTTAGGTCAGTAATTTTTAGCTCTTTTTAGCCTCAGTTTCTTCATCTGTAAAACAAGATTGCCTTTTAAGAACTTTAGGGTCGCTTCCCGCTCTTATATTCTGATTTTAAGATTTATTCAACTGAAAAGAACTGTGTAGGTTATTTCTTATCTGGATGTGAAACTGTTTCTTTGGTAAATAATATTTCTATTTCATTGTCCAATAAGTGTTTGGACTTTATTGGGTTGTTTTGTTGGGGTTTTTGTTTCTTTGTTTCATGTCAAATTTAGGTATGTTACAGGCTAGTCTGAGTGGTCATATAGGACACCAGGGTTCAGGAGTGTCCCCCACTGAGGTACAAGCAAAGGGTCCAAAGGTAGGAGTGGGGGATTTGAAAGATCATGACTAGGAGGAAGAGACTGTGGAACAGAAGTGCAGGTGAAGAGGGCAAGAAGAACCTGGCCCTAATGGAGATGAATGCCAGGGAGCGGACAGGAATGTTCAAGTAAATTGGCATCCAACTTGGCCTCTTTATCCCTCCCACTTCTCAATAAACACTTCCCCAGTAGCTGGTTGTCCATAGGTGCTCAAAGCAGCCCTGAGGTCTTATCTGTGGTAGAAGTCAGATGGATGAGAGGAGAAATTTGGATTTTGGTTGATCTAGGAGTACAGAATGTTTAGAGCAGGAAGGGACCTTAGACACCATCTTATCCAATTTCTGTTGATGGCACCACCATTTTCCAGTCTTGTTGGTTTACAGTTTTGGAATCATCCTTTATTCTTGGTTTTCCCTCACCCTACGTAGCCAATCAATTGACAAGTCTTAACATCTTCACATCATCTCTGGTAACACATCCCCTTCTCTCTACGCGTAGGGCCACCACTTTAGTTCAGACTGTCATTAACTTTCACCTGGATTAATGCAATAGACCCTTTTAAAAAAAGTCAATTTAACTTAAATACAAAAAGACACACAAAAAGACAATCTCTCAGATATGATGTGATTGGTCTGGAATATTGCTATGGTGTAGGAAATAATGAGCTGGTTGATTTAGAAAAACATGGCATGACTTGGACTTATGAAGGAAGATGCTATCCATCTTCAGAGAAACAGACAAGTGGAAATAAACATAGTATGGCCATGTATGTATGTTTATTAAAAATATATATACGCATATATACATATACACATATCTGTATGTACACATATACATGTATACATACACACACATATCTTGTGGCTTAATTGTAGCCTTCTTCGGGGGTAGTGGGAAGGAAGGGGAAAAAATAAAGTACAAAGTACACATCAGAGACCAAAAGAAAACCTACAAGGAAGCAAAGAAAGCTGGGCAACTTTGAAAATAATGTGTAGTAGTGATTATATAAGTTTTTCTAAAATTGAATTCTATTGTTTTATATTGAATCTTCTCTCATGTTTTGCTGTATACATGGCAATCTTTTTTCTTCTTTTCTCATTTTATATTTAAGTTTAAAAGAAAAAAAAAGAAAACGAGGCACACACACACACACACCTATATTCTATATTCACTGTACATGATGTTTCCCTTGATAGTATAGAAACCCCATGCGGGACCCTTTTGTCCTTGGTTTTGTGCCTATGGTGCCTGATCCATGGCAGATGCTTAATAAATATTTGCTAAGTGGGATTTAATAGATGCAGAAATAACCCAGGGCCATACTTAAGTTAGAGGTTGAGCTAAGATAAGAACCCAAGTCTCTCACCAACCACATCACTTACTGTTTGGTGAGATGAACTGAAGGAGATGGAGCCTCCACAGAATGCCAGCACTCTGGAGGTGGGCTGTCCCTGGATCTATCTCTATCTATCTATCTATCTATCTATCTATCTATCTCTCTCCTGGCATAGGGCAAAGACCTCAAATTTTCTCTCTCCTAGCCTGGGGCAGATGCTCTTCACTCAATTGGAAACTTTTGCTGTTGTTATCAATCAAAAAACATTTATTGAGGACCTACTGTGTGTTGTGTTGGGCACTGTGCTAGACGCTGAGAATATAAAGATAAAAACATATATATAATCTAAATAAAAGTGGACTGTGGGCAGTGTGGGGTGAGAGGGTGGGGACAGGAAGATGCCACTTGAGATGCATCTTGAAGGAAGAGATCTTATCCACTGGACCTGGAGTCAGAAAGACCTGAATTCAAATCCAGACTCAAACATTTATGAGCTGTGTGACCCTGGGCAAGTCATTTAACCTCAGTTTTCTCATCTGTAAAATGGGGATCAATTTCAGAGACAGAGCTGATCTTCATGATCTGCACTGGTATGGGAAATTTTCTCATCGGGTCGGTCTTGGTCCCATTCATACCCCACACACACCTCCAAATCCAAACCCACCTCCAATGTGTGCCAGGTACTGTGCTATCACTAGATATACAAAGACAAAAGTGTAAAAGTTCCTAACCTTCCCTAAACTTCCTTTTCATTGGAAGTTTCTCTTCTGCCCCTATAGAACCAGATTATAGGATCACAGACCTACTGTAAGAGACCTCAGATGCCAACGTAGTACAACCTCTTCATTTTATAGAGGAGAAATCTGAAGTCCAGAGGGGGGAAAGGTTACACAGGGGCAGGAAATAACAGAGCCAGAAGTCAAACCCAGAATCCACAGCACCTTGCTGCTCCTCAGAATTCATGACATTCTCCCACCTCCTTGCATTTGCCCAGGCTGTATGCCTTGGATTTCACACAACTTTCTTTGCACTGACCTCATGCACTTTCTCAGGTCCTGAAGGATGACTTCTGGTCCTGTGGGTGAAGAGAAGGGGATGTTTGCCAGAGATGTTGTCAAGATGTCAAGACCTGGCAACTGATTGGCTATGCAGGGTGAGGGAGAAGTAAAAATAAAAGATGGTTCCAAATTGTGAGCCTACAAGACTAGGAAAATGGCAGCACCATCAATAGATATTGGAAAAGATGGTCTCTCTGGTCCCTTCTAAGGCCCCATATGCATATATATATGTTGTATGTATGTTGCATACCTCCTAACTAGGCCACAAATCCAGTGAGAAGCAATGCAGTATCATGGAAAGAGTACTAGATCTTCAGTCAAAAGACTTGAGTTCAAGTCCCCTTTCTTCCACTTCACAGCTCCATGACCACCAAACTCTCTGAGCCTCAGTTCCCTGTTGTTGCCATGGTGGTCCAGCCATCCAGTCATGTCCAACTCTACACGACCCCATGAACATTTTGTTCATGGAGTTTTCTCAGCAAAGATAGCCAAGTGGTTTGCCATTTCCTCTCCAGTGTGTCCCCATTTTATAGATAAGAAACTAAGGCAAATAGGGATTAAGTAACTTGCCCAGGGTCACATAGCTAGCAAGTCCCTGAGGCCAAATTTGAACTCAGATCATCCTGACTTCAGGTTCAGTGCTCTATCCACTGCACCACCTAGCTGCTCGCGTTCCCTCACCTATCCAATGAGGATGATAATTCTTGTACCACCTACCTCACAGGATTCAACTTGAGAAAAGCCCTTTGCAAGCCCTAAAAAGCAATATAAGCTATTATCACAAAGGCAAGGGCAATACATTCTAAACTTTATATCTGCCTTGAGGGCCCAATACAGAGTTGTGTACACAGATCATCTTTAATAGTTGTTGAATTCCAATGCAATCCAATACACAATAAGTATGTACTATGTCAAAGTTTTGTGTTTGCTGGAGACACAGAGAGAAAAAGGAAACCTGTCCTTGACCCCAAAGAGCTTCTAGTCTACTGGAATTGAATTGAACAGAATCCCATAGACTCCCAGAACTCTACTGGGCAAAATGTCCACATCCATCTTTGCCTAGACCTAGACTCTCTTCTCTCAATAGGAAACTCGAGTTGTTATCATCCCATGCTTAATAGAGAAGACATCTCCTGGTAGGGGGGAGCTACCCTGCCTGCAAGACATTTCCTGATGAGGATAATAAAAGCTGACATTTATACATGGCTTCGCATATATTATCTCATCAGTTGCCCACAACAGCCCCTCAATGTAGGAACTATGGGCATTTCCCCCACACACACGTTTTAAAGATGAGGAACAGAGAGGTAAGTAAGAAAATTATTGAGGTGAAATTTGAATCCATATCTTTTTTTAAAATTCATTTTGAACTTAAGTTTTTTTTTAATTTTTTTTTTTGGTTACATTTTAAATTCCAAACTATCTTTTTCCCTTCCTCCCCACTCCACACTAGAGAAGATCACCATTTGACACAGATTTATAAATATATACAAAATTATACTATGCATAGTTCTATTTATCAGTATCTATCATTATTATTTATTTATCATTTCATTATCTCTATTTCTCTATTAATATCTTTTTATTGTTATTATTTTTTCTCTAAAGGTGGATAGCATCTTCCTTCATAGGTCCTTTGCAGTTACTCAGAATAGTTTAGTCATTCCCAGCTACTTTTCAAAAAATATTGCTGTTACCATATACAACATTCTCTTGGTTCTGCTCATTTCACTCTTCATTCTTTCATGCAAGTTTTTTCATGTTTTTCTAAAATCAATCTATTTGCCATTTCTTACAGCATTATTCCATCACAATCCTATTCTACAACTTATTCAGTCATTGTCCTATCGATGGGTATCCTCTCAATTTCCAGTTCTTTGCCACCACAAAGTGAACTGCTATATATATTTAAGAATATATAGGTTCTTTTCCTTTTCCCCAATCACCTTGGGAAACAGACCTAATAGTGGTATTGCTGAGTCAAAGGACATATACAGTTTTATAACTCTTTGGGCATAATTCCAGATTGTTACAAAATGACTGGATCACTTCACAATTCCACCAACAATGTATTAGTGTCCCAATTTTTCCCACATCCCATACCTTCTTTATAACTACAAGTTCAGCACTCCATGTACTCTGCCAATATGGTCTCTCTACTCTAAGACATACCTGGGCTATATCCTACTGAGTTACCAGATGGAAAACAGTAACTTGGTCCAGTGGTATGCTGGTTAATGGTTAACAAGCTCTCCAAAAAAAAAAAAAAGTACACTAGACACATACATATAATCTGTGTTATTAACATATTCTTCATTGCTTTCTTAAGTCCAAAGAATCAATTAGTGTTTTTAAATGCACACAAGGGAATTTTAACAATCAACTCCAGAGACTGTTAGAGCTGACTCTAATATACCCATGGCTGGCTCCCTTCTATGGAATCCCACCATGGTTCTGACATTATTGACACCAACTTGAGAGATATCTTGGTATAACAGAGAAAGCTCTAGGCTGGGGGTTGGGAGGCCCAGGTTCTAGCTTTGCCACTCATTTGGGGTGGTTTCCTCCCCACCTTCTTTGGTTGCAGTCTGTGAAAGGAAGGGGTTGTGTTAAGTGGTATCTAAAGTTGTAGGATTTCATTACTATGTAAACTCCTTGAGGGCAGGGACTGTGCCTCCAGTGATGCCTCCCAGAATTCTCTGCATGCTGTAAGAGGCTAATAAATGTTTGTCAAATGTTGAATGAATGCTGTGAGATCAAATGCAGAAAAGCGCTTTATCAGCTGTGAAGTTCCATACAATTATCTCGGAGGACCTTCTAGCTCCAGGGTCTGCGGTTTGTAAACGTGCATTATCATTCTTCTTGTTACCTTGCCAGCTCAGCCATCTGGAACACAGCTGGAAACCGAGGAGCACAGGGAAGAAAAGGTTCAGAGCACGTGCATTAAAGTTCATGCACCTCAAGTGGGAAGTAAAATACAGAACTGTATTTTAGCATTCGTATTGGAGGAGGGGTTGCTATAGACAGGAACCCCAACAGCAGTAAGGAGCGAGAGCTGACAGCCTTCCAAGAAGGCTTAATGGTTAACTAGCTCTCAAAAGTACACTAGACACACACATTTAATCTGTATTTTTAACATATTCTTCATTGCTTTCTTAAGTCGAAAGAATCAACAAAACAATAAATCATTCCCTGATTTCTGGAGTTTTTAAATGCACACAAGGGAATTTTAACAATCAACTCCAGAGCCTGTTAGAGCTGACTCTAACATACCCCTAGTTAGATCCCTTCTATGGAATCCCACCATTGTTCTGACATTATCGATACCGACTTGATTGATATCTTGGTGTAACAGGGAGAGGTCTATTCCAAGAAAATCTATTCCAAGCAGCCACAGTTATGCACAAAAGCTGGCAAGTTGGGGCCATTTAAATGGGGTGAGGAGGCAACAGACATTGGCAACTCAATCAAGACTAAGGGCATGCCAACGCAGTAATTGATCTTCCTAATAATGGCTATACTCATTGAGGAAAGGCTAGATTAAATTCAGTATCTTCTGATTAGAGTGGTGATATAGCCAAGGGGATAGATCCACTCTTGGAGTCAGGAAATTCTGGGTTCAAGCTCCAACTCTGACTTCTACTAGCTGTATGATCCGAGGTGGGTCCGTTAGTCTCTCAGGAACCCAGGGAGCTAAGACAATAATTGATCTTCCATGGAAGAAGTCGCTGAAGTAACCAAGGCTCCTTTTACAAGAGGCTTTTTCATTCATTCACTCATTGATTTATCCAACCCTTGTCTCTCTTCTGAGGTCCACACCTATATCTCCAGTTGCCCATGAGAAATATTCTCTTGTTAGTCAGACTGCCACTTCGAACTCAAAATGTCCAAATTCAAGCTCATGCTCTTTCTCCCCAAGCCTGTTACACCAACTAGCATCATTATTTCTGCCTGTGGCACCAACATTCTTTCAGTCTCTTGTGCTCAAAATGTGAGGCTGTGGCCCACAGAGGGTAAATGATGTTTTTTTGTTTGTTTGTTTTTTTGGCCAAAAGGCTCTCGTAATGAGCTACAGCCAGGGCTCAAGCCTACATCGTCAAATTGCACATCTTGCAGCACCTAACAGCCTCCCTCTCTATGTGACCTTGGGCAGGTTATTTAACCTGCCTCAGTTTCCTTATCTGTAAAATGAAAGGGTTAGACTATATGCTAGGGTAGGGGTGGGGAACCTGTGACCTTCTAGATACTTGGGTGCGGCCCTTTGACTGAGTCCAAATTAAACAGAACAAATTATTTTATTAAGGGGATTTGTTCTGCGAAGTTTGGATTCAAAGGGCAGCACTTGAGGACCTAGAGGGCCACATGTGGCCTCAAGACCACAAGTTCCCCACCCCTGTGCTAGGGTGTGCTGGTAAATATTTAACTAAAGGATCCCCCTCGAAAAACATATGCATGACACACTTTTAAGCTTAATCTGTATCAACATTTTCTCTATCACCATCTTCGGTCAAGGCAATCAATAAAACAATAAATCAAGACTGGATTTGTCGTATTTGTCAGTTTCTAGGTATAAATGCTCACACTGAGAGCCGGATGGTGGTGTTTCCATTTGTAGGGGCAGTTAGTGGATAGAGCACTGGGCTTGGAGACAGGAAGACTCATCTTTGTGAGTTCAAATCTGGCCTAGCTGTGTGATGCTGGGCAAGTCACTTAACCCCTATTTGCCTCAGTTTCCTCACCTGCAAAATGAACTGGAGAAGGAAAATGCAAACCACTCTAGTATCTTTGCCAAGAAAATCCCAGATGGGTTTGTGAAGAGTTGGACCCTATTGAATGAAAACTTGCCCTAGACCCCTGATCCTATAATTAACTGCTGATCACAAGAGCTCACGATTATCTAGTGTTCTACAAACATTATCTTGTTGAATAATCTCAAGTCTTTGGATTCCCAGGCTAGATTTCTTTCCCCGACATCACACATCTTTTCACAGTAATAAGTGATCAACACATTTATCAAGGTGCAAAACCAAGTGTGAGGTGAGAGGGAGAAAGCTACTATATACAAAACCTCATCCCCCTAGGAGCACTGGAGACATGAGGCACTGTCATATTTTATTGCTTAAGATGACTTTGTTTTCCTAATACAATATAGCAATGCTGACATTAGCCACAAACACAATAGGATAATCTGTACTGTTGAAACTCTAACTAAAGAATCTGTTAGTCATAAGCAGATATCCAGGATTACTGCCAAGCTGAACAAAGGCAGACTTTCTCCATATTGGACACACTTGATAGACAGAGATTAAAAAAACGATAGACTATATGATGGTTATCTACTCTTGGTGTCCAACTCTGATGGACATGAATAACACCAGGCGTAAAAATGTGGCTGAGATTGTACATCCATTGGCAGTTTGCCTTCTATAGTTAGTAGTCAGGCCCTAGGTGGATGAATAGCTCTTCTGGTAGACCATGGTGGAAAAGGCATTGAGACCTTGAAGTCAGAAGAGGATTTCAGTTTGACCTCTGCCACCATGTGAGAATTAGAAAATAGTTTACTCTCTCTAAGCCTCAGTTTCCTTAGCTGTAAAATAAAGCTAAGAATAATAATGAAAGCTCACCTGTATAAAGCACTTAAAGGTTTGCCATGAACTTTTTACACATTATCTCATTTGAGCCTGCAGCAGCCCTGTAAGGAAATGTAGGACTACAATCATTCCCATTTTACAGATGATGAAAGTAAAACTCACAGAGGTTGTGATGTCCTAAGTCACAAGACAATGTCTTTCTCCTGCTCAATAGACTCCAGTCACCTCCAGAAACAAATATAAAATCCTTTGTTAGGCATTTATAACTTTCATAACCTGCCTCCCCTTTCCTTTCCAGTCTTCTTACACCTTCTGTGGACTTTTTACGTACCCTATGTAGTCTTCAGTCCAGGGGCACTGGCCTCCTGGATGTTTCTTGAACAAGACTCTCTATCTCCTGGTTCCAGACATTTTCACATGCTGTCCCTCATGCCTGAAATTCTCTCTCTGCCTCCTGGTTTCTTTCAAGTCCCATTTAAATTCCACCTTCTATCAGGGCAGCTAAGTGGCACAGTGAATAGAACACTGGCCCTGGAGTCAGGAGGACTTGAGTTCAAATCCAGCCTCAGATGCTTAACACTTAACAGCCGTGTGACCTTGGGCAAGTCACTTAAATCGCCCTGCCCTTCCCCCTCCAAAAAGCAAAACATTAAATAAAAACATAAATTCTACTTCTATAGGAAGCCTTTACTGATCCCACTTAATTCTAGTGCCTTCCTTCTGAGATGACCATTAGTTTATCCTTTTTCTATCTTGCTTGTAAATAATTTTTACATACAGTCTCTACCATCAGACTGTGAAAACAGGGGCCATCTAGTGCTTTTCTCTGTATCTGCAGGTGAGGTGACTTGCCCAGGGTCACACGACTAGTAAGCGTCTGAGACCAGACGTGAACTCAGGAAGACCCATCCTCCTGAATCCAGGCCTGACACCCTATCCGTTGTGCCACCCGTCTTATATACCTTGGCATAAGAGCTCAAGTCCTAGCTCCTCCAGGTAGGGTATCCCCACATGCTAGAACTACCACCTCCATGGTGACCTTCTCTCTGGTCCACACTTATCTCTGCATCTATATCTATCTATCTATGTATGTTTATATGTGTACATGTGTTATATGTATGTATTATTATTACATATAGCAGGGAGGAAAGGAAGGAAAATAGGTGGAAGGGAAGAAAAGAAGGAAGGAAGGAAGGAGGGAAGGAAGGAAGGAAGGAAGGAAGGGAGGAAGGGAGGAAGGAAGGAAGGAAGGGAGGAAGGAAGGAAGGAGGGAAGGAGGGAGGGAGGGAGG
>NW_027187367.1:11813814-11885124 GCF_028583685.1 Petaurus breviceps papuanus
AGGGAAGGAAGGGAGGGAGGGAGGGAAGGAAGGGAGGAAGGAAGGGAAGGAGGGAGGGAGGGAGGGAGGAAGGAGGGAGGGAAGGAAGGAAGGAAGGAAGGAAGGAAGGAAGGAAGGAAGGAAGGAAGGAAGGAAGGAAGGAAGGAAGGAAGGAAGGAGGGAGGAATTGAGAGTGGAAAAGCAGGCAGAGGCAAATGCCACAAAGAAAGGGGATAGAGCTCTGGAGAGAAAGTCAGGACAGAAGCTGTATTATTGAAACCACACTGGACTACAGACCTCCTAAGGCCAATAATTCCATTTCTTTTTTCCCCTTAAGTTCCTTCATAAAAGCCTGAAGCATTTTCCTCTGAGCATAGAGAAAATCCATCTACCTTTTGTTGTTTTAATATTTACTTGTCTTTACGAACATGTAATTTGGTATTCACTTTTAGGGAAAAGAATGGGTGTAGATAACTGAGGGGGAAACTAGACAAGAAATAGAGTATGATCTAACACAGAGGTGTTTTGCCAGAAGCAATGTCTATGCCTAGGGGCTCAGAGCTAATAAAATGATAATGAGAATTACAGATTTTTGATACTATTTTCCTAAATGTAGAAAGAAATTTATACTGGGAAAACCCTTTGGTAAATGAGATAGCAGTAAGATGAGAGACAAATAGGAATGGTTGGACAATCCTGCTCACAGCATCCCTTTAATACAGTTACCTTAAGAAAACTTCTTTTTGTTAAAATTAGATGGTGTACAAGTGTCTTATTTTTCTATAATCCTAAGTATGAGCCATTGGACCAGCCTGAATCATACCTGGCCTTGAACAGATGTCACAGTAGCTCCAAGGAGCTAGAATTTATACAAAGAGTGCATGGGAGGGAGAGAGGAATCAGTCTGGGTTTTCTTAACAGAGCTCCAATTATGTTTCTAATTAGCTACTGAAATATACATTTTAAAACCAAATTGTTTGTTAATCATCTAAATAACTAACTTTTCTACAATCCAGATAAATAAACTGTTTTATAGGTAGCAGGTGTTTGCTATGTATTGATTGAATGGAACAGAATTTGTTGAATAACTCCAAATACCACATCAAGGCAGTGACAGAACAGAGACTAGGGATCAGGTGTTCTAAGTCCCAGCCCAAAGAACAATGCCACGTTAATCAGACTTGAAAGGAAAACAGAATCCAGGACTAAAACAATGGGTATTTGCACGACGGCTTATGTTCTCAGTGTCTCATGGTCAACTCTCAACAGCCCAGGTCAGCACAATCTGGGGTCTCAGAAATAATCACCATCACCCTGTGCCAGCCTGCAGTCCAGGAGAAAGCACGGGACCTGGAAAGAATAGACCTGAGTTTGAATTTGATTCTTACATAGATTAAGAAGCAGGAGGGATTTCGGAGTTCATGTAATTCAATCCCCTTGTTTTACAGAAGAAGAAACTGCAATCCTGAGGTGGTAGGACTTACCCAAGATCACACAGCAAGTAAGTAAATGGCAGGGACAGGCCTTGAATCCAACTCCTCTGACTGATCCTAGTTCCCTTTCTAACATACTATGATTCCTATTGTTTAGAGGCAGCTATGTGACCTGGGTTACATAGGTCTCTGGGTCTAGAGTCAGGAAGAACCTAGTTCAAATCTGGCCTCAGATCTTACTAGCTGTGTGACCCTTCATGAGTCACTTAACCTCTGTTTGATTCAGTTTGTTCATCTCCAAAATGGAAACAGTAAAAACACAGCTCTCAGGGTTGTGGCAAAGATCAAATGAGGTAATGTTTAAAAAGTGCCTGCCACATAGTAGGAGCTTAATATATGTTTATTTCCTTCCATTCCTTCCTATTGGCTGTATGATGATGACCAAGCCAATCATTTAGCCCAAATTTCCTCCTTTATAAAATGGGAATAATAATACTTACATTCCTGACCATAGAGAGCTGTTGGGTGTTTTCAAGCCCAAGAGCCCTAAAGAAGGAAGGGTTGAGGCAGCTAGGCGGCGCAGTGAATAGAGCACCAGTCCTGCAGTCAGGAAGACCTGAGTTCAAATACAGCCTCAGACACAACACAAAAAAACTATCCATGTGACCTTGGGCAAGTCTCTTAACCCCAATTGCCCTACCTTCCCCCCTCCAAAAAGCAAAAAGAAAAATCTTAAAAAAAAAAAAAAGAAAAAGAAAAAAGGGTTACTGTCATTCTCTCTTTCCCTAATGGAGAGCTATTCCCTGAACTCTGATACATGAAGAAGTTGGATTGTTTCCCAAACTCTGTAAGTATAATATGGGCTTTGATTTTCATAAAGATTCAAGGCTGTCAAGCCACCCTTGGCTACTCTGCCCTCTCCCCCACCCCACCCCTGTCCCCTCTTCCAGGAATAGCAATATCACAGTACCAGGAACTGGTACACAGCCCGGGTCAAGAACACCAGTAGGCGTGGAAGTCACCAGACTGGAGTCAGCAAGATTGTCTCAGAATCCAGAGGCCAAGCCCTGTCTGTCCCTTATATCCCAGCATTTTGTGTACAATGGACCGTGAAATGTCTGAGCAGGAAGGAGCCTCACAGGTAATGCAGTCCTATCCTTTCATTTTACAGAGGAAGAAGAGGGCCATCTCCAGTCATCCTGGTGGATATCTGGCCATTGGACCCAGATGGCTCTGGAGGAGAAAGTGAAGCTGGTGTCTTTGCAGAGCCCTCCCTCGCTTAAATCCGATTCAATTACAAGTCATGCTATCATCTTTCTGATGCCATGGTCCTCTTCAAGAACAAAGAACGAACCACAGACACACCCAGAGGAAGAAAGTGCAGCCCAGAGAGAACTGCCCAGGATCCCCTGCACAGAAAATAGCAGTACCAAGATTCACAAAACCTCAGTTATCCCACTCCTTTTTTTCCCCTTCTTTGGATGCTCAGTATTTACACAGTGTCTGGCATTACAGTAGGTACCTAAACGCTTGTTGTTCAGTCACGTCCAACTCTTTGTGACCCCATTTGGGGTTTTCTTGGCAAAGATACTGGAGTGGTTGGCCATTTCCTTTTCTATCTTATTTGATAGATGAGGCAACTAGGTGGCACAATGTGTAGAGTGTTGGCCCTAGAGACCTGAGTTCAAATTGGTCTCAGATACTTACTAGCTATGTGACCCTGGGCAAGTCACTTAACCTTGTTTGCCTCCTCTGTAAAATGGGTTGAAGAAGGAAATACCAAACCACTCCACTTTTTGACCATGGGGTCACAAAGAGTCAGATCCAACTAATAGATTAAACAACAACAAAAATGCTTATTGATTGATTGACTAGACAATCCATTCCTGGATGGAAATGTCCTCCACAATATCAATTACTTAAGCAATCACCAAGCCATTTATTAAGCATCACAATGTACCATCCACTGGGGATAGAAAGACAAAAGTGAAACAATCTTGCATTCTAGTGGGAGGATACAACATGAATACAATTAGGAAAATAGTAATTTTAAGAGGGAAAGAGTATTGGAGGCTGGAGAGGGATCTGCCCTTTTTGAGAGGTGGTACAGCTGAGCTCTGATGGGAGATAGGCAGAGATAAGGCAGAAGTAGAAAGTGGGGGTGGGGGAGACATTCCATGCACAGGAAATCATCTATACACAATCATAGCTAGCAATTATATAGCTTTAGCTTTTAAAAAGTGCACTTTACATTTCTTTTCTCATTTTATACTCAGAAGAACCAGGGGAGGCATGTGCTATCCTTATCCCTGTCTTACAGATTGAGCAAACAAACTGAGAGAGATGAAGGAACTCATCCAGAGTCACATAGTTGTTCAGTGTCTGAAGCGGGATCTAAACTCAGGTCTTCCTCACCTCCAAATCCAGGGCTCAAGCTGCTACAATAAATGGATTCCATATATGGGTGTGTACATATACACACACACACACACGCATATATAGAACCCATGTGCACATGTGTGTATATGCATGTGTATGTGTACACATGTATCGTATGTTGTACTGTGTGTGCACATGTGCACATATACACATACATATAATATACACATGTGTGAAATCTACGCACGTATTGATGTGTGTGCATTGTGTGTATTATACACATATGTGAACATGTATTGGAATCCAAGTATATGTGTGTAGATTTTGTGCATGTTACATGCATATGCACATAATGCACACATGCACATATGCGTGACCCATCTTTGCAAATATGTACATGTGTGTTTGTATGTGTTTATATGTGCACTGTGTGTGCACATATTATATATACACATGTGTGTATGGAATAGCTGGCAGGGCAATTTGAATGAAATGAACAGTGCATGAAGAAATGTAATATAAAAGCAGCCTGGAAAATCAAGAAAGAGCTAGACCGTGGAGGATTTAAAAATCAAGCCATAGATTTCTATAGATTTTAGGCAGATTTTTTGTAGAGGTAATTGGGAGCCACTGAAAATTTTTGAAGTGGAGACGGCTTCATTAGATGTGTGTTATTAGGAATATACATTTGGCATGTGGAGGAAGGTTTGGAGAGGAAAAAGAATGGAGGCTGGGAAACCATTTAAGGGAATATGCAGTATTCAAATGAAAGGTTATAAGGTCCAAAGTAGAGCAGAGCCATTTATAAGCAGAGAGAAGCAGGTGTGAGAAATGTCATGAAGGTAGCATTGACAAGATCATATCGATCAATTGATTGCATATATGTAGGGGCAAGGGCTGGAAGGCCTGTGAGGGAGAGTGAAGAGTCAAGACTGTGGATTCATCTCAGTGAAGTGGGAAAATGCAGTTCCATCAGTGGAAATGGTGAAGTTTTTTGACCAGTTGGTTGAACAAGATGGTCTCTAAGCTCTCTTTTTGGAGGGGGGAAGGCAGGGCAATTGGGGTTCAGTGACTTGCCCAAGGTCACATGGCTAGTAAGTGTTAAGTGTCTGAGGCCAAATTTGAACTCAGGTCCTCCTGATTCCAGAGTCAGTGCTCTATTAACTGCGACACCTAGCCACCCCTCTAAGCTCTCTTCTTGCTCTGAACATTCTAATGGATGAGCCAGAAGCCACATTTCTTTCCTCATCCATTCAGTTTCCCATCATAAATAAGACTTCAGGGCCTGCGTTGAGAGCCTGTGGGCAACCTGACTCTTGGTGAAGGGGCTGAGGGGGTAGAATGAGAAGTAGAAGGAAGCCATCAAATTTCAACATCCATGCCCACTCCTTGGTACTCATTTCCATCCGACCCAGGCCCTTCCTGCCCTCCCCACCCCCATGTCTGTCCCACAGGCCCTTACCCCAAGTCCTGACCTCTTACACCCAACTCCTACCTTCAGGCCCTTAGCTCCTAAACCAGAGGTAGTCAACCCTCAGCCCCTAAGGTCCTATGTGTCTCCACAGATTAACTTGAACCATCTTTAAATTTAAAAAATTTTAAAAGCCAATTAAAGCACATACACTTTTTTTTACAATAAAACAGAAATAATATTTATCCAAAACACCAGATTTTGCACTCAAATGAATAAATAATGGAAACATTTGTCAGTTCTGTTCAATATATAATAAACCCTTCAGTCAGAGAATGTTATCTCTAGAAAGGATTGACCTTAAGTGCCCTAGAAACCAGATCAGATCAGGGAAGTGACTTGCTCAGAATCACATGGATAGGGGTGAGGAGGGACAAGGAAAGAGAATAAGTATTTATAAAGCACCCTCTATGTGCCAGGCACTGTGCTAAGTGTTTTTTTTATAAATATTATCTCATTTGATCCTCATAACAAGCCTGGGAGGTAGGTGCTATTATATGCCCATTTCACAGATGAGGAAACAGAGGGGTTAAGTGACTGACTACAGGGGCAGAGCTGACCTAGCAACAAATTAATGACAGAGCTGGAACTCAAATCCAGATCACTCTTCCCTACTTACTTCCTGCACAAGCTTGAGCAAAGTTAACATTTTGGAAAAATAGTTCAGCAGAGCCTTCTGCAAATTCTGACACAAGCAGGGCTCCATACTTTGCTTGGAAGCCTCTGTTAATTTATGGACAAGGTCATTGAGGGAATTTGTTTTGCTTGACTATGCATATTTCTTACAAGGGCTTTGTTTTTCCTTTTCTTTTTTACTTGGGAAAGGGGAAAGTGAGAAGAAGAGAAAATAAATTCATGTTCATTGGTAAGAAAATTTTTTAAAAAAAAGCCCTCTGTTAAAGGGTAACCAGCTACTTCTTGAGGCAGTTTGAACATCTCTAACTGGAAGTTTTTATTTAAATCAAGTTGAAGTTGGGGCAGCTACGTGGCTCAGTGAGGAGAGCACCAACTCTGGAGTCAGGAGGATCTGAGTTCAAATGTAACCTCAGACACTTGACACACTTACCAGCTGTGTGACCTTGGGCAAGTCACTTAACCCCAACTGCTTTCCCCCCTCAAAAAAAAAAAACACATAAAAATCCAGGTGAAATCTGCCCCTCTACAGCTTTGACCCATAGTTCATAGGTCTGCCTGCTCAAGGTGAGCAGGACAAATCTAAAGTCTTCCACAGGACAGCCCTCAAATATTTGAATCATGTTCGCTCTGAATCTTTTCTTCTCCAAGCTAACCATCCCCAACTCCATCAAAAGATCATTCTATGACATGGATGCCTGTTGTTGCTGTTGTTCAGTCACGTCTTACTCTTCATGACCTCATTTGGGGTTACAGATGAGGAAACTGAGGCAAACAGGGGTAAGTGATTTGCCCAGGGTCACACAGCTAGTAAGTGTCGAGGTCAGATTTGAACTCCCAAAGGCCAACTTCAGGTCCAGTACTCAATCCACTGCTCCATCTAACGTACCCCTTCACTATTCTGTTTTTTTCCTCTGAGGACACTCCCTGGAACAAACCATGAATGCCCCCACACTGGCTATCCTCCTCTCCCACTTTTTTCAACTCCCCTTTGGGCGCTGTTTCCCCCATTAGAATGTAAGCTCCTAGAGGGCAGGAGCTGTCTTTTTTTTACTTGTATTTCTATCCTCAGCACTTCGCACAGTGCCCAGCACTTAATAAATACTTGTTTTCTTCTTTCCTTCCTTCTCCATCCTACTCATGTCCTTCTTCAACTGTGGCAACCAGAACCACACTCCAGAAGTGGTTTGACCTGTCCATAGGACTCTATCGCTTCCCTTGTTCTGGAGGATCCTCAGACTCGTGCACGCTTCTGCCCCATCTCTTCCTCCCCTATTAGATTGTATGGTCCTTGAAAGTAGGGTCTGGATTAAAACTCGATCCCCAAGGCCTAGCAGGTGCTTAATAAATGTCTGTTCACAAAGCGAATAAGACTCAGTAGAATGACTGTTATGAAACTCACTAGAAGCAACCACATGTAGAGGGAACTTGATTATTTACTCCCTGTCTAGAGTAGGGAGAGAAGGGAAGGAAGGAAAGGAAGGAAGGAAGGAATGAAAGAAACAATTAGTCTGCTATGTACCAGGCACTGTGCTAACAAATATCTCACAACAACCTTGGGAGGTAAGTGCAATTTTTATCCCCATTTTACAGAGGAGAAAACTGAGGCAGACAGCAGCCCAGGGTCACATAGTTAATAATATCTTAGGCCATATTGGAACTCAGATCTTCCTGACTTCAGACCCAGTTCTCTATTTCCTGCACCACCGTAAGCAAGCTAAGAGAGAGGAGGAAGTAGGCATGGATAGAGGGACCCTGGGGTCCTGCCCCAGAGAAGCAGCCTCTCTCTGTAGATATTCATCCAGGCTATTCTGAGGGCTTTGGCAGAGCCCTCAGTTAAAGAGCCATTGAAGACACCATTAAGGAAGACAACACTAAGTCTGTTAGCTTGCAGCTCCAGAAGAGATTGAGCCCAGATGCCTGGGAGCCTCTGGGTTGGGAATAAGACAGTTGGGAGGTGCTGAAGGGCAGTAAAACAATACCCTGGGAGGACACCATAATGAGCTAATTTTGTACCCAAAGCAAGAATATGATGGTGTGATTTCCTGAAATAGTAGATGCTTGGTCTATGTATTTTTCTGTGCCCCTCATCTTTGAGTGCCCAAGACTAAGGGCCTTAGTTGCTTCACCCTTGTTACACCTCTGCCCAGAACCCAAGCATCCATTTCCCTGTGCCCCTCTCTGCCCTAGAACACAACCTACCATTTGTCTGTGCCCCCCTCTGCCCCAGAACACAACCTGCAATTTACCTGTGCCCCTCTCTGCCCTAGAACATAACCTGACTTTTGCCTCTGCCCCTCCCCACAACCCAGGCCACTCAAGTGGAATTTCCATTCTAGAGGCTGCCAGAGAGAAGTATTATGTTACCAGAAGCACTGGATTTAGAAACAGCAGAGACATAGGTTTTAATCCCAGCTCTGATATATGTGGCCCAATGACTCTGGGCAATTTGTTTAATCTCTCTGAGTCTCAGTTTCCTCTTCTGTAAAATGGGAATAGCAATATTTGCACGACTAAGTCCTGAGGTAATTTAAAAGAAAGCATTTTAACAGTTATAGGACCTTTTCTTAACACCCTTTTTTATTTGTAAGGCAATGGCGGTAAAGTGACTTGCCCAGGGTCAAACAGCTATTAAGTGTCTGAGACCAGATTTGAACTCAGATCTTTCTGGCTCCCAGGCCAGTGCTCTATCCAACTGTGCCACCTACCTGCCCCTTCCCAAAACCCTTAATGTACCCTTCTCTCCCAGTTTATCCTGTCTATATCTTATTTGTCCACACCTGTTTGGTATGTTTGGATGTTGTCTCCCCCATTGAACTGTGAGCTCCTTGATAATAATTGGGTGTTTTTTGCCTTTCTCTCTATGTCCAGTACTTGGTTCAGTACCTGGCACAAAGCAGGTCCTTAATAAATGTTTGTTTTGGGGGGAGGGTTGGTTTGTTTTTCAAGTTTCAGTTTAGAATTTATCCATGAGACATCAGCCAAAGAATGCTATTCAGACTACTTAAATAATTATTGTTTAACATTTGTGTCATATGTATTACTCAAGTTTCTGACTTATCATTGCATCTTAGTATAAATACTTTGGATCATTCACTAATCCTTGGGATCTGGGTCTTTATAAAACTGGTTTGTAATTAAAGATGCAATAAAATCACTGGTAACTATGAATAGTCTCTTTATATGCACCTCTAGCTGGTGGTGGGAGGGTTGGGCTCTGCAACTGCCTCTTATTACTCACAGTAATATTTCCAGTGGTAATGCTTTCCATAAAATAGTCTCCCTCCATTGGATTACTTATTATATGACATCCAACAGGTGGTCCCTGAGAAACCTTTTATTTATTTCTTGTTGATTGTCTAGAAAACTCCACATCATTGTACTTCTATGTGTGACTCTGTTGTTGTTCAATCATTTCAGTTATGTCCAACCCTTCATGACCCCATTTGGGGTTTTCCTGGCAAAGATACTGGAGTGCTTTGCCATTTCCTTCTCCAGCTCATTTTACAGATGAGGAAACTGAGGCAAACAGGGTGAAGTGACTTGTCCAGGGTCACATAGCTAGTAAGTGTCTGAGGCCATATTTCAACTCAAAAATTCTTGATTCCTAGCCCAGTACTCTATCCACTGTGCCATCTAGCTGCCTCTTTCTTAATAATTGTTTATTGTCTTGACTTGATTACTCTAGGCTTAGGGTGAATATCAGTGACCCTGAGGGACTGCCCCTCTCAGCTTGATTTTTTTTTCTAATTAAAGGGGCCATCCCTTAATTCACTTTTTTTTTTTAAAGCAATTGGGTTTAAGTAACTTGCTCAAGTTTACACGGCCAGTTATTTCTGGGTGTGGTGCTAAGTATCTGAGTCCGGATTCGATCCCAGGTTCATCCCGACTCTGGGGCCAGTGATCTTACTCACTGTGCTACCTGGCCACCCCGCTTGATTCACTTCCTAAAGAGGCCTATTCACTGAATGGGCATTACCTGACTCTAAGCAATTAGTGAAAAGGCCTTGCCTAAAAGGGCCAGGGTCTCCCATTGCATCCTGGGCCATCTCCAGTCATCCTGATGAGTATCTGGTCACTGGACCCAGATGGCTCTGGAGGATAAAGTGAGGCTGGTGACCTTGCACAGCCCTCCCTCACTCAAATCCAAGTCAACTACAAGTCATGTCATCATCTCCTTGATGCCATGGTCCTCTTCGAGAATGAAGGACAAACACAATCTGACAAATTCAGGCTGTTGTTTTTATTCATGTGAGAAATAAATCCTTCTCCAATAGCTCATCTTGGCATGGAGGCTGCCCTTGAATCTTGAAGGCTATAGTAATCATGTATGACAAACTTATGAGTGTCTAGTAGATCCTGTCAAAAAACTGTAATAATATATATGAGCACCATTTAAAAACTTTTAGCTCTTCTCTGTCTCTTCCTATTTCTTTTTCTCAGGGTCTTTGTTTTTCTGTCTGTCTCTGTCTCTCTGTCTCCTTGGCCCATTGTCTCTATATCTATGTGTCTCTCTTTTTGTCTGTCTCTGTCTGCCTGTCTCCCTCCTTTTGTCTGTCTCCTTCTATGTCTCTGACTTTATCTCTTTAACTCTATTTTTCTGCCTATTTCTCTCTCTCACACACACTTTTCCTCTCTTTCTCTCTCTCTCACACACACACTTTTTCTCTTTTTCCTTCTCTCTCTCTCTCTCTGTCTCTCTCTCTCTCCATCTGTCTCTCTCTGTCTCTGTCTCCCTCTATGCCACCCCCTTCTCTTCCTGCCTCTCTTTGTCTCTATATGCATTTCTGCATCTTTCTGTCTCCAACTTTCTGTTTCTATTTCTGTCTCTTCTCTCTCTGTCTCTCTCTACCTCTCTGTCTCTGTTTCTCTCTCTCTCTCCTCTTATATCAGGTTTAGTTTTCTCCATCTTGGGCTAGAATTTATTTATGTGATCAGGAAATGCTCCTTTTGGCAGAGTCCTGAAGCATCTTTGGAAGTCTGCCCCTTTATGTTTCACCAATATGACATAAGAAAAACCATTCAAATACAATTACTTTAGTTCAGTCAGGTGCCAAGATTCAACCTCCTTTCCTTGAAAGTGTTTTAGGACAAGAAAGACCTAATGGAACTATATAAGAAGAGCTGAAATAATCAAGGAGATGGGGGAGAGGGGAAGGTGTTGATGAGTGGGGTGGAGGAGAAAAAACCTGCTGCTAGTTAAGAAAACAAATTAGGTCTTTGCAGTCTGGAAAATTGACAGCTTTGGGGGCAGGTCCCAGAGATCTGACTGAAATCTACAAAATTCTAATGGATAAGTGTAGAGAAAAGCAAAAAAAAAAGTTGTTTCATTTATTTTTACAATTTTTTGACAAAATCCACTAGACACTCATGAGTCTGCCTCCAAGAATCAAGGGCGGCCTCCATGCCAGGAGGAGATATTGGAGAAAGATTTATTTCTCACATGAATAAAAACTACAGCCTGAATTTGTCAGAAATGGCCCAGTGATGAGTTGTTTGTCTGCCATTCAGGTTTGGAATACTAGACGTGGGGGTGGAGAGTCCTCTTAAAGTTCAAAATAAGGAGAGGTGGCTTGTGATAGTAGAAATGGTATTTTATTTGAAATCAGAAGACCTGGGATTCAAAACGTAGTTCTGCTACTTAGTGCTTGTGTGTCTGTAGGGAAATAATTTCTTCTCTCTTTATAATCCATCAATAAACATTTATTAAACACCTACTATGTGCCAGGTGGTCAGTTAAATGGCACAGTAAGATAGAGCACTGGGCCTGGAGTCAGGAAGACCTGAGTTCAAATCTCACCTCAGATATTTACTAGCTGTTTCCCTTGACCTCTGTTTGCCTCAGTTTCCTCAACTGTAAAATGGAAATAACAGCTCCTTGAAGGATTGTTGTGAGGATCAAATGAGATAATATTCATAAAGCATTTAGCATAATGTCTGACACATAGTAAGCCCTTAATAAAAGCTTCTCTCCCTTTGTCCTTTACTTTACAGAGAGACCAAAATCCAGAAAAGTGAAGTAACTTTCCCAAGGATGACACAGCTAGTAAGTGGAAGAACCAGGATCTGAACCCAGGTCCTCTACCAACAAATCCAGCACTTATTCTCCTGATTACACTTCTCCCTTTTTAAATTCCTTCACAATGCCTAGCACGGTGCTTTATTAATGGTACTGAACATAAATAATTGGTAACATGTTTATGATGCTTTAAGGTTCATTATCAATAAATATGATTATCAATAGATAACATTTATATAGTACTATTAGGTTTACAGAGCAATTTATATACAACCCAGTGAGGTCAGCAATGCAAGTACTATTGAACCCATTTTACAGAAAAGGAAACAGAGGGCACCAGTCACACTGCTACTCAGAGCTGGGATTTGCATGCAAATATCCTGACTCCATTTACTTCTCCAAAGCAAAGGTTGGAAGCCTATAGACTGTCTGGTTACTTCCTCTTCCCTCTCCTACGCATCCTTCATTCATTCTGCTGTTACCAGTTATCAATGAGTTGAAACCACTCCCTGGAAATCCCAGTTTCCAAGTTCAATCTACTTCTACTATCCCACCCATGTTAACCCTCCCACCTCTCCTCTATCAATCATGGAGTCCCAGTTCCATAAGATAAAATCAAGATCGTTCTGCAGAGCCTTTTCCTGGCCAATCTGCCCTGAAACCTTTATCTATTCCAGGGCTGGGGAACCTGCATCCTCGAGGCCATATGTGGCCCTCTAGGTCCTCAAGTGCTGCCCTTTGACAGAATTCAAATTTCAAGTTGATCAAAGGGCCACATTGGAGGACCTAGAGGACATAGGTGTCCTCTAGGCCGAAAGTTCCCCACCCTTTGTTACTGTCTCCTGTCTGCATGGCTTATGCTAGATTAAAAGACTGTATAGAAAGAGAGAATGTTTCCACCCAAACACACACACAACACATGAGTGAAAACATTTCAGTTTCTCCAAATTCAAAGTCTCCTATCCTGGAAGTTATGTGTGAGATTAAAAACAAACAAACAAACAAACATTTATTAAGCAAGAATGTACATTCCTAAAGGACAGATTTCATTTTTATTTATTTTTATAATTATGTATATATAATAGACATAATTTATAATTTTGTTATTTCTTTTTTTGTCTTTGTATCCCAGCATCTATCACAATCATAGGTGTTTAATAATTGCTGGTTCATTGATTGACATTGATATTGCGGAATCCAATGTTAGGCATTGAGAGGGAGGAGAAAAAATGTTAATGAAGGCATTGTTCCCTGCCCTCTAGGAGGCTGCCCTCCCACCCCACCAAGAAACTCTTCATTGGCCAGATGTTAAGACAGAAAAGGCCTGTGTTTGTTGACAGCTTGGACAAATTCTGTTTCAGGAAATGTGAAAGACAGTCCAGGTTGGAATGAAGAACCCTTGTGGCCTTGCTGCTCCATGGAAGGCCCACCTGGCCTCATTCAACCTTCTCTGGAGTCAGCTGGCCCAGAGGGATCTCCACTCCCCCTACATCACTCACCCGGCAGTTGCTCAGCTCCTCCACTGACAAGATAATGGTACCACATTTCTTCCCCGGGACACCTCTGGAAAAGGGAAAGAGCCACTATGAACACCCACAACCAAGGCAGCCCCTTCATTTCCCATCCCTCCCCTTCCTCAACCCCAGCACTGTCCTCAGACCAGCCTCATTCCTACAGAAAGGACCATCCTGGAACATTCAGGAAATGTGTAAACCAGAGGGGAGTCAATACACCCCAGAGCTGGGATTTCCTCAGTTCAGAAATCTCCCCTGCCAGAAGCAACAGAATAGCCCGTCTAGTACTGAGGAACCCAAAGGATTGTCTATGGTACAGAGATGTTAAGTGATATAAATGATGGTCAGAATTTGACCTCAGGGCTTCCTGCCTCGAAATTCAACCCTCTCTCCCCACTGTGCTATATTGCCTTTTAGAAGTGACTTTTGTTGTTATTCAGTCATGATAAAAAATTATTTCAGTTGTATCTGACTCTTTGTGACCCAGTTTGGGGGTTTTCTTGTCAAAGATACTGGAATGCTTTGCTATTTCCTTCTCCAACTAATTTTATAGATGAGGAAACTGAGGCAAATAGGGTAAAGTGACTTGTCCAAGATCATACATCTAGTAAGTGTTTAAGGCCAGATTTGAATTCAGGTCTTTCTGACTCCAGGCCCTGTGTTCCATCTACTGTGCCACCTACCTGCCTAGAAGCTACTACTCACAGACAAATTACCCCTAAACCTAGAGTTGACTTTCTTTCCCACCTCAGAACTAACTGTATTTCCCTACCTCACCTCCCCCTCTTTCTTCAGAGCCAAACCAGGGAGGGCTGCCTGAACAAGGATCTCGTGCTGATTCATAAAGTCAGTGATTCTCATACTTTTCATCCAAAGATCACTTCTGAAGGGAAAAATACCCTGCAGGCCAATTAGCCCTTCCATGTACATATAATTTCCATAGTTCCATTGAGATACCTACATCCAGGCAGACTACAACTCCTTATTAGGTCTTCCTTCACTTGGTGAAGGCCAACACCCTTGTGATGAAACCCTACCATAATAGCTAGGCTGGCCTTCAAAGGATCACCCTATAGACCATCACCTGCTCCATATTCAAAGTCTTTGCAGGTTCTTAAGACCTACTACAGCTTACCCCGACAGAACCCTGAACGAAGCATTGCATCCAAGTCATGGTACAGTACTGGAGAAAGACTTTAGTGGAGGTCCCCAGTTGACATTGCCCCATTGTCTTCCCTGCCCCCCATAAACACCAAACATTAAAGCACCTTTGACCTCAGAGTTATTCAGACCATACTATTTCCCACCAGAGAGGGAGAGCAGTTACAGATGGGGTGACTGGGATGGTCACTCTTGGGATGGTGAATAGTGAGGAGAAAGTAAACTGTAACCCAGGTTCTTATCTGTGGCCCAGGGCTCCCTGACTTTGAATACTCATGGGCAGGATCTAATATTTTTGACCTGAGCCTAAAGTTCAATCTTCTTAATCCAGAGTTTACTTTAGGATAGCAGTTCTCAAACTGTTTGGTTTGGGACCCCTTTAAAGATTATTGAAGAACCAAGGCAGTTAAGTGGTGCAGTGGATAGAGCATTGGTCCTGGAGTCTAGAGGATCTGAGTTCAAATGTGACCTCGGATACTTATTAGCTGTGTGTCCCTGGGCAAGTCACTTAACCCCAATTACTCCTCCCCAAAATTATTGAAGAATCCCACATAGAGCTTTCACTTAGGTGTGTTTTATATATTGGTACTTACCATATGGGAAATTAAAACATCTTAGCATGATTATGAATATAGCTTTGGCCTTATACACCCCTTCAGGGGTACCTATTTGAGAACAGGGGCTCTAGGAAATTTTCCATCTACAATTTATATAGAGCCCTTGAGCCATTCCTCAGTAGGTGTCTTGGGGCAGGGACCAACTCTAAACCCCTGACCAAGCCTGGATCTGCATGTGATCACATCATGGATTCATATCTTGGCCTCTCCAGGATTCTGTAAGGCAGACATCAATTCCAGGAGAAGAAGGAGCCTTTGACCTTACCCATTTGACACTGCTGGAATGTGTTTGCCAGTCCTGGCATTCAAGCTGAATGTTCCTATCCTGGTGGAGAAAGACAGACAGACAGAGACATGGAGACAAACAGAGAAAGAGACAGCAAGGCAAAGAGAGTGAGAAGCAGAAGGCTGAGCAGGCCTGTCCCCTTCCTGACTGGTCTTGGCACTTCTGTCCATACCAGAGGCCTCCAGCATGCAGCCCTTTCCCACGCCTTTCCATGCCATGCTCGTCCTTCTCTGTCCTCTTGCTCTTAAAACCAGTCTCTTCCCTTTGTTTCATGTGTCACTTGCTTTAGCATTGCCTTCCTCATTAAACTAAAAGCTTCTTGGGGACAAGGGCTCTTCTGATATTTCTTTTATGCCCCCCTCCCTCCATCTCCTCACATTACAGTGGTCGTGGGGTCAGAAAAGTAGTTCCAGCTAAGAACAGCTACGATCCATGGACTGAAGTCTGCCTATACAGCTCTCACATGCTATAAGGTCTCCTCCCCCAGTTCTCTTGCCAGCCCTTGCTTCATAGGGAATGTGGGGCTCCCTGGGACCGGGGCTGCTTAAGTCCTAAACGGAGGCTGTATCCTCCCAAGTAAACCAGACAACAATTACAATGGCTGACATGTACAGCCTGCTTACTCTGTACCAGGCACTGTCCTCAGCGCTTTATAACCACTATCCCATTTGAGCCTCACAAGAACCCTTGGAGGATAATAATAACGACATAGTAATTACATGGGCCACTGGGTGGTGTAGTGGGTAGCACAGCAGGCCTGGAGTCGGGAAGACTCATCTTCCTGAGTTCAAGTGTGACTTCAGACACTTACTAGCTGTGTGACCCGGGGCAAGTCACTTAACCCTGCTTGCCTCAGTTTCCTCATCTGTAAAATGAGCTGTAGAAAAAATGGCAAAGCACTCCAGTATCTTTGCTGAGAAAACCCCAAATGGGGTCACAAAGAGTCAGGCGTAACAGAAACAACTGAGCAACAAAAGCATTTATATAGCACTTTAAAGTTTTTATAACACTTTCCATATGTTATGTTCTTTTATCTTCACAATCTGGTCAGGGGAGTGTTGCCATTATCCACACCAGACTCAATATTTCTCAACTCCAGTTGATCTTTCCTCTAAAACCATCCCAATTGCCTCATTTCTACTAATGGCACCACTGTCTTCTCCAGTATCACTACAGAATCACAAAATTTTTTTTAATATATTGTTATTTTCACTTTACAAATGAGGAAACTGAGGCAAACTGAGGTTAAGTGACTTGTCTAGGTTCACACAGTTAGTGTCTGAGGCCTGATTTGAATTCAAGTTCAAATTAGCTTAGTTGCCCCATGAATGTAATTTAAATTAAAATATAACTGGAAAATATTTAACAAAATAAATAAAAATACAATAGGACATAGATAATGGTAATATGTGGTTTTCTAAGTCAATATGGGGCCTTTAGAGATCCTTATGTATGATTTAGTGGTCCTGTTTCTATTTGAGTTTGACACCATTGGTCTACACCATATATTTTGGTACTGTTTCTATTCATTCATCCAACATCTATTGCTTTCCCACTATGTTTAAAGCACTGGGAAGAGATAAAAGAAATATACAGAACCTGCTTTTAAGAACTTCACAGTCTAAAAAAGGAGGTAAGAAATGTAATCACCAAAAATGTAGAAGGCATTCCATAAATAAAAAATGGACGGTTCTCCCTCTGATTTCCACAGCTCTGACAAATGAGTTTTTTGCCTTTTCTTGGCAGAGCTCAGGCCTCCACCCCACATCCTGCACCCTTCTCAACATAGCCCCATTTGTTCCCCCTCTCCCAGTTTTCCAGCACCTCTTTGTACTATCTCCCCCTGCTCAAATATAAGCTCCTTGAAGGCAGGAACTATATTACTTCCTTGTATTTGTATCTTCAGTGCCTTAGTACAGCGTCTGAAACTTAGTAAGTGCTTAATAAATGGTTTATCTCTCTAAAAGAAAAGCACCACGATCAACAGGGAAGAAGACATGCCAACTGGTTGGGATAACAAAGAAAGGAAACAGGGATCTGACTCCCCGCTTGAGCAGAATTGTGTACATCTGTCCAATGAGTCAGCCCATAGACCTTGAGAAGATCATTTCCCTACTCTGATCTTTGTAAAATGAGATCATTTGACTAGACAGTATCTTTATGTCTTTTCCAGCTCTGAAATACATTATACATCATCTATTTCTCTTGTAGCATGGGCCTGGGCACCTCAGTAGGAATGGAATGATGAAGTCACAGAACCAAAGAATAGGAGATGTTAGAAATCACCTAATTCAAACCTTTCATTTTACAGATGAGGAAAATAAGGCCAAGAAAGAGGAAATTGGGACCGCTAGGTGGCTCAGTGAATAGAGTACCAGTCCTGGAGTAAGGAGAACTGACTCAAATTAGGCCTCAGACACTTAACCCATACTAACCATGTGACCTTGGACAAGTCACTTAACCCCAATTGCCCTGCCTTCCCCCCTTCAAAAAAAAAAAAAAAATATATATATATATATATATATATATATATATATATAAAAGAAAGAGGAAATCACTTGCCTAAAACCACTTATCAGCTAGCTATCAGCAGGCCCAGGACTAAGCCATTAGATTCCCAAACCCAGGGCTCTTCTCATTGCATTATGTTGACACCAGGTCATCCAGCTTCTATCCAATCTCCCTGCCCCCCTCCCTTTCTTACTATGGATCTGCAGGCATCCAGCTTCTCAAAGATCCCCCAAACCCTCAATGACAAATGGAATAAACAATGTTCTCCACCCCCACCAGGCCCCTCTGGAGAAGATCAGCTGGAGATATGGATCAGAGAGGCCTCTGTCCTTCAAAGGAATAACTTCACCTGTCTTAGAGGAAATCAGAGTTTAGAAGAAGCCCTTTCTGACCTTCCTGGGTCTTTCTGTCCATCAGGCCTGTTTCTCTAGGCAGACAAGTGACCTAGAAACTGCCGCCCCCACACTCAGACAAAAACACAGATGCCACCCACGTTTCTACCACCAGCTGGGTGGCACAGAGGAAGCTGAAATTTCCCAGTAGGTGACCAGACACTCCCAGGAGCCCACCCCCAACTGGCTTGCCCTTCCACTCCCCTAGAGAAATACAGCTTTCCCCAATCCTATCACCTACTCCCCACCCCTACCACCTACAGCTCCCCACTCCTGACATGGTTGGGAAGGCAGCCTATTATTCTGACTAAGGAACTGTCAGTCATCCCTTGTATTCTCTTCCTCTCTTTTCTCTTCCACCCTATTTCCCTCCCCCCTCTCTTTAATGCCTCTGGGGCAGGGAGGAAGGGGCTGGAAGATGAGAAGAGACTAAAACTACATTTACTTTCCAGCATATGAGACAGCCTCGTCTATTATAAAGACCATGGAATTTGGCTTAGAGAACAGGCCCCAAATCCAGGTTATGCCATTTGCTGTGTGACCTTCAGTAAATGACTACGCTTTTCTGGACTTAAATTTCCTTGTTTATAAAATCAGAGGGTTAAACTAGGTGATTTCTTTTTCTTTTCTTTTTAAAAAAAATACACAATAAGAAAAGAAACATATTATAAACTTAAATACAAAATAAGAAATGAAAAAATATCATGAGCACAGCAGAATGTAAGAGAGGATTCAAAATGTATAGCAATCAATTTCTATTTCAGAAACCCTATGTAATAAATACTACTTGTTGTGTTGAGAGCTGTCCATCTTTTCTTTGCTTCCTTCTTTTGTTCTCTGCTGTGCACTTTTTACTTTGTTCCTTTTTCCCAATTAAGTGTGGCTATATTTATATATAGATAGATACATACACACATACACATATACACATGCATACACATATGTGTACATACGTACATATATGAGCATATACTTTCTAACTAGGTGATTTCTAAGGTGTGCTCCAGGACTGGACCTATGATCTATGATTGTTCAGAAGCCAGGGGAAACCCCAGACCCTCCATGAAACCTTCCCTGGCTGCTATTTCCCAAGCTTTTCTCTCCCCTCTTTCCTGTTGCTAGCAGAACCTTGTCATATGCTATCTGTTCCTTCTTTATGTACCTCTGCTTCGGTTTTTCTCCCTTTTTATTACATTAACATATATTTATAGACTAAAACAAACATTTCTATAACATAGTACGAGAAAAAAAGATGATTGTACATAAAACTGCAAATCTATTAATCACAATTTGCTGTTCCTTTCAAATATACAACAAAATTATCATGCACATTTCTTTCTTTTTTTTCTCCTCTCCTTTAGTTTTGCCTTTCTCATTAAACTAAACATTCTTAGACAAGGATCTGTGTCTTATATTTCTTTTACATCCCCTCACATTACAGTGGCCGGAGTGTTGGAGTCATGGTCCTGGGTAAATACCAGTTTAGGGTCATAGATATAAAGTCTGATGGACAATACACCTGGAAACTTTTGGAAGCTATAAAGTCTATTCTTTTCCCAATTCTTGTTTGGTAGGAAACATGGCAGCACTCAAGGGCTTATTGGGGATCTAGGGCTAGATTGCTAAATCAAGAGAGGAAAGGCCCTTGGGAAAGGGGAATAACAAGGGAAAATTAGAAGGAAGCTGGAATCTAGAGGAGGGTGGAGCGGTGGGCTAAAGTGGACCTCAATTCTGCTCTCAAGCTTTAGCCCAGTGATGCTGAAGGTTATCCAGAGATGGAGTATGGGGAATTAATCCCCATCCCTTGCTAGTGTGTCCCCTCCCCAAACTACCTTGTTATCCATTTAGTATATCCCTACAATTATCCCCTCCACATTTCAACTTTCCCCATCTTGGTTTTGATATATTAAGGGTCAGCATAAGAAATTAAATGGGAATTTGGGGGGAGTTTTGTGGAAGCCACAGAGGATACAGAAAAAGTTTACGTATGTGTATGTATGGTATGATGTTAACATAATTTATCTTTTAATACTTTTAATTTTAATAAAATAATTATAAAGAAAATATATATTATGTAAATATACAATGTATTAATATTTGTATAAATATGTTATATATAATATATAAATGTAAAATATAATAAAAATAAATAATAATATTTTAATTTATTTTTGTTTTTTTGCTTTTTGAAGAGGGGAAGGGAGGACAATTGGGATTAAGTGACTTGCCCAAGGTCACATGGCTAGTAAGTGTTAAGTATCTGAGGCCAGATTTGAACTCCCGACTCCAGGGCTGGTGCTCTAATCTTATAATTTTAGTAAAAATAATCTTTTAATAATAATTCTCCGGTACAAAGGAAGTGCCAAAAAATTTATGCAGATTTTCTAGATCACAGTGGGTACTACACCTCTAACCCCTGCAATGTGGAAGGGATAACTGTTTCTGTATATGTATATATTTTACCTCTGCATTAGATTGTAAGATCCTGGAGGGCAAGCATTTTTTTCACTTGTCTTTGTTTTCTGCTTATTTAGGATACATAGTACCTAGCACACTTAGTAAATGCTTATTGATTGATGGATTGGCTAATGTATGTATCCCAGAGCATACCTGAGGGAAAGAACAAGAAGGTCTGCCCCCCTCCAGCTCTGGGCTTTCACCCATGGGGAAAACTCTGCTCCCCTCAACCTCTCTCCTGGTCCAGAACCAATCTGGGATAGCCGGGTGGACAGCAGAACCACCACCATTGGACTGTACTCCACTCCCCCAACCTTTTCCCCAGTCCTAGACAGTCCAGGAATCTGTATGGCCCTAACCCTTTGCTTTCCCGCTTCTCCTCTTAGGATCTCCCTTAGAGATTTAATGTCTTGATTCTCATAGGGCTTAGATGAGATGGAAACCAAGAAATCCATTTTTTTTTCTGATAAGAAGGAGGGCTACAAGGCTTCTCCATTTGCACTGCCAATGACTCCCAAGATCCTCCAGTCCTTACCATCTATGCTGTGTGATATCCCAGCACTGATAAGTAACTCAGGTCACTTAACTACTTAAGTAACCTAAGGACCTCTAGGGCTTGTCAATCATTGTGCCCTAAGGAAACCCAGGCCTTTCCATCTGTCCTTTGACTGAACTTTCTTTTATGTACTGTCTCCCCAGATTAGAGCATCTAATCTCCCTAAGAGCTGGGGCTGTCTCTTTTTTTCTATTTGTATCCTTTATTCTTAGTAAAGTACTTGGCACATAGTAAGCACTTAAATGCTTATTCATTCATTCATTCATTCTAGGAGGGACAGTTGTAGAGGGAGTCTATAGCTAATGCCACCTTCCCCACCTTGACCCTCAACATAAATAGTTTTTAGTACTACCCCTTGGTGAGTCTGGTTATCTGAGGAGTGTCTGGGTATCTGGTTATCTTTAAGGCTCTGTAAAGGACCATAAGAAGTGCTGGTGGTCAGAACACCTGCAGTGATTAAACGTCACCTAAATACCCAATAAGTTCATGATCACCCCAACTAAACTTACTAACAAACCAAAATAGAACTCAAACATTTATTGAATGCCTGCTTTGTAAAAGGAACCATGCTGGGCAAAAGAGCCATTCACAGTGTGTTAATCTAGACATGCCACCCATTCCTGCCCAGTGTTCCCTCCCCACACACTTACGTGAGCGGCTTCTCCAGGCGACTCCCAGGGGACCCCACAATCTCTCCCAGAGTGCAGAAGGCCTGGCCCAGGAAATCCTATAAGGACACAGAAAGAGTCAGTTGTCATCCTCATGCCAGCTGTATCCCCAGACCTCAGCTCCAGCCCCTTCTGGGATGCTAGTTCATGGCCAACGGTGCCTTTTAGTTCTATAATTCTCTGATTTCATGTGCATGAATCATGTTGTGATGTGCTGTTGTTCAGTCATTTCAGTCATATCTGACTCTTCGTGACCCAATATGGGATTTTCTTGGCAAAGATACTAGAGTGATTTATCATTTCCTTCTCCACCTCATTTTACAGGTGAGGAAACTGAAGCAAACAGGGTTATATGACTTGCCCAAGGGTCACACAGCTAGTAAGTGTCTGAGGCTGGATTTTAAATCAGGTCCTCCTGACTCCAGGTCTGGTGCTAGAGCTAGCTACCTCTACTGTTATGTGTAGAAAGACATTCTGTGTAGAAGATATCCTATATTTAAGAACTTTATTGAAGGTCCCTTATAGGCCATCTAGCTCAAGTCCCATAGGGAAACTGAGTCCAAGAGAGAGTAAATGACTTAGCACAGCCAATATCAGAGGCAAGATTCAAACCAAGACACTCTGATTCCAAAGCCAGTTTTCTTTCCACTGGTCATCTGGTGCTCACTTTACAAGGGAGAAACTGGACAGAGGCTCCCAAGGGGAAGCACTTTACCAAGGCCACATAGTATGTAAATGGCAGGACTGACATTAGAACCCAGGCCAGTTAATACATCAGACTAGGTGACCTAGTGATGAAGGCTAAGGGAGAGGAAAGTGGAGGCTTGGGATCCTAGAGGAATCATTTAGAGGCTGATGAAGGGGGTAGGTGGGGAACTGCCTAGATGTAGAAATTCAGGTCAAGAAAGTCAAGAGAGGCAGCTAGATGGTGCAATGAATAGAGCACCGGCCCTGAAGTCAGGAGGACCTGAGTTCAAATCCGGCCTCAGACACTTAACACTTACTAGCCATGCAACCTTGGGCAAGTCATTTAACACCAATTGCCCTGCCCTCCCCACTCCAAAAAGAAAAAAAAAAGATAGTCAAGAAGGCTCACATCATCCCCTTGTAGATTTATTTGTTGTTTAGTCATTTTTCAGTTATGTCTAACTCTTCGATGACCCCATCTGGGGTTTTCTTGGCAAAGATACTGGAAAGGTTTGCCATATCCTTCTCTAGCTCATTTGACAGATGAGGAAACTGAGGTAAACAGGGTGAAGTGACTTGCCCAGGGTCACACAGCTAGTGTCTGAAGCAAAATTTGAATTCATGAAGATGTCTCTATCCACTGTACCACCTAGCTACCCCTTATTATAATATTTATTAAATTTCTATCTAATCTATCTAAATATCTTAAATCAGAAGGAAAAAACCCACAACATTTTTATACTCTCTTTTTTTTTAGGTAATCAGGGTTAAGTGACTTGCCCAAGGTTACACTACTAGTACATGTCTAAGGCTTAATTTGAACTCACCTCCTATCTCCAGAGCCGGTATCCACTGTGTCACCTAGCTGCCCCTAACCCACAACATTTTAACAGTAATATTTTGGAGAGTAGAAATGTTTGTGCCTGATAAGAAATTGATGACTCTTTGTATAAGCACACTCAGCTACCAGGTGAGACATGGTCCCTGCCTCAGTGAGTTTAACCTAGTCTAGTAGGGTGGATAAGACATAAATAAATAGCTACAATATAGTAATAATAGCTAACATTTATATAGTACCTTAAGGAGCAGTGTACTGGTAAATATTTAATAGCTTATTGCAAAAAAAATCTATGCATGACACATTTTTACATTAAATTTGCATTATTAACATTTTCTCCATCACTTTTCTTAAGTCTAGACAATCAACAAAATAATAAACCCAGGCCTGTTTTGTAGCATTTGCCTATTTTTGATGCTAACATTCAAAATTGAACACTTGGCTCTCACCAACCAGCACAAGCTAGCTCCAACATATTTCTGGCTTTCAGATTTGCTGAGTGTGGAGGAAATAAAATATTATTCAAAAAATAAAGATTTGCTGAATGCTTTACATGTCATCTCCCACAAAGTGGGACAAGATTGGTGCAGTACAAGTAGAAGTACAAGGGAGAAGTCACTTTGGACAGGGGCTGTGACCGAAGATATGCACCAAGTAATCAATAATCATAATTAATAATCACATTTATCAAGCACCTACCATGTGCCAGGCACTAGGGGTATAAAAAGAGACAAATGACACTCCTTGAAGCCACACCAATGAAGGTTTCATGGAGGAGGTGTCATTACAGCTGAGCTTTGAATGGTGGGCAGAATTTCAACTAGTCGAGATGTTTTGGGGCTAGGAGTCTATGGATGAGACAAAGGAGAGTCCCAGGTATGGATAATGGTTTGAGCAAAGCAGGGGCAGGAAAACTCTTGAAATGTTTCAGGAAAGGTAAGTAGTCTGCCTGGGCTGCTGTGTGTCCGTCACATGAAAGGGAGTCGTGTGAGCTGGACCCTAGGAAACTTGGTGGCCCAGTGGATAGAGCGGGGGCCTAGAGTCAAGAAGACACGAATTCAAATTCAGCCTCAGACACTTCCTAACTGTATGACTCTGAGTTAAGTCACTTAAACTCTGTCTGCCTCAGTTTCCACAACTAACTGTAAAATGGGGATTATAATGACACCCACCTCCCATGGTTGTTGTGCTGATCAAATGAAGTAATACTTGGGTTTGGGGGCGGGGTTTGAGGGGGGAAGGCAAGGCAATTGGGGTTAAGGGACCTTCCCAAGGTCACACAGCTAGTGTGTCAGGTGTCTGAAGCCATATTTGAACTGAGGTCCTTCTGATTCCAGGGCCATGCTTTATTCACTGTGCCACCTAGCTACCCCTATACTTGTTACTTAATAAATTCAAATCTGGCCTCAGCTAACTGAGTGACCCTGGGCAAGTCTCTTAACCCTGTTCACCTCAGTTTCCTCATCTGTAAAATGAGCTGAACAAGGAAATGGCAAACCACTCTACTATCTTTGCCAAGAAAACCCCAAAGGGGGTCAAGGAGAGTCCTATACAACTGAAACAATTCAACAACAACAAACTTAGTACAGTGCTTGGCACATTGTAGGTATTTAATAAATGTTCCCTTTCCCTTCTCATGGAAGGCCTTGAATGCCAAGATAAAGGGTGTGGACCTGGCATTCAATAAACATTTCAGAAACCAGAAAAGCAACCTGATACTTACATGTTTGGAGAGATCGGGGCTCTTAGAATCAACGTCATACCTGTGGGGGGCACAGACAAAGAAAGAGCAATGATGATAGGCCCAGGTCAACCTTGCCATGCTCTGCTCTCAGAAGATCACTCAAGGAGGTAGCCACCTTATATAAAGACCAAAGACTACACTTGGAACTCTCCTGCTATGAAGTTGGTATTTTGACCACTGGGATACTATCTTTCCCTTTGGCCCCTTCAATGTCCCAATGCTTGCTTCTAGTCCTGGAATAATGAGAGCAAACCAGACACCCCTATCTTTTTCCAGGAGTCTGCACTCCCTCCTTCACACACTTGAGAGAGCATCCCCTCCCTCTGTCACATGCCAGGAAACCAATCTCTTTCTCTATCTCTCTCTGTAACCAAACGCTGGATCCTGGCCCTGGAGAGCACCCATCAAGAAACAGTCATCAGCTTCTCACCAGGCACAGGCAGTTTTTCTCTCTGAAATGTCACTGTTAAAATGTTGTGGGTTTTTTTTTTCCTGATTTAATGTTAAACATCGACAATGGGTTGATACAAGTCTTCTTGTCTTAAATTTCTACATGTAGGCAGTTTTCCACCTCCCCCTTCATCTGCTTCTAAATGATCTCCTCTGGGCTCCAAAGTCCTCTCTCTACCCTTTTAACCTTTGTTCTCTCTCTATCCCCCAAAAACATCAGATCATACATTTAGAAGCCATCTACTCTCATTTTACAAATGAGGAGTCACACAGGTCACAAATAAGTAATAGGCCACACAGTAAGGTCACACAGTCAGTAATATCAGGGAAAGAATTCAAAACCAGGTCCTTTGGCCCCAGAGGCAGTGTCCTTTCCACTGTACCCGACTACTCCCACTACCCAAGTGGGGTGCTTTCAGAGGTTCTGAGAAGTCCCCCCCACAAGCCTACCTTCCTACCTCATCAGGACACCTACTTGACAGTTCTCAGTTAGCCTCAGGCCAAAAGGATGTGAATCTCTTAGGAGGATGGAAATGCATTAAGCTTTCTCAGGCATCGATATAGCCCTATGAGAGCCTGCTTTAATGCTGGGGAACAGGGAGAGAATAAAAGCCCAGGACACAGAAAAGTCACAGGAAAGGAGAGAGCTTAAGAGAACCTAGGAGGCAGGAGTATGTATGCATGTGTGTATGCATATGCGTGTGCATGTATATATTACATGTGCATAGAAATGTTTGTGGATGTATACATGTGTGCATGTATACATATGTGTTACATATGTAGATTGGTGTGGGTGTACATGTGTGTTGCGTGTGTACATTGTGTTGTGTGCACATGCATGTGTGTGTTATGTGCATGTGGGCGTGCATGAATGTGCATGCATATTCCCTTACATCTTTATGTTCTCTATATAACCTACATATTCTCTAATATATTTCTATATATTTTTATATTCCCTATACATTTCTATGTATAGACATACCCCTATATATTCCAAATATATTTCATATATATCCCCTACATATATTCCCTCTATTCCTACATATTCACTATATCCCTGTATATTCCTTACATATGACACACACATGTCTCTATATATAAAATCCCTATACTTAGGAAATCTCAAAAGTTTGAATGCAGATTTAAGTTATGATAGCTTAAAATACTTTAAAATTGCCCTAAGACTTTTGGAAAACCCCGGATATGCATGCATGCATGTGTGTGTGTGTGTGTGTACACACATGCATGTATATATGTATATGTGTATATACATATTTATTCACTGTTGTTCAGTTGTCTAATTCTTTTTTTTTTGGAGGGGAGAAGGTAGGGTAATTGGGGTTAAGTGACTTGCCCAAGGTCACACGGCTAGTCTTTGTGTTAAGTGCCTGAGGCCAGATTTGAACTCAGGTCTTTCTGACTCCCATGGAGGATGATATCAATGCCTGAGAAAGCTTAATGCGTTTCCAGCCTCATAAGAGATTCATATCATATTTGGCCTGAGAATAGCTTTTTTTTTTCATTTTTTACCAGAATTGTGACTTCCTCAGTGAGGCATTCTTCTACCAGAGCAGATTGGCATCTGCTCTGAAACTTAAGATCTTATAGAGGAGCCCTGAGAGAAACAGAGAGGTCAAGTGATTTGCTCAGAGTCACACAGCCATACCCTTCACTTTCCAGAGAGGTGGCTCTCCCTATTCTCCCATTCCCTCTACCATCCTCTTGCAGGCCAAGGAACCAGGCATCTAGTCCAAGACAATGACTCTGAGAGGTGCCAGTTGGTCTTTAAAAGATTAGAGTCTCATAAGCTTCATGCATAATATAATCAGTTTATAACATTTCTCACTGTCACCAAAGCCTGTTTGCCTGCATTGCTCTAACCCTCATCTCTAGCTGTCTTGCCTATCCATTATAATCTGAATTCACTCCCATAAAAATGTTGGAGAGAGGAGCAGAGACAGCTTAAGAGGCATACCCTACCTCTCTCCCCTCCCCCCTTCTCTAGTGCTACTAGGACAAGCATTCTTAACCTGGGGACCAAAAGCTTTTTTAAAATGTTTTTTGATAATTGTATTTCAATATAGTTGGTTTCCTTTATAATCCTATGTTTTTCATTTTGTACATTTCATAGGCTTTGTCAGAGTACCAAGAGGGTCTATGATAACAAATGTGTGTATGTATATATAATATATACACATATGTGCACACATCCATACATGTATATACACAGAGACATGTGCACACATATATGTGTATACATGCAAGTGTATATATACATATGCACAGGCACACATGCACACATATAGGTGAGTGCATATATGTATACATGTGGATGTATGAGTATGTATGTACACATAGACATACATGTGTATACACACATATATACATGCATACAAATATACACATATATATATCTCCCCTTGTATTCAGAGGACAAAAGGTTCCTCTTCAGCTATTCCATTATCTTGATTAGTGCCAGCCCCTCAATGCAGTCCTCATGGCCTGCCCTACTTTCTCTGCCTCTCTCTCTCACTGGATTTCCGTATCTCACCTAGCCTGGAAGTATAATCACCACTCATGGTGGACTAATCCCATTACGAACTGGCAGAGAAACTTTGACCTGATCCATTTCTGGTTTGTGCTGGTTCTGTGCAACCCTCTTGAGGCAGCCTGGTGGCCCCCTTGCTGCTGGAGGATAGGTCATCATTCTGGTACCTGTTTAGTGTGAGAAACCCACTGTCTAGACCCTACTGAAGTACAGAACTCTGTAGCTGAGATCCATCAGATTCGGCCTTGCTGGTAAAAAGGGCTACAGGTCTGTGCAACCACACTTAAACTATCTGCCTTTTCCCCCAAGATACCTCAGATGTCCTCAAGCAAAAATGTCCTCTTCCAGCAAAGTCTACCTTCCTTTTAATACTACTCTGAGAGAAATTATTTTGTACTCTATTAATTATCAGATATCAAACTAGGATCCAGGTTTATTTCTCTTTTATTATCTCATTTTAAGGCCCAGACTCTATAGGTCAGTCAGTCTCTGAAGGACATGGCTGATCTATGAAATTACCCCTAACTCTTGGGAAACATGCTCCTCAATCTTGGGCCAGACCCCACCCAACCAGTATAGGGGGGAATATAAACAATTCTTGTCCCAAGGAGAACAGCCCTGTCCTTGTAACCCTGCATTAGAATTTAGGGTGACCCAGCTCACAAAAGATAAAACCAACCAGAGTGGTCTGGATTCCCTTATCCAGATGACTGGAGGTGCCTGAGTCTCACCATAAAGCCCACATCCTCATTAAATGTCCACCAATCAGGGTTGATTTCTCCTGTCAGGGGCAATCCCTTTCAAAAAAATATTTAAATCATTCAGTGTCTCCATTAGGGGTGTTTGGTTACCAAGAGAAACCACTGACCATCAATTTATTGTTCATTAGCTAGCCTGATTATTAATTACCCAGAAACTCTGTCTCTGGACTTTTTCATTTGTTACACCCCCAAGAGATGAGAAGTGTGGAGAGATCTCCAGCTTACCCACAAATAAGACCACTAGCTAGCCTGTCCCTTGCTTTCTTCTTTCCCACCCACACAATCTCTCCCTTAACGCACATACTCACACATACATACATTTCACACGAACACACAGCCATATACAGACCCCAGAAGGCTGTTCCTGACACTGAAACAGCAGGCAGAGTAGACCTAACTATTTCTCACACTTACAGATCGAATCTGATGTTCTGCTTCTCCTCAAAGAAATAATCCAGTATAAATTTGCGTACAAAGTCCGGATTCAGTGTGTTGTCAATCACTTCCGTTCTTCCAAACTGAAAGAAAAGTCAGAGCGTCAAATTCTGGGAAGTACCTATTTTTTAAACTGTGCCTGGGATTTCATTAGCATAGGGAATTTCCAGGGAGGAATTTCATCTACAGAGGCAGGTGGGTGTCACCTGGTTGTCTTAGAGCTTCCTGGGGTCCTAAGAGGTTAAGTGATTTGCCCAAGGTCAGAGGACAGATTTGAACCTACATCTTCCTGGTTATGAAAATGGCTCTGTATCAACTGTTCCACTGTGTCTCTCTTTTTATACTTAAAAAAGGAGGAGCTGAAAGAGGATAATGGATGATGGATGATGATAATAAAATGAACCATAAGAGATTTGGAAAGCATCCTGGAAAAAAAAAACATAAAATATTAACAAAACACAGATTCCATTCTTCTCAAAGTGGCTATAGCAAAATTAACAAATTCTCACTAAAAAGGAGGAAAAGAACTAGCAGATATTTTTAGAAAACATAATAAACAAGTAAAAACTCTACAGAAATACTTGGGAACAAGAAGACATCACTTCACTGACCACTAGTAAAGGCTGACAGCAGATGCATGTAGTTGCATTTGTCAAACAGAAATGAAAGTTGTTTGCCTCCAGATGGAGCCTCTGAAATGGCCAGGATCCAAAGGCAGAATCAAAGGGCTCTCCATGGGTGACATCGGCATGAACTCAACCAACAATATGTGGACAAAGAAGCATTAAACAAATGGACAAGTCATGCAAATTTGTTTGGGAAAATGGAAGGGTTTCTGATGGCAATTCAGCACCGAGTCATTGTCATCAGAAATTGCAAAAGGCTTCATCCTTAGAAAAGGATGTACCAAGGGAATGGAGGAAACTGGGTAACACATCTCTATAGGCTGTAAAGATTTAGTTCCTACTGAATACCTAACATACCATCACCTGGTGGTTAGAATTAGACATCAGAAGCTCACTGTCTTCCATGGACTTGCTGTTGTTGTTTTCAGTCATGTCCAATTCTTCGTGACCCCATTTGAAGTTTTTTTTTTTTGACAAAGATACTGAAATGGTTTGACATTTCCTTCTCCAGCTCATTTTACAGATGAGGAACCTGAGACAAACAGGGTCAAGTTACCTGCCCAGGGTCACACAACTAAGTATCTGAGGCCAAATGTGAACTCAGGTCTTCCTAACTCCAGGTCTAGAACTCTATCTACTGCACCACCTAGCTACCCTGGACTGGCAGATGACAAATTCCCATATTAAAAATACTATAGGGGCAGCTAGGTAACCCAGTGGATAGATCACCTACCTTGGAATCAGGAGGACCTGAGTTCTAATCCAGTCTCAGATATGTACTAGCTGTGTGACCTTGGTGTGATAGTAATGGCAATTAAAGATTCCCCTGTATAGGCTTGGTTTTCAAATTGATTGTATTAAAACCCAGAGTTTGTTAATCCCACCTGTGGGATGGGCTTGTTGATGTGAAAAGAAAGTCCTGAAGTGGGAGGAGCTGGTGATGTAGATTTGGAGAGACAAGAGAGAGGCGGAAGTTCTTTTTGGAAGCAGCACCTCGTTGAGAGAGAGAGACTAAGAGATTGCTGGTGGCCGCTTTGAATTGCCCTGGACTTTTGAGACCTGCCCCCTGAGCTGCCAAGGACTGAGGAGACATGGCTGTTTTGCTGGTACTTTGTCTGTCAGTTTTGATGTTATTTTGCCAGATTTGTCCACTGGTGAAAGACTGTCCTGTTGAAGAAGTCCTGGAACCTGGCATTTGGTTAAGAAGGCCTGAGACTGTCCTGCAGACAGAGAGTGAATACTGTCCACTGGTGAGGGACAGTACTGAGAGTGAATACTGTCCACTGGTGAGGGACAGTACTGTTGTTGCAGGGGTCTGGAGACTGTCCGGCAGACAGAATGAATACTGTCCACTGGTGAAGGACAGTGCTGTTGTTGCAGGGGTCTGGGAGCCTTTCTGTTGGTTCAGAAGCCCTGAAGAAGGATTTTCTTGTTGTATGTTTACAGAAATCCTGGGAGAGGGCTTTGCTAATGTGTTCAGGGGTTCTAGGACTGTTCTACAGACAGAGGATAAATTCATGAAGGGACTGGCAATGTATCTTATGGCCTTGCTAAGCCTTGTCTCTCCAGGAACTAAGATTGCTGAGAACTTGCCTCGTGTCAAGATGAAGAAAAGACCTCCATTTGGGTATTAAGTGCTGTGTTTAAACTTGATGTAACTCTGGGGTAGATTCAATTGTGATCCAGGGGTGGGGAACTTTTGACCTTTTTGTGTTCTATGGTTGAGCAAATGAATGTATTTTACTTATGTTTGGAAACTAATCTCCATTTGAGAAGAGGGGCTTTGTGGTGGACTTAATTAAGGTATAGCCTAGGGGTGGAGAAGTATTTAGAACAGAGACTTTGTAATTGATTGAATGATTGGAAGGTCCTGGGCTGGGGTAGTACTTGGAGATTATTTAATCACACTTAGTAAATGCTGTATTTGGAACGATGTCATGTTCTTGGTTTGTCACTGAATAAAATAGAGAGCACCTATGCTGGTATTTTGAACCTGGGAAGTTGCCTTTGCTTGGTATTACATTACACTTGGCCAAGTCACTTGACCCCTATTGCCTCCCAAAAACAAACAAAAAAATACTATATACCTTAAAATTCCCTCAAAAGTCAACCAATAATACTAGAACTGGGACATTATCTTAGACTGAACACCAGCCCACAATTGCCCAGAGAGCATTAATGCATAAAAACTTAAGAACTATGTTTTTAACAGATGCAGCCATACCAAATCCTCATAATGTCCAAGTTGCATAGGACAAAAAACCTTTCAAAATATAGAGATACAGCATAAGAAATCAAAATCTTATGGGAATGGGATGAGGGATGGATCATCACCATCACCCTCTGTGCTACTGAAGTCATCCTGAGGATGCTTTTACATTCTAATACTTTTATTCACTTACAGACAGCAGTTAAATTATCCCTTTGTACAATGGTTCAAGGAACAAAAACTTTAAAAGTATAAGAATAGGAAGGTGATTTATCCTAGGACTGCATCTGAACCTCATATTTAAAAAATGAGGAGAATGAGATTAACTATATATATAACAGTTCAGAAGTTAAATAATGGCTTTACAGCTGACAAAGCACCAACATTCCTATAAATTAAGGAGCTACAGTGTTATGGAAGTCAGTATGGCATGGGGGGAAAACACTGGATTTGGAATTAAAAGACCTGGGTGTGGATCTTTGTTCTGCCACTTAGTACCTGCATGATCCTGAACATATCTTTCTCTGAACCTCAGTTTCCTCCTCTGTAAAATGGTGGCAGGGGATTAGATTATTTCTTAGGTTCCTCCTAGTTTGAGCATTCTGCGAATCTATCCCCATATTTTGGAGACTGGGAACTGAAAGTTGAATCCAGAAAGGTGAATCCTTTCCCCCATGATAAACAGTATAAGATGGTCAGTGGCACAGTGAATAGAGGGCTGTACCTGAAATCAGGAAGATGCATCTTCATGAGTTCAAATTGGCTTCAGACACTTAATAGCTGTGTGATCCTGGGCAAGTCACTTCACCCTATTTGTCTCAGTTTCCTCAGCTATAGAATGAGCTGAGGAAAAAATGGCAAACTACTCCAGTATCTTTACCAAGAAAACCCCAAATGAGGTCACAAAGAGTTGGATACAACTCAAGAACAACAAAAATAGTGGAAATATGTGCAGTAATATTGATAGTAGCTCTTTTTGTAATGACAAAGAACTGGAAATTTAGAGGATGTCCATTGAATGAGGAATGGCTGAACAAGTTATAATGTATACATGTGACAGAATACTATGGTGCTGTAAAAAATGATGAAGGGAATGGTTTCAGAAAAACTTTTATGAACTAATGCAAAGTGAAGTAAGTGGAACCAGGAAAACAATTTATACAATATTAGCAATACAATATTATAATATTATACAATATAATATTATAATAATATAGCAATATTATGGAGATAATCAACTTTGAAAGACTTAGTAATTCTGATCAACTGAATGACCAACCACAATTCCAAAGGACTCAGGATGAAACATGCTATCCATCTCCAGACAGAGAGAAGATGAATCCAAGTGTAAACTGAAATATATTTTCTCTGTTTCTTTCTTTTTCTTCGTTTAAAAAAAATTGGAACATGGCTAATATAGAAATTTGTTTTACATTATTACACATACTTGTAAATTTTTTTGCCTTCTCAATGGGTGTTATTAGAGGAAGAAGGGGAGAATTTGGAAGTAAATAAAATTGAATTTTTTTTTTTAAAAGGAAGTGGTCCTATGCATAGATCTACTGAAACCCAGCCTTCTTTCTTCTATGTCCTGCTGCCTTAGGAAGGTAATGTAGTATAGTGAAATAACATAGATTCAAGGATGGATGAATGAAATAAGCATTTATTAAGCACCTGTGCCAGGCATTTTGCCAAGAGCTTTGCAAATATTTCATTCAATTCTCACAGCAATCCTGTAAGGTAGATGCTGTTACTAGCCCCATTTTACAGATGGTGAAACTGAGGCAAACAGAGATCAAGTGACTCGCCCAATGTCACATAGCCAGTGAATATCTGAAACCAGATTTGAACTCAAGTCTTCATGCTTACAGGACCAGTACTCTATCCACTGTGCCAACTATTTAGGTGAGCAGGACCAAGAACAAATTTTACACACAATGACCACATTAATGTAAAGGAACCCACTATTAAAAGGCATCAGAACTGGTATCAATGCAATCACCAATATATACTAAAAAGGACTGAGGGTAGAAAATGGCTCCTATCTCATGGCAGAAAGGTAGAAACTATAGCTGCAGAATGGCCATTACATTGATTTGTTTTATTTATCTGTACTTGTTGCAAGGGAAGATTCTAATGGAGGCTTAGAAAAGTTGTTGGAAAGTGATAGTGTTATACAAAGAAAAAAAGTTGTTTTTCAGTCTCCATCCAACTCTTTGTAACCCCATTTGGGATTTTCTTGGCAGAGAAAATGGAAGAGTTTGGCATTTCCCTCTCCAGTTCAGCTTACAAATGAGGGAACTGAGGCAAACAGGGTGAAGTGACTTGTCCAGTATCACACGGTAAGTGCCTGAAGTAAGATTTGAACTCAGATCTTCTTGATTCCAGGATCAGTGCTCTATCCACGAAACCCCCTAGCTGCCTATAATATAAAAATACCATCAATTAAACATTTATATTAAAGAAAGAATACAGGACCCACCTTGTATGAATCACATCATATCCCTAGGCTGTTTCCTGACTTCTACCTTCCCACTCTACTGAAACCACTCTCTCAAGAGCCACAGTTGACTTTGTAATCACCTATTTATTATGATAAATTTTATCAGTGGTTATCCTCCCTAATCTCCGCTGACCATCCTCTTCTTCTAAATATTCTTTCCTCCCTTGGCTTAGGAGATCATACTCTCCCAGGTTCTACCTCTTAAATTCCTGCTTTCCTTTTTCCCTCATTCACATCTTATCTCCCCTTCACCACTGTAGAGTGAGTATACCCCAACGTTCTGTACTTGGCTGTCTTCTCATCTCCACACTTTCTCCCTGTTCCACATCATTCAATGTCATGCTTTCAATTGTCACCTTGATGCAAATGGATTTCCAACTTCTTATCTCTAATCTGGATCTTTCCTTGAACTACATGGAACCACATTTCCGTGGTGTTCGTGATGTTCAGCAGAACGTCACTGGGGTGCCTCAGTGGCACCTCAAAACCAAGCATATTTTCTTTTCCCAAAAAAACTTGCTCCTTCCAATTCTGATTTTGATCCTTGTTAGCGAGACCATTGTTCACTCAGTCTCCCATATTTGCAACTTTGCTATTATCTTTTCATTCCTCTCTTTCCCCCTTCATATCCAAATAGTTATTAAATGCTACTGATATCAACCCTGAGCTATTTCTCTAAACAGTCCTCTTATCTCTAGACCTCTGGCTAGCACAGGACCACATCACAATCTGCCAGTACCATTACAGTAGCCCCTGACATGACTTCTGACTAACAAAATTGAACTAGAAAAATTAATTCAAGGAAGCAAACTTCATGCCATTGGTATTATTGAGCCTTGGTGGGATAAGCCCCATGACAGAAATATGGCTTGGATAGGAATATCTTATTTTTAAGGAAGGAGAGTGATGGGAGAAGATTAAGAAAACAAACCCATATCTGAAATCTGGGAACCAGAGTAAGAAAAGCATAGTGGATAGTATTTGAGTAAAGATTAATAGAGGGACAAAGAAAAGCTATTTCTGTGATAGGACCAAACTACAGACCACCTAGACAGAAAAGAGAAATAGATAAATGGAAGAATCAGAGTGTAGTAGTGAGAGGATACTTCATTTAGTCAGAACCCATCTGTTAAGAGTTCTGTGCCAAAATCAAAGCATCCAAAAATCTTTTTTTCTATTTCTTTTCAAAGAAAATCTATTTTCTCTCCCCCTCATTGAAAAGGAAAGGAAAAACAAAGCCCTTATAACAATTATGAGCAGTCAAGCAAAACAAATTCCCATATTCAGCCAACAACTTTTTCACTTGCCTTAATGATAATTTCACCCAACAATGGAGGATTCTCTTCTGGATATGATTTTCTCATTGACTTCTGAGGGAGGAGTAACAGGAACCTTTTGAGGAAGTAATAATTCCCTTCTAGAGTCTGTGATAGAAGGAGAGGAAAGCCTAGCATAATCTGATGGGAACCCTGGATTTGTAGAGATTTGATTCTTAGAGGAAGGTTCCCAAGGCCCTACTTTAGATCCCACAAACTAAAGTTATTAAGGGGAAGCCAGCCCAAAGGACGGAAAACTCTCAAGAATGAAATTATGAAATTCCTAAGATACAAAGGGAAGCAATTCCAATGAAGGGGAAAAACTTGCCTGAGAAGGATATGGTTGTGAGGAAAACTTATCAACCAATTTAGATTTTTCAAAGATATGAACATTAAATGGAAGAGAAGTTAGTTAACAGTATTAATACAAAGGTATAGTATGGTGCTTCAAGAAGGTGAGCCAAACAACACAATGATTGAAGACAGTTCTGTAGGCCTTATGATGAAAAGTGCTGTCCATCTCCAGAGAAAGTACTAATACAGCCTGAATGTAGACCAAAGACATTTTTTCTTTACTTTCTTTATTTTTCTTGTTTTTTTTTCCCTGTGTTTTCTTTCACAGCATAACTTCCATGGAAATGTGTTTTGCATGACTACACATGTATAACTTATGTCAAATTGCTTTGCCTTCTCAATGGCAGCTGAGGGGAAGGAGGGGGAGAATTTGAAATGAAAAAATTTGAAAAAAAGAATGCTAAAATTGTTTTTGCATGTAATTTGGAAAAATAAAATGTTAATTTTTTTAAAAGGTGAGCTGAAGTTGATAAGAAAAGGTAGGAATACTTGTGGAACTGAATGTAAACTAATAGTAAATAATTTTTTTAATTTAAAAAAGGTAGGAATAACAAAGCATTTGGAGTTTTTTGTGAGGGTTAAGAGGAGGAAGGGAATGCTTAGCATAGTATCTGGCATATCATAGGCACTTATTAAGTGTTTATTGATTGACTGATTGAAGATACCTAAAATATAGAATGTCGTCTGATCAAAAGGATAGGACCATTGCTTAGGGTAGGTGGGACAATGCCAACTGACAAAAGAGAAGACAGAGTTGTTCATTTTTCTTCTTTATCTGCCCTTTCAACTGGAAAGGACAAAATAAAAATGGCTTCTAGAGAGTTGATACCCATGATAAGTCAGGAGATAGTAAGAGAGTGCTTAGCTGGCTTTGCTGAAATCAAGTCACCCAGTCAGCTGAGCTACACTTTCAGCAACTAGAGAGAAAAAAAAAGATAGATATAATATTGGAACCACTGCCAGTGGTATTTAAAAGATCATGGTATGAAAGAATTGGAGAAGGACAGCTATCATCCCAGTTTCCAAAAATGAGAAAAGAATAAAATTTCCAAACTATAGGCCAATGAGCTTGACTTCAATTTCTGGGGAAATTCTATAATGCATTATTAAGGAAATAAAAATACAAACTGTCTAGGAAAGGCAATGATCACAGAAAGCCCTTGTGACTTCATCAAAAGTAGATCATGCCAAATTGATCTTATTTCTTTTGGGGGGATGACAGGGTTACTAAGTTGGTCTGGTGAAGAGAATGTCGGAGATAGAATTTACCTAAATTTTAACAAAACTTTTCCTTGAGACTCTCATGCTATTCTTGTGGACAAGGTGAAGAGATATGGGTAGAGATGTGATGGTAAACATTTAATAACATTAATGTTTAAAAATATTAATAATATGGGGCGCCTAGGTGGTGCAGTGAATAGAGCACTGGCCCTGATGCCAGGAGGACCTGAGTTCAAATTTGACTCAGACACTTAACACAAAAGGCTAGCCGCTTGACCTTGGGCAAGTCACTTAACCCCAATTGCCCTCCAAAAAAAAAAACAAACAAAAAACGAAAAATAATAATAATAATAAAGAAATATGTGTGACACACTTTTAAGTTTAATTTGCATTGTTGACATTTTTTCTATTACTTTTTTAAGTCTAGAGTAAATAAATCAAGCCCTGATTTGCAACATTTGTTAATGTCCAGGGTGTAAATACCCACCCTGAAGACTTAATAATGTGCTTTTGCAAACTGCTATGAGCAAATTGCATCATACTCCTGGATATACATATATTTATACACACACATATATGTATATATGTATGTATATTACAATTAGATTCAGAATTGAGTGAATTTGGGGGCTCAAAGAGTACTCCTTAATAGTTCCATGTCAAACTAGATTCCCTGGATCTGTCCTTGATCCCGTGCAGCTTCACACTCTTATTAATGACTTGGATAAAAGCACAGATGCTATCATCATTTTTGCAGATGATATAAAGTTAGGAGGATGAGCTAACATACTAGAAAACAGAAGTCGGTATCCAAAAGTCCTTGATAAGAGAGAAAATTGGATGGCATCTCATAAGATGAAATGTGGAAAAGATCAATGTAAAGTCTTACAAGTTCATGAAATCAAATTCACAAGGAACAAAACAGAAGACATTGTTGGTTAGGAATCTGTCTGAAAAGGAAAATCTGAGGGTCATAGTGGACCATACACTCATCAAATCAGCAATATAATAGGGCAGCCCAAGAAGCAAATTGAGATCTTACACTGCATTAAGAGAGTCATAACTTTCAGGAATAAAGACATAATAGTACTTTGTACGCTGCTCTGGTTAGACCCCACATTGAGTATTGCATTTAGTTCTAGACAGTACATTTTGGGAAGGGCTTTCATAAGCCAGAGTATCCAGATCAGTGAAGGAAATTGAGTCTATATTTTCTGAGGATTGGTTGAAGGAACTGGAGATGTTTAACTTGAGAAGAGAAGACTTGGGAGATGTGATAAGTATCTTCAAGTACCTATAAGAGAGTCCTATGGCAGAGGGGCTGGATTTGTCCTCTTTGGTCCCGGGGAGCAAAATTAAGACCAATATGAGCAAGTTTAAAGACAGAAATACAGATCATCAGGACACAAATAGATTAATCGTGACAGCTATCCATCCACAAGTAGAAGAGGCTGCCTGGGGAGGGTATGGGCTGCCTCTCATTGGAGGTCTCTGAGCAAAGACTGGATGGCCAGTTACTTATCAGGTGTGCGATAGTGGAAATTCATTGAGTTTAACTACAGATCTTTCCAACTCTCACATTCTATGGTTTGGTGACTCTGTTCCCTCCAACTCATTCTTGACCTTCTGCCACATTAAGCTTCCTTAAGCATAGATCTAGTCACAAAAACATTCAGTGGTTCCCCATGATCTATCAAATAAAGTTCAATTTCCTTTGCTTACCTTTCAAAGCCCTAGGCTTGCAGCCTTATCTCATACTACTTTCTTCTCTCTCACAGAGCTCTAGCCAAAATGGACTCCATGTTGCCCTTTCTTTTTCTACCTGAGAGCTATTGCTGTTCCCCATATGCCTGGAGCCAGAAAGACTCATCTTCCTGAGTTCAAATCTGGCCTCAGACACTTACTAGCTGTGTGACCCCGGGCAAGTCACTTAACCCCTTTTGACTCAGTTTCCCCATTTGCAAAACAAGCTGGAGAAGGAAATGGAAAACCATTCCAGTATATTTGCCAAGAAAACCCCAAATAGAGTCATGAAGACTCAGAGGTGACTGAAACAACTGGACAACAATCGTACTTGGAATACATCCTTTCATCTGCCCTATCCTCCTAGGTCACTCTGAATTCCTACACATCCTTTAAAGCCTGGTTCAGATGTTGTCCCTTTCATGAAGATTTCCCAGATCCCCAGTATTAACCATAATGGCCTTTCCCCCCTTAGGCATCACTCTATCAAATCTCCTGTGAACTGATGACCGGATCACTGGATCTAGGGATGGAAGGGACTTCAGAGGTCATCTAGTCCAGCCCCCTCATTTTACAGATGAGGAAATTAAGACTCGGGGAGGTAAGGTTATTTGTAAATGTTCATACAGGTAGGAGATGTAAGAAGCTGGATTTGAACCCAGGTCTCCTGACTCCAGAGCCGAAATTCTGTTCATAGGATCATAGATTTAGAGCTGAAGGGTAGTCTTAGAGGATATCTAGTCCTACCACCTCATTTTACAGATGAAGAAACTGAGGCCCAAAGTGATATGTTTGAAGCCATGCAGGTTGTAAGTAACAGCTTAGGATTAGAACCCAGATCCCCTGACTCTAAATGCAGCATTCTTTCCACCACACACTAGGCTATTATCTGTGTTGAAGAAAGACAACAATTTGGGAGCAGAAATGAATAGATGTAAAAGGAAACATCAATGATGCAATGGTGTCGAGAGTTCAAATGAGTTCAAATCCTAGTTCTGCTGTTTATCACCTATGTGACCTTGGAAAAGTCACTTCCCTTCCATGGCCTTCACTTTCCTCTACTGTTACAGGAGAAGGTTGGACTGGTTGATATCCAAGGTTCCTTCAAGGGGGCAACTAGATGGCACAATGGATAGAATGCCTAGAGTCAAGAAGATCCGAGTTCAAATCCAGCCTCAGACACCTTCTAGCTGGGCAAGTCCTCTGTTTGCCTCAGTTTTCTCATCTATAAAATGGGGGCAAGTTGTTATGAAAATCAAATGAGATAAAATTTGCAAAAACACTTAGCACAGTGCTTGGAACATATTATGTGCTTAATAAATGCTCGTTTCCTTCCTTCCTGATCTTTATCCTGTAATTACATAAAGTTGGGTTCCTGTCTTCAGGACAGTTAGAAATCAGACATCGTCTTGGACTGAGCCAATGGAAAGGTTCATGATGGTGAATAGCAGGCTGGTTTATGCACACAGCGCTTTTAATGACCCCAAGCTGCTTCCCATGCTAAGATTCAGCTTCTTTTTTTTTTTTTAAACAACCAATTCCCAATAATGATGAATGGTTGTAAAGCCTTCCTGACTTCTCAGACCTTTCCAGTAGACATCTTAAACTCAGTATGTCCAAATGGAGCTCATTATCTTTGCCCCTAAACCCTCTCTCCACCCCACCTTTCCTATTACTGTAGAGGGCAAAGCCCTGGGGCTCCCAACCTTGGAGTCATCTGGGATTCCTCGTTATCTCCCCCCACCCCATATCCAAGCTGCTGCCAAGGCCTGTTTCACCTAAGCATCATCTCTCTAAACCGTACCCTTCTCTCCTCTGGAACTAGCACCAACCTGGGCAGGCTCTTATCAGTTTGTGCCTTGATTATTGCAATAGCCTGCTGATGGCTCTGCCTGCTTCAATCTCTTCCCACTCCAATCCATCCTCCATTAAGCTACTAAAGTAATTTTCCTAAAATGCAGATCCAATTATGTCACCTCCCCCAGCCCCCACTCAGTAAACTCCAGCAGCCTCCAAGAGCAAATATAAAATGCTCTGTTGGGCATTCAAAGCCCTTCACAACTTAGCCCCCTCCTACCTTTCTAGTCTTCTGACACCTTCCTCCCTGACATGCACTCTCTGATCCAGTGACGCTGGCCTCCTGGCTGTTCCAAAACAAAACACTTCATCTAGTTCTGGGCATTTTCTCTGACTCTCCCTCATGCCTGGAAAGCTCTCCCTCATCTGCTCTGACTACTGACCTCTCTGGCTTCCCAACTAAAATCCTGCCTTCTCATCCCCTCTTAATTTCAGTGCCTTCCTTGTATTGATTATTTTTTATTTTTCCTGTATGTACCTTACTTTGTCCATATTTGTTTGCTTGTTATCTCCCCCACTAGATTGTAAGCTCCTGGAGGGGAGGGGCTATTTTTTGCCTCTTTTTGTAACCCCAGAGCTTAGCACAGCAACTGGCACGTAAAAAGCACTTAAGAAATGTTTGTTGATTGATTTGTATAACATCACAATATACCAAGAATCACAGCTGCAGACAATCCAATGGGCATTCTAGAGACATGATAGGTGCAGGTTGGCAGCAACATAAATTCAGTAATGACCTATTGTGAGGGCATACTGGAGCCAGTCCATACAGGCTTAGCAGAGCCAATGGTTAAATTTTCAGAATAAACACTTGGAAATCAGCCAATGCTACAAATCAAGATTTATTGTTTTAAGAAAGTGATTGAGAAAATGTTAAAAATGCAATCTAAAGTATATTATACATATATTTTGGAGAAATTATTGTTAAACATTTTCAGCACACTTTTGCATAAAATATTCTCATAGAGGAGGTATACTATTGGCAAAGGCAGGGATATGGTTGAGGTGAAGATGAACAGTCATATGGTAAAATCAAGTGACCAATCAACCAAGAAATTTTCATCATGTGTTTACTAAGCATAAGTGGAGCAGTCAGGTGGTGCTGAGGATAGAGTGCCGAGTCTGAAGTCAGGAAGACTCATCTCCCTGAGTTCAAATCCAGCCTCAGACACTCACTAGCTATGTGACCCTGGGCAAGTCACTTAACCTTGTTTGCCTCTCAGCTTCCTCATCTATAAAATGAGTTGGAGAAGGAGATGGCAAACCACTCTAGTATCTTTGCCAAGAAAACCCCAAGGGGTCATGGAGTTGGACACAACTGAAAATGACTAAATAACAAGCAACCGGAATAAACACGGAGTTTCAGTCTCACATTTCCAGTCATCTATGGGACATTTCAAATCAATGTCCCAGAAACCTCTCAAATTTAAGAAGTCCAAAAACTGGGGCGGCTAAGTGGCACCAGCCCTGGAGTCAGGAGGACCTGAATTAAAATCTGGCCTCAGACACTTAACACTTACTAGCTGTGTGACCTTGGGCAAGTCACTTAACCCCAATTGCCCCTCCAAAAAGCAAAAAAAAAGTCCCCAAACTAAGCTTATTATCTTCATTCAATGCTCCCCTCCACCCCTGCCACCACTCCCCTCTTCCAAACTTCTCTGTGTTGAAAGTGCCACTATTCTTCCAGTCTCCCAAGGAACCCAACCTCTGCATTTTCTTCTATTTCTCAGCCAACAAATCTCGAAATTTCTGCCTTTACAACGTCTCCATCTCTTCCCTTCTCTCCACTTGTACAACCACTACCTCAGTTCAGCCCTCATTGCCTTTCACCTACATTACTGAAGCTGCTTCCTAATTGGTCTCCCAGTCCGAGTCTCTCACCACTCCAATCCTGCCTACACACAACAGTCAAAGAAATTTTCCTTAAGGGCAGATCTGATCATGTGACTCCTATACTCACTCGACTCCAGTGGCTTCCTCTTATTTCTAGGATAAAACATAAACTCTGCTTTTAAATTTCTCAGCAACCTGGACTCAACCTTCTGAGTCTCCGTAGATCCTCCCAGAACTCAAATACAACCAAGTTGCCCAGAGGAAGCTGGGGGCACAGTGGATAGAGCCCTGGGCTTGGCATCACTAAAGCCTGAGTTCAAATCCAGCTTCAGATATTTGACTCTAAGCAAGACTGTCTGCCTCAGTTTCCCCATCTGTAAAATGGGGATAATTATAGCACCTACCTCCTGAGGTTCTCGTGAGGATTAAAATAGGATGTGATTTGTAAAGTGCTACATAAATGCTAGTTAATATTATTCTCAACTTCTCACACAAATACCCCATCTCCCTAAGTCTCTTTGCATTAAGTATCCTCTATATTTGAAATGCATTCCCTCATTACCTCTGCCACATACAGTCCCTGTCTTTCTTTAAGACACAATTCAGGCTGTCTTCTGCATGAATCCTTTTCTGATTCCCTTCTCCTTCCCCCCACCATTAGTTCTCTCCCAGAAGTACCTCATAAATATTTTTGTTGTTTTTCAATCACTCTTTGTGTCCCCATTTCGGGTGTTCTTGGCAAAGACACTGAAATGGTTTGCCATTTCCTTCTCCAGCTCATTTGATAGATGAGGAAACTGAGGCAAATGGGGTTAAGTGACTTGCCCAGGGTCACTCTGCTAGTAATTGTCTGAGATCACATTTGAATTCGGGTCTGCCTGACTCTAGGCCACAGCATTCTATCCACTGCATTCCCTAGCTACTCACATTATAAATATACTTTGTATTATTTTACATTTATCTGCTTTATATTTATGATATATGCATATATGTGCATATATGTATGTAGATGTGTATATATGTATTGTATATATGTATATGAATGTGTGTACACATATATGGGTACACACACACACTTTACAAGTAGGGACTGTTTCATTCTTTATACTTGTTTCCCCAGAGCCTAGAACACATAGTAGTTGATTAATAAATACTTACTGGTTGATTGATAAGTAGTGAGAAGACAATGTCAGAAGTGAAATAGCCCCTGCCCTCTAAGTGCTTACACCTAACATACACAGAGTAGGTCATAAAAGGGTAACAAATGGACAATTTCGATACTCCATTGGTACCCAAAGAATGTAAAGACTTCCAGCCTTAGCTTGATCTCCTAAGGAGGACCTATGGCATCACCTGAATGGGAATCCCACTGGATGAGAAGTGCTGGATGGACCTGTTGCCATCCTTGCCCCCTTGCCCCATCCCTTTCCTTGCCTGAATGAAATTACAGTTCCTCTGAGTCACGAAATACATTATCCATCAAAATGTCACCCATCTCCATAACAGACTGTACATTCCAGTAGATACTAATATTCCTAAAAATTCTCTAAACTTCGTATCATCCTGAGGAGGAGCACAACCTGCTGCATCTAATGGTCATTTAATAAATATTTGTTGGATCAGCATGAGGAGGTGGGACAACAATCGCTCTAAGGTCCCCTGGCTCTAAAACCAGTTATGATTCACATACTTCCCTGACTTGATAATTGCAAAAATTCAAATTTAATTCTGTTTTTACTTTAGTCATCTTGGGGTTATGAAGCCACTACAAGACATGGTAGTCCAGTAAAATACTAATTATTCTTCATACTAAGAATGGTCCAGTAGATCCATTTATATATAAAGGAATGGAGGAAGATCACAGGCCTTGGAATGGGTATGGGCCCTAGAAACCCTACCATGGATTTTCCCCTGAACTCTCCTTGAATTTTCCCATTCCATCAAGTTTCTGGCGTTCCCTTGAGGGGTAGACCCATCCCTCTCCACAGGCTTTCATTGTGGCCTACAGCCAATCTCCCAATTCTGTTACCTCTAACCTAGCCCAGCCCTTAATTGCCTCTTACCTCCTGATCACACACCCCCTCCCCTGCCCCCCGACTTCCCACCCTTGATTCCATCTAGACTTCATTCTCCCTTGGCCAAGTGGCACAGGTCCCTGGTGTTCTCCTGGGGCACTGGGCCCTTCTCTGTTACTTCAGTCACCCCAAACTACTTAACGACTCCCATCCAGACCTTTTTCCTATAAAAAGAGTTAGTCTCAGCTAACAAGGCATGGATTTTTAGAGTCATACCCACCCTGACTGATGCTCTAATTTACTTTGTCTTTGGCTGAAAGAAGCCTTGGGTTCAAGGTAGGACTCCTGTGTTGCTATTTTGGGGTTCCAACATCCCTAAACCTCAACAGGAATATGCATAAATGTGCCCTTATATTAGCCACTGGAGGTACAGTGGATGAACACTGGACCTGGAGTTCAAATCTGGCTTCAGACTGTGTGACCCTGGGCAAGTCACTTCATCCTGTTTGCCTCAGTTTTCTCATTTGTAAAATGAGCTGGAAAAGTAACTGGCAATCCATTCCGATATCTTTGCTAAGAAAAATTCAAATAGGGTCACAAAGAGTCAGACACAACTGAAAGGACTGAACAACAAAATATAATCCTCCCCCCCAGAGAGAAAGCAAGCTACTTGAGGGCAGGAACTGTTTCATTTTATCTTTGACACTTGTTGTTTGTCCTTCATTCTCAAAGAGGACCATGACAGCAGGGAGGTGGTGCCATGATTTGCCGGTGAACTGGATTTAAGTGAGGGAGGACTATGCAAAGTCACCAGCCTCACTTTATCCTCCAGAGCCATCTGGGTCCAGTGGCCAGATATAGATCAGGATAACTGGGGATGGCCCTGATGCTGTGAGGAGACCTGGACTTTTTTAAGCTAAGGCCTTTCCCAAGTCTCAGTTCAGAGCCAGATATATAACAAACAATTTAAATGCTTCTAAATTGATTAATAAGTAAATATAGATTTATACAAAGTAAATTGGGAAGAGGGAGAGGTGATCAAGAATGGACTGCAGTTGGAAGGGGTTGCAGTAAGGTAAGCTCTGAAGGAAGTTAGAGACTAAGGGACCAAAGTGATGAGGGAGCACCTGTCAGGCTTTACCTGTGAAAATGATGGGGTACAGGCCCAAGCTGAGACCTCTTCCCTTTACCCCAAAAGAATTTGAGTCCCATTTGTCCACAGACCCTGGGAAACTCCCTACCTTGAAATGCCCCTGAATTTCCCCATCCTTGATCCTATCAAAATGCCCTTCCACTAGCCTAGCCCCCTGTTACCTCTGTATGGCCTTCTGCTGCTTCCCACCCTTAATCCCAATCTCTAGTCACTCCAGTCCCACCAAGATCCTGCTTAGACTGCTCCTCAAGTTCCTCCCTGGACCCTTCCTCCCATCACCCCAGATTACTAGACCACCCCTAGATCCCTTCCACAGTCTTTCTGTATTTAAGATCCATTTTGCCTCCATGAGATTCAGTTTAGCTCAGACTCAGTCTCCATCAGATTGTTCTGGTCTGCTTGTCAATACAAGAGTAACAGATGCTCAGATTGCTTAAGAATCTAGCCAATGGTGAGGTTCCTCAAGAGTTTACCCAATATGGTGAATCTTGAATAAACTTTGTTTTTCTTTGAAAGAAGGCTTGGGTTGAATTCATTAGATAGAACTCAGTATTTGGGATCCCGAGCACCCCTAAACCCCAATATTTTAAACCCCAACACAAAGACCCATAGATGGGAGATGAAATGTCATATAAGAGAAATCTCAAAATTGGCCATATTTTAAGACAGGGGTCAGCTAAGTGGCGCCATAGTGCACAGACTCGTCTTCCTGAGTTCAAATCTGGCCTCAGACACTTGATACTGGGTGACCCTGGGGAAGTCACTTGACCCTATTTGTCTCAATTTCCCCATCTGTCAAATGAGCTGGAGAAGGAAATGGCAAACCACTCCAATATCCTTGCCAAGAAAACTTCGAATGGGGTCACAAAGAGTCGGAAGCGACTGAAAACAATACATCTATTTTGTGGGCAATTCCCTTCCCTGGGCCTTGATTCCCCCATCTTAAAATGAGGGGGTTAGATTGGATGATCCTTAAGGTCCTTTTCCAGCTTGAGATCTCATGAAAGCTATTCCACAAATGAGGGGGACCTGGGTTTTCTGATCTTGGACAAAGCATTCCCTTTCTCTGCGCCCCCGTTTCCTCAACTACAGAATATGGGAATTGGGCTAAGTGATCTCTCTTCCAGCAGTAAAAATCTGTGACTATGAAAAACGCCCAAACCCCAGTCCCCAGTGTGCAACTCTGGCCTGCCATCTTAATTTACATTCACAAGCTTTTCCACAATCCAAAGCTTCTTCCTTCAGGGGCTCAGCAGAACACTTAACACCTTTTTGTCCCTAGGCTCTGGAAGGATTTTTCCCTTGCCTTTTTTTTCCAGGAGATTGCAGGTAAGCACAGCAACCGGAGATTTCTTTTTCTAGATGAAGGAATTTACTAAGTTATTTTCTTCTACGCCATCTAATCTCCCTTTTCTTTCTCATCTTCTCTCCCTTCCCCCATTCCCCCACAGCAGAAAAGATAACAAAATAAAAACTTAACACCTCAGAGAATCTGCCTGACAGGATTATACATAAATACCAGCCCAAAGAAGAGTCAGGCTTCGTTTCTAGGTAGAGATTCAGCAGGGGCTTTGTTCAGCCTCAACCGAAATTCCTCTAATAAATTTTCTCAGGAAAAAGAAATATATGTGAAGATCAGGCTTCCTTAAAATGGCCCTGGACACTTTAATAGAAGGGAATTCTCCTTGAGAATGAATTCTGCCAGAGGAGAAAATGGAGTCCCCATGAAAGCTGAAGGGGGTGGATCCGGAAGGCACTTGAATGTTTCACTGGGTAGGAAGGGGGAGCAGGAGCCCCCACAGAACTCCAGAGGTGATGAATTACCTTGGAGACCTTGGAGAAATCATTACCCAGAGGTAGTAATTAATATACACATATGTATATGAGGTGAGAGACTGTAATACATAAAACTGAGTATATTTGCTGATGATGGTTATGGTTTTCATTACTGGTGAATGAAAAAATATGAGATGTGAGAGAAGAGAGGAGAGACAAAGAGAGGGGGAGAAGAATTGGAGAAATAAAAGAGGAGAGAGAAGAGAGAATAAGAGAGGGAAAGAGGAGAAAGAGGGAAAGAGAAGCAGAGAAAGGGAAAAAGAGGGAAAGAAAAAAAGGAAAAGAAAGGGAGAAAGGACAGAAAGAAAAGACAGAAGAGACAATAGAGAGAGAGAAAGAAGGAAGAGGGAGATAAGAGGAAAGAGAAGAAAAATGGGGAAAGAAGAGAAAGGAGAGAGAAGAGAGAAAAGAGGTCAATGGAGAGGAGAAAGAAAGCAGAAATAAAAGAAAGAAGGGTGGGAAAACAAAGCAAGAGATGAGAAATGGAGACAGAGAAAAGACAAAGAGATAAGAAAAGAAAGAAATGAAAGAGGGGAGAGAAATGAGAAGGGAAGAGAGATGAAGAGAGATAAGAGAGAATCAAGAATTGAAAGAAGAGAGAAACAGATAAGGGGAAGAGAAAGAGTAGAATAGGAGACTCAAAGGGGAGAAGGGAAAGCAGAAAGATAAGAGAAAGCGGGATGAGAAAAGAGAGACAAAAGAAAAAAATGGCAGAGAAAGAGAAAAAAAGAGAAATAGAGGGATCAAGAGAAGAAGGGGGGGGGGAGCAGTTAGGTGGAACAGTGAATAGAGTGCTGTAGCCTGGAATCAGGAGGACCCGAGTTCAAATTCAACCTCAGATACTTATTAGCTGAGTGACCCTGGGCAAGTCACCTAACCCTTATTTCCTCCCCCCCAAAAAGAGAGAGACAGGAGAGGGATCAAGAGAAAAGAAAGATGAGAGAAAGGGGGAAAGAGAATAAAGAAGGGAGGGAAAAAAAGAGAAGAGAGGGAAAAGACAAGAGAAAGGTAAGAGACTTCAGCAAAGAGAGAAACTGAGAGGGTAAAGTCTCAAGAAATTGAGAAAGATTAAGTGTCTGTCAGACCCAATTTACACCCCTATTAAAGGCAGAAGAAAGAAGAGCTAGTTAAATTAAAAAACAAAAAGAAAAGAAAAAATCCATTTTGGCTGCCTTCTCTATTGTATGGAATAGCCTGCCAAAGGAGGACTGCCCCAGACCCCTCAAGGTTCCAGACAGCCCTAGAACATTAAAGCTAGAAGAGACAACAGAGACAATGTTAGCCAGGTTCACTGCAGGGAACAGCATATGAAACAGTACACTGTATAATATGCTCAGCTACATAAATGTTCCCTTGTGAAGTAAAGGCTGCACTAACCCCTTCCTCCCCACTGTCGGAATAGAGCACAGGGTCAATGCTGTTTGAGGAAAGAGCCTTGGACTGGGAGTCCGTCAGCAAGCATTTATAAAGGGACACTGCTTAGTGCTAGGGATACAATGAGATCCTGAAGACCTGGGCTCCAATCCCAGTTCTATCAGTCAATCAACAAACATTTATTAGATGCCTACTGTGTGCCAGGCACTGCTCCAAGCACTCTGAATACAAAGTAAGGCTCTGAAGGAGCTCATGGCCTAATGGGGGAGAAAACATGAAAACAGTTAGGTACAAGCAAGCTATCGATTAGGGATAAATTGGAAATAATCAATAGAGTGAAGACATTGTATGATGCTGGATAAGTCACTTCCTCCCCTCTGGGTTTTATTTTCCTCATCTACAAATTTAAGTTGCCAGGCTATTCCTCTAACATCCTTTCCAGCTTTAAATTCTATGCCAATTACATCCTCTCTCATTCATTAGGCAGATGGAGCTTTGGGGAGCCTGTGGTGCCCTAAATAAAGTTAGTATGGAGACAGGAATCTATCCCTAGAGGATCCTAGGACCATTCACTCCCACCAACTCAGAGCACTTAGGGTGGATGACAGAACACCCATTTGAAACACTTATCCACTTCCCTATGTCAGTCCTTACATTGCTAAGTTACCTCTTGTGAAGACAAGCAATTCTTTTTCACGCATATCCCTCCCCAGCTGTGCTATAAGTGTATGGAGCAAAGGATAACTACATCTTAGTATCTTCTAAAGCATTGACAACAGTGGGCACATAGTAGGATGACAGATTCTGAGTTGGAAGAAATTTTCAAAACCTGAATATGGCTTCCAACTTTCTCCTTTTACAGATAAGGAGTCTGAGGCTCAGGGAGGCTGTGACTTACTTATGATCACATAGTTAAGCTAGTGTCAGTCGGGGTCTTCCTGATTCCATGTTCAGCATTCTGTCTACTATACCATGATGCATTAATATCGATCCTTTCCTGACAGGCACCACTACAGCCATAGCCCCAATCTGGATATTAATAACCTTGATGAATAAATGAATTTTAAAACATTTATTTAGTGCTTACTGATGCTGTTTTGCAAACCTTCAAGTGTCATATAAATGTCAGCTATTGTTACTAGAATATTGGATGTCTATTTTATGGCCTGCCATTCAATAATTAATCTCCCAATGTTCAATAAATTGCTGATGAGCCTCTGTGCATTTAGCCAGGTTGGACCTCGGAGAGAAGTCACAGTCTCTTACCTGGGCCAAACCTGTAGTAGAAGGTAAAACTCTGCTGCATAGTCTTTGAGAGTCCAGGGTCAGCTTCATGCCATGATAGAGCATTGGGGAAGGTCTTTTGTGGAGTGTTCAAGAAGTTAGATGGCACAGGTCATGGAGCTTGTGAACATTTTGTCCAAGGACTTGTCTTGGACCCATTCCAATTCATCCTCTACTCAGATTCCAAAGCAATTTTTTTGAAGTCTAACCATATCACCACCTCTTCCCCTCAATGAGCTGCTGTGGTTCCCTATTACCTCCAGGTCAAATTTAAACTTCTTGGTTTGACATTGAAAGCTCTTCATAAACTGGCTGCTTCCACGTAGGCTCCTTGAGGGCAAGTATTTGTTTCTACCTTTCTTTGTACCCTCTGTGCTTAGCCCAATGCCTGACATGAAGTAAACAATAAATATTTGTTGACTAACTTGACTGTTTTTTCCCTACATAGATCTATAACTGGAATTGACTTTAGAGGATGTCTTGTCTACACCCCTCATTTTACAGATGAGGAAACTAAAGTTATAAGAAATTAAATGACAAGCCCACAGACAGGCAAGATTTGAACCTTGATCCCACAAAAAATAAAATTGTCTATACCTTCCTAAAAAATGACCAGTTACTGATAAGGAAGCATCTTAAAACTAACAGTCTGCCTGTTACCAGACAATTGACCAGTTAAATCAAAATAAGAAGATGAGATAAAGGTGAAAAAAATGTTACAATTAAAACAATTCCAGCCTGACCTATTTATGTAAGCTGTAGATTCTGAAAAATGGGAAATGGATAAAATTAAAGATATTGACTTTGATTGTCACCATTTGGAGATCAAAAGTGTCTAGAAGAACTGTAACTAGCACATTTAGTGCCCAGGGCAAGCAGGAGGAAGTATGTCTGGGGCATAGAGCACAAAATGTGCTCTGGAATCAGTAGTTATAACTCCCAACACAAAAAAAAATGCAAAAAGTAACTAATCTCTTTTTAAAAAGAAGTAACTAATGTCAAAGAGTTGATTCAATATTTCACATTTTCATGGTTTAGCCAAGGCAATTGTATTATTTGTTGTGCACACAGAGGAGAATTGAACCATGGACACATATAAATATGTCCTCCCACCATGTAGTGCATAGGTGGCCAATTTATAATTCTACAACTGGGTTGAGAAGACAAAAAAAAGCAGGGGGTGTAGAGTTAAAAGACAAATGGAGGAGAATAATCCGATGCTGGGAGAGAGAATCACAAAATTAGGAAATTGATGAAGGTATATGTGACTGGAACATTCTAGGAAAAATAACGTAAGTCTGAACAGGTACTTTCAATCATCCTTCCAAGGGACAGCATTGTTTCCCATGGGAACACATTACCCCATAGTTTCTTCATGGCAACAATGTCTGCTCTATCCACAGGCTTTTGAGGGATGTCAACTTGTCTATAAGTACAAGCACAAAAAAATTAGACAGGCCTGAGGTTTTGCTTCCACACTGGGACAATTTCAGTTAAACAAGATGAAGAATTATTTCCAATAGTGGCTGAAGGAGTACATGTATTTGATATCTGTACCCTCTAAATTTTATTTCCCTAGGGGCAAATATACTGATTGCCCTGCCTTTGTTACAGCTCCAATGCTTAGAAGCCAAGCAGAATAAATATAATCTGTTTTTCTTAGGTTGTCCTTTAAAATACTTGAAGAAGACTACTCTATTCCTCCTAAGTCTTATCTTCTTCAAGATAATACATCTCCAATTCTTTCAATCGATCTTCGTGTGGCATGATCTTAGGAATCCTCATCATCCTCTCCTTATTCCCCTGAATGTTCTCTAGCTCATTAAAGAATCATAGATTTAAGAAAAAAAACCTTTGGAAAACCCCCTAGAGTTTATCAGATCCAAACTCCTCCTTTTACAGATATGGAAAATGAGACACAGAATTAAAAGTAAAGTGAGTTGTCCAGGGTCACACAGCTAGGAAGTATATGTAGCAAGATTCAAATCTATGTCTTCCTGACTCCAGGTCCAGCACTTTATCCAATATCCTCCCTAAAATTGGGCATTTAGAATTGAACATAGTCTTGGTGTGGGGGTAGGGAAGAGATGGGGAGAAAATTTGGAACTCAAAATCTTGTAGAAATGAATGTTGAAAACTAAAAATAAATAAATTCTGGGAAAGTTAAAAAAAAAAAAGAATTGAACACAGTAATCTAGATATGGCTTGACCAGAGCAAAGAATAGTGAAACTATCATTGACCAAGGTCTGAACACAATGCCTCCTAGGAAAGAAAGAAATAAGCATTTATTAAGCATCTTAATATGTGCCAGGCATTGTATTGAGTACTTTTACAAGTAGTATTTCATTTGATCCTCACAACAACCCTGGGAGATAAGTGCTATTATCATCTGTAATCTATAGTCTGGAAAACCGAGGCAGAAATGAAGAGATTTGTCTAAGATCACACAGCTAGCGAGTATCTGAGGTAGAATTTGAACTCAGCTCTTCCTGAGTCCAAGTCCAGCATTCTATCCACTGAGCAACCTAGGGATGGCACTAGCTTTTTTGGGTGCTATTACCACATTGTTGACTCTTATGGAACCTGCCATCCACCAGAACCCTTGATCTTTTTCACATAAACTGCTCTCTAGGCATGATTCTCTATAACTTGTGTAAGTTTGTGTTGTTATCCCTAATGAATTTCATCTAATTAGATGCAACCCAGTGTTCAAATCTGTCAAGATCATTTTAGATCTTGACTCTGTTATTTAGTGTGTTAGCTAGCTATCCTTCCCACACTGTGTTGTCTACAAACCTGATACACTCCAATGGGGTGTGTTGGTAAATGTTTAACAACCAGCTGGGGCGGGGGAAGGGTGGGTATACACATGAAACAGTTAAGTGTAATCTGCATCATTAACATTTCTTTCATAAGTCTAGAGTGGACAATCAGCAAAACAATAATTCAAGTTTGCTGATTTCCAAAAGTGTAAATGCTCACATTGAAAATTCACCAATCAGCTCTAGACAGTACCAGTTGGCTCTAGGACACTTCTGTCTATAAGTCACCGATGCAAAACAAACAAAAAACCAAGCAAACAAAAAATTTTTAATGAAAATTCACCTTCTTTCCTACCTTCCTCCAATCACTGAAAAGAAAGAAAAAGAAAAACAAAACCCCTGCTATAAACATATAGAGTCAAGCAAAACAAATTCTCATCAGCTATATACTATATATTATAAATATATATATATATATATTTTTTTTTTTTTAAGTCTTTGTCTGCCCTCTGAATCCATGACCTCTGTATCGGGAGATGGGTATCATGTTTCACACTGATAACAATATTCAACACCATCACAGAGCCCAGCAATCCAGTAAAGACCCAGGGTATGCCATCCGAGACATGGTCACAGGGTGAAATTGAACCACTAGTGACTGATCTGTGCAGTTCTGAATCTCACTAACCATAGCCTAGCCCACATCTCTCCATCTTGTCCACAAATGTGGCAGCAGAGCTAGGTCATCAAAGGCTTTGCTAAAATCTAAGTATTGGCACAATGGATATAACATTGTGATTGGAATCAGGAAGACTCATCTTCATAAGTTCAAATCTAGTCTCAGGCACTTACTATGTGGTCCTGGGCGAGTCCTTGCCTTGGTTTCTCCATCTGCAAAATGAGCTGGAGAAGGAAATGGCAAGCCATTCCAGTATTTTCAGCAAGAAAACCCCAAAGGGGATTACAAAGAGTCAGACATGACTAAAACAACTTAACAAGTAAATTTTATCTAGAATAGTCCCCTCATCTTGTGACCCTGTCAAATCTCGTGACCCTATCAAAAAAAAAAAAATGAAACAAGGCTGGTCTGGCATGACTTATTCTTGATAAAGCAAGCAATGCTGTTTCTTTGCTCTCACTGGTCTTAGCCTCTTTTTTCTTTTCCCATAATCACTGACTAACAAGGATTCAGTTATCATTTCTCCGCAGATGATATGTATCTAGCCCTAATCAGTTTCCTGAATTCCAGTTCAATATTAATAATAAAAGCAGGTATTGTATATGCCTTAAGGTTTGCAAAGCACTTTTACATATGTTATCTCATGTGTTCCTCACAACCACCCTATGAGGTAGGTAATATGATTATTCCCATTTTACAAAGAAGGAAACTGAGGCTAAGAAAGATGAAGAGGCTTGCCCTGGGTCACACTGCTGTGAAAGAATCTGAACTCAGGTCTTCCTGACTCTGAAGGGCAAGCCGGTTGGCACAGTGGGCTTGGAATCAGGAAGACTTATCTTCTTCACTCTATCTGCTATGACATAGGACATCCCTACATGGTTTTCCCACAGATAAACCAAATTCAACATTTCCAAAACAGAATTTATTACATTTTCCCCCAAATCCACTTCTTCAAACATTTCTGTTTTTATTGATGGCACCACCATCCTTCAAGTCACTGAGGTTAAAAATCATAGATTGGTCCTTGACACACCCTTCTCCCTTATCTCATATGCCCTATCAGTTGTCATCTTATCAGCCTTCCATATCTCTCTCATCTGTCCCCTTATCTCTACTCCACAACCTCTAACCTAGTTCAGTACTAATCAGCTCCTCCTGGGTATATGAGGGGTTCAGGGAGGACTTGTACCTGTGTTATGAAGGCTTGCTGATCCCTTTTCAAGGATGCTTGACCACCTGTGGCTCCAAGATGCTGTAGTATGCTCAGCGGCCACAGCCAGGTAAACTGTCCCAGCAGATGGGCTAAACCAGGTTGAAGGTAACCAACAGGCTCCATATCTAGCATGGAGTTAGGGGGATATCTACCCCAAGCAAGTTGAAGACCTCCCCCAGCAACCACAGGTGGATGAGAGCAATTTGTTCCAGTGGCCATGAAGCAGAAGCTTTAGAGCACTTAGAGGTTCATCAGGCTTTGAAGATGCCTAGATCATCCACTGTAGCCCAGGCCATCACCAATCATCCTGACTTTTGTCTTGCCACTGGACTAAGATGATTTAGGAAGAAAGAGTGAGGCTGACAGCTTTGTCCAACTCTTGCCTCACTTAAATCCAATTCACATGTAAGTCAATATATCCCCCCAAAATATCATTGGTCCTCTTCAAAAACAAAGGACAAACTAACAATACCTCCTGCCTAGACTACAGCAATAACCTCCTAACTGGTCTCCCTGGCTCTGTTCTATTACCTCTCATTCATTCTCCAGAGTTGCCAAATTGATACTTCTAAAAACATAGATCAGACAATGCTCCTTGCTCAAAAACCTGCAGTGGCTCACGATTTCCTTCAGGATAAAATACAAAATCCTCAACTTGGTATTGAAAGCCTTCCACAATCTGCATCCCGCCTACCTTTCTACCTTTAATATTATGCTTTTTATGAACTCTCTATTCCTATCAAATTCACCCATTAGCTGTTTCCCACAGGTAACATTCCATTTCTGGACTCTTGCATAAGTGATCCCCTCTATTTAGAATATAGTCTCTTATCCTCTCTGTCTCTTAGAATTAACCTTTCCTGGCGCACACACACACCCATTAATAGCCCTCTCTACCTCTAGAAATCACTTTGTAGTATTTTGCATCTACTTTATATTTATATTCGTATTTACCCCACTACCACCATCACCACCCCCCAATGTAAGCTCCTTGAAGGCAGGGAAAGTTTCTTTTTTGGTTTTGTATTCCCTATATGTGGCACACATATAAGTAGGTGCTTACTAAATGCTCAATTGAATTGAAATTATGTTCACTCTCCATCTATCTAATATGATGTTCTAGAGTTTCTAGTGTGTTCTAACTAGTAATCAAAACCTAGTTTACTGATTTAGAGTTTGCTGATTGCATTCATTCTGGCTTTTTGGAGGGGGGAAGGTAGGGCAATTGGGGTTAAGTGACTTGCCCAAAGTCACAGGCTAGTTTCTGTGTTAAGTCTGAGGCTGGATTTGAACTCAGGCCCTCCTGACTCCAGGACTGGTGCTCTAGTCACTGTGCCACTTAGGCACCCCCTTTCCCTCCTTCTTTGAAAATCAGGATACTTGCCATCCTGAAAGACCTTTCAAAGACTGAGAATGACTTAGAAATCACAGCCTCCAGCTCTTTCAGCACCCCAGGACAGAGCTCATCTGGACCAGGTGAACAGAAAACATCCAGGGCAGCTTGGTGCTCTCTTTCTATTTCCCTACTTCTCTGGGGGATAAATTTTCTATTTGCTATTCCCTTCCTTCACCTTCTTTTGAGTCCAAAGATAATTCTTCTTAGCAGAAAAGAAAGGGAAAACAAACAAACAAAACAAGCATTGAGCCTTCTCTCCATTGTCTGTTAGCAATCAATCCAATCCACAAAATGATTATTAAGTCAAGTCAAAAAGCACTTACTTTGTGTCAGACACTTCCCTGAGCTGCTGGGGATGCAAAAAAGGTTAAAAAAAAAAAGTCCCTGTCCTCAGGGAGCTTCCATTCATTTGTAAGGTTACAATTTAATCTTATTAAGCAGCTACTCTGTGGAAGGCACTGTGGTAGGCACCAGGGAAAAAAGACAAAGAAAAAAATTGTCTTAAGGTAGCTTATGTTTTGCTAGCAGTGGGAGAAGGAGAAATACAACATATATAAACAGATGAAGTCATCTCTGCATCCCCAGCATTCTCTCTAGCTGTCTCACATGTCTGTAATGTCCTCCCTCCTCCACCCCTCCATTCTGACTACTGACCTCCCTGGCTGCCTTTAAGTCCCAACTAAAATTCCACCTTCTCCAGGACACCCTCTTCAATTCCTCCGAATTATAATGCCTCCCCTCTGTTAATTATTTCCTATTTATCCTATATGTAGCTTGCTTTAAACATATTTGTTTGCATGCTATCCCTTCCATTAGATTGTAAGCTCCTTGAGGACAGGGACTGTCTTTTGTCTCTTTTTGTATCCCCACTGCTTAGCAAAGTACCTGGCACATAGTAGGTGCTTAATAAATATTTATTGGTTGAGTAATAATTTGAGGAGGGAGAGAATAAATGGGGCAAAGACTTCCCTTAGGACATGGCATATGACCTGAGCATTGGAGGAAGCAAAGCCAATGGGCAGGGGTGAAAAATGTGGTGGGGGTCAGTCAGCTTGTACAAAAAGATGGAAGTTGGGGTGCCAGGCTCAGGGAGTACCAAGCAAACTATCATTTGGCTGGAAGATTGAATGAGAGAAGGGGTGAGTAACATAAAAATAGTGATGGGCTTTAGATATCAAGCTAGAATGGCCAATCCCTTCTTTGATTCTCCTTTTTCCCCAATACAGCTTTAAAACGCATATACCTCAAAATCAGGCACAGAAAAAAAAAAAACGCGTTGGAAGCTAACAGTTCATGAAAGACAGGAAGAGAAACAGAGAAAGATAGGTGCTTTTAAAGAAAGTGAATCCAAAAAAGGGAGGAGGGGAATGAGAAAGAACACCAGAAGAAGCAATATTTTCCTCTGAAAGCAAAATCTAACAGTAAATGCTTCTGACCTTACACAAAAGATGTGACAGAAGCTTCATAAAACTGCTATGATTAAGCCCCTAAGAACATCAATTAAACAGTTGTTAATTACATGTGATCAGTTCCACCTAGCCTCCCTATGGAGAGGGAAACTTGTAACTTCTTTGAACCAATCCCAACTAGTATCTTTAGGGAACTCGACTGAGTTGCTCCCAGGAGTTCTGCTCTAGTTCATGGGATTCAGAGCTTAGAACTCAGTCTAATTCTCCTTTGATAAATAAAGAAACCAAGGTCCAGAAAGAGAAAGTGACTTGTTCAAAGTGACATAGTTTAGTATCAGGGCCAGCGTTTCAAACTTATGGTACCAACTCCCCAAGATGAGATCAAATGCCCAAAGTGCATGGTATCTCACTCATAACACACACACACACACACACACACACACAACCCTCCAGACTTAGAAAATTAAGGCAAGGAGCTCTCCATATATATTTCATAATTCACATTAACAATGTTTTGAAAGTTTTTAGCTCATATTTATCAAAATTTTTCCAGCAGCACTTTTCAAAGTAGCAAAGAACTGGAAATAAAGTGGATACCCACTGACTTTCAGTGCATGGATGCAAAGGAATACCACTGTGTGCTAAAAAAAGGATGACTTTGATGAGCTCAGAGCAGCATAGGAAGATTTATATGAACTGATGCAGAGTGAAGTAGCCAGGAAAGCATTAGACACAATGTCTGCAACAATGGAAAAGGAAATAACACTGAAACAGAACTGAAGGCTTTGAAAGCATAAGGGCCATGCCTGGCCCTGGTGCAGAGAGAGGAGAAAATATACCTTTCACACTAAAGACACTGAAGATGTGGGAGATCATGGGTGTGGGGTATTACATATACTGCCAAATGGGGTTATTGTGTGAGGTAGTTTGACTGAATTGGTGCTATTTGTTTTTGTTTTTAAAATCTTTGGTATGACGGAAGAATCACTGTGTAGGGGAGGTAGAGAGGAATATAGTCAGAAATAAACATGATATAAAAAGAAAACGCATTAGCAAAAGTTTTCTAAAATTAAATAAAAAGTGTTAGACTCATTCAGGAATCTTCCCAGAGGTGCTTTAAGACACAGCTTCCCTGACACATTAAAGGGTTCATCAAATGACTCATTGACTCCAGGACTGGAGTAAGGGAAAGCAGGGATAGGAAATGGCAGCAAAATCGGCCAGTGATTTTCACATAAATCAATTGGAAAATTGGATTTATTTGTCTGTCTTGGGTTTGGGTTTTTTGAAACTAGCTCTCTCTGTCTCACCCAAGCTAGAAGTGCAGCAGCCTCTCACTACATTTTGACCAGCTCCATCTCAGACCTGAAACAGTTTGGAGCTCATTAGACAGTCTGGTGACCTCCCAACTCCAGGGGCTCACCATGCTGTTGCCAGACTTAATGAAGACACCTCAGTGATTTGGCCCATTTTGGCTCAGAACTCTGGAGATCAATCAATCCTCCAGCCTCAAGCCTCCTTAGTGGTTGGTAGTAGGGATTCCAGGCATGTGCCATGACACTTGGTTCGTCTGGTTAAATTAAATTAAATCTACCAATACTTTTTAGGTGTGTGTCCACTCATTTGATACATAACCCACCTCTGAGACACCACATGATTCCAGGAAATAATTCTACAGTCCTTCTCTAGACAACATCAACCCCATCCAGCATTGGACTGTTAGATTTGGAAAAGGACTTTGGAGATGATCTACTTTTCCCATCTTTACATTTTATAGGTGAAGAAACTGAGGCCTCTACTCCTTGCCAATGACTCTTTCTAGCACATAGACTAAGTTCAGGGTCTCTAAAAGAAGCTCTTTTTTGGCATCTTCACAGGGTCTAGATGTTCTCTCCAATTCTGTTTGTTCTTTTCTCAGTCCAGAATTCTGGCCCAGCTCCCTATGAAGTCTAGCTTTTCAAGTCTCGGAGAAGTCAAAACTCTATTGTCTCTCTCCTTGTGAAGGCCACCCACTCACCCACCTCACCAGGAAGCCCATTTTCTACCATTGGGCATGTACCCGATGGTCTGTCAGAAAGAAATAAAGGTCTTCAATGTACCAAAAAAAAAAAATACGTATCGAACCTCTCCTTGTGGTCTCTAGCCAAGAGCTGGAAGCAAAATGGGTATATTCCCATCAGCTAAGGATTGGCTGGACAAAATGTGTCATGTGAGTATCAGGGAATATTAAGATTTAAGAGATTATAGGATATGGAATTTAGAAATCTATAGGAAAACTTGTATGAACTGATACAGATCAAAGTAAGTAGAAGCAGGAGAACAATAATCAAAATTGCTATAATAATGTGAATGAAAACCACTAAAAAGGCAAAACCAACTCAGGTGTTTTGCTTTGTTGGCCTGGACTTGGGACTTCCATTGGCATAAAGAAACTTCTGTTATGGATGGGCAACTTCAATCATCTTGGGGATTTGTCCAGGACACTGAAAGGAAGGTTAAGTGACTTGAGCAGTGTCCCATAGCCAATATGTATCAGAGACAGAAGTATGAACTCAGGTTTTCCTAAATTCTAGGGTGGTCCACTAACCACTTCACCATCCCACCTCTCAAGAAGAGGAGCCTATAGAGAAAGAATGCTACATGTGCTATCAGATACAGTGACCATGCTGGCTGATTTTGCCCACCTGTTTTCTTTGTTAGAAAGGAGCATGAAATATGAAGGGAGGTGGGTGATAGCAGGAAATAACTACAGTATGAAAAACAAAAGCCATCATGAAAGCTTTTTTTTTTTTAGCCTATTTTCTCACATGCAGCAACCTTGGAATTAGGAGGGCCTGGGTTCAAGTCCCACCTCTGACAATACAGGCTGTGTAACTCTGGGTAAGTCACCCAGTCTCTCAGTGGCCCCAATCAATGCTCTAAGACTGTGAGTTGCACAACTGATGCTGGATGTTCATATACACTGGTAGAAAGACAGTTTACTTACTGGATTACCTTTTACCAATGAATCACAAGTCCTGTCTAAAAACCATTCTCATAATGCTCATCACCTTGCCTTTCTAACATTCCTCTTAGTTCCCCATTTCCTTCTACTCCATGACAAAAACAACATCAATTTGGTCAAACCTCCTCACACAATAACCCCATCTGGCAATATATGTAACACCCCACACCCATGATTCCCCCATGTCTTCAGTGAAAGGTACATTTTCTCCTTTCTCTGTGCCAGGATCAGGCATGGCCCTTATGCTTCCAAAGCCTTCAGTTCTGTTTCAGTGTTATTTCTGTTTACATTGTTGCAGACATCATATCTAATGTTTTCCTGATTCTACTTATTTCAGTATGCATCAGTTCATGTAAATCTTCCCATGCTGCTCTGAATTCATTGTGTTCATCCTTTCTGAACACACAGTAGTATTGCTTTGCATCCATGCACTGAGAGTCATTCCCCCATCAGCGGGTATCTATTTTATTTCCAGTTCTTTGCTACGTTGAAAAGTGCTGCTAGGAATATTTTGATAGATATGAATTAAAAACTTGCAAAGCACTATGTTAAAGTGAATACATATGCACAGCTCCTTACCTTAACTTTCTACCATGAGTTGTTCCTCCACTCTACTTATGTGTGAGTTCCCCATTGTCCTTCCAGTTCCCCATCCCCCAAAAACGCAAGTTTCTAATTCAGTTGTCTCTCTTGATAGAGACAGTTAACATTTCCTTTCAACTTCATACCTGTTGACTTCTTTCCAGATACCTTTTGTACAAGCCCAGAAGTCTCAGTGAAGTTGTAGTCCTGGGCATGGGAAAAATTGAACTGTTCCTTTAAGAATCTGGACCAGTCTGGTTCTGGGACAAGCACCCCATAGGAAAAAGGGCCAGGAGAAAAAAGAAAAAGAAATAAAAAGCCCAATAATCAAATGAAAGGGGAAGGCAGGACCAAAGCAAAAGGAAGAAACCACAATTTCAGAGGCAAGACCCAGGAAAGAAAATTCATTTTGTCAACACAGCCCAGAAAGGGAGATTATTTAGGCATCAGGAAAACAGTGCAAAAGCTGTTTGAAGTGTGCATAATGAGTCCCCTGATGTGCCAGTGAATCATGTATCTGGCTCACCCCATCTTGAAATCTCGATGCACAAATTGCACTAAAGGAGGTTGACCCTGTTAAGAGTTCAATTTGGTTTCAATTATGCTAGAGTGAGAGGTCAGCCTTCCTTCTCTCATAAATAGCACACTCAAATAACCAAGGGAAACTGAGAGGGGGCAGTGAATGGAGCTCAGGATAAATTCCCAGCACCTGTTTCAGCTTCTATTCAATTCAACAAACATTTAAGGTCATAGAACTTAGCAATGGAGACCACCTAGCCCAACCCCTTGATGTTGCAGATGAGGAAAATAAGGCCCAAAGAAGTTAAATAATTTGCCCAACCTCACAGAGACAATTAGAGACAGAACCAGAATTCTAAATCAGGTCATCTGACTCTGAATCCCACACTTCTCCACTATACCATGATGCTGGCCATGTTTCTTAGTCAATCAGTAAGCATTTATTAAATTAGCCCTCTATGTGCTAGGTACTGTGCAAAATGAAACAATACCTGCCCTCAAGGAGATTACAGTCTTAACACAGATCAGTAAGGATAATGGGGCACATAAATATAAATGAATTATCGCGCACTGTTGGGCATATATTTTTTCATCTATAGAGAAGCAGTGAGTCATGATGGATGGAGTGCTGGATTTTAAAGGTAGGAAAATCCAGTGCAGCCAAATAACATCCTACTATGCGCTAGGCATTTTGCTAAGTGCTTTACAAGTATTATCCGATTTGATCCTTACAATAACCTTGGGAGGTTTTTATTATTATCCCATTCTAACAGATGAAGAAACTGAGGCAAAGAGACACATGCTAGTAAGTGTTTGAGGCTGAATTTGAACTCTGGTCTTCCTGACTCCAGGCCCAGCTTGCACCACCCAGCCACCTACAAATCCTGCTTATAATAGCTATGTGATTCCCAAACAAATCATTTAACCTCGATGACACTCAGGCAATTCTCTAAAATTTATCTATTAAATTATTTAAGGGCTGCTATTGGGCGGCTAGGTGGCACAGTGAATAGAGTACCAGCCCTGGAGTCAGGAGGACCTGAGTTCAAATCTGACCTCAGACACTTAACACTTACTAGCTGTGTGACCTTGGGCAAATCACTTAACCCCAATTGCCCTGCCTTCCCCCCTCCAAAAAAAGAAAAAAAAAAAGAAAGCAAGATAAAGGGCTGCTATTGGTCTTTCGGTAAGTCTTTTCCTTCTGGGCATTCAGCTCCATGCTATGCCTATGTTGTGGAGCTCATTAAATGTTTGTTAGTTGACCTAGAATTGTAGCTCACCTTTATGTAGAACATTAAGGTTTGCAAAGCACTTAGTGCTTTGATGTAGATGGTTCCATTGTTACTATCCCCATTTTACAAAGTTGAGGAAACAAAGTCTGGGGAGCAGGGAGTTATTTGCCTAGGTGACACAGCTGCTAACCATCAGAGCTGATGCTTAACCCTAGCTCTTCCAGTTCTTGAGTTCAGGGGTTCTTTCCAATAACATCCTACCCCTCTGCTTTGGGACTTCTTCCAGGATCAGAGGAAGCCTTTCAGAATCTCTCTGAAATCTGCTTCCAGACTACCTTTCCTCCCTTGTTGCTATTACTCCCCTTTTTGTTTCCTTACATTCCAGCCAGATAAGCTTATTCCATAGCTTTCAGACTGCCCTCCTTCCTTGCACAGGCTGCTCTCCATGCTTGGGATGCCCACCCTCCTTACCTCTAGCTCCCCGATTCCCTAATTTCCCTTGAAAGCTCAACTCCTTTGCCAGCCTACAAGAAGCCACTCCTCATCCCACTTTTGCTCATGTTCTTTCCCTTCCCACATTATCATTCTATTGGCTTGATGTATTTATCGTATTGTCTCCTCCAATAGAAAATCAGTTCCTTGAAGCAAAAATTGGTTTTCTTTTTTCCCTGTATTCCCCAGTGCCTAGCATGGTGATTGGCACATAGAAGGTATTTAAGTAAAACCTGTTGGATTATTTTGGACTGAATGGAAGGAAGAAAATAAGCATTTATTAAGGGCCTACTATGAACCAAGCAAGGGCAGCTAAGTGGAACATGGGTAGAGTTCCAGGCCTCGAGTCAAGAAGTCTCACCTTCATGAGTTCAAATCTGGCTTCAGGCACTTGCTAGCTATGTGACCCTGGGCAAGTCACCTGCTCTGTTTGCCTCAGTTTCCTTATCTGTAAAATGAGCCAGAGAAGGGATCTTTGCAAGAAAACCCCAAACAGGGTCATGAAGAGTCTACTACAACTGAAATGATTGAACAAAATGAGCTAAGCATTTTACAAATATTATCTCTCATTCGATCCTCACTACCGCTGTGGGAGGCAACTACTATTATTATCCCCATCTAACTGAGGCATACAGAGGTTAAGTCACTTGCCCAAGGTCTCAAAGTTAGTAAGTGTCTGAGGCAGTATTTGAATTTAGGTCTTCCTGATTCTAGACCCTACACTCTATCTACTCATTGAACTACCTCACTTCCCCTAAGATGGCCTGGACCTGAACAAAAAATACTCAAGGGAAGATTTGTTGGGGAGCTGGAATGAAAGAGACTGGGCTTTAAAAAAATTTCTTTTTGGTAGCTATCCTTTGTTTTTACATTTCCCACTGTATCATTCCCTCTACCCCACCCCAGGGAGCCATTCCTTATAATAAATAATTTAAAAATAAGAAAAACAAGGAATCAAATCAACCATATTGAACAAGTGTAACATTGGATTCAGTGATCTACATCTGTGGTCCCCCTTCTCTGCAGGGAGGTGTGGAGAGTTGTCTTCTCTCTCAAACTAGATCAAATAAGATAATATTTGCAAAGCATTTATCACAGTGCCTGGCACATAGTAGGAGCTTAATAAATGCTTTTCTTCCTTCCCCTCCCCTCTCTACTGTGGGGCCAGCCTTGGGCACTGGGCATCAGAACTTTGAGATGTTCAGTTTGAGGGGGAGGACAATGAAAGAAAATATCAGAGCATGAAGGGACCTCAGTCCAAGCCCCTCCCTTTATAGAAGAGGAGAATGTGGACAGCTGCACCTTAAATGAAATTATGTGTGGAGAGTGCTCTGCAAAGTTCAGTGTTATAAACATAAATGTCAGGTATCATCCCCTCCTTTTTCCAACAGATGATCCCAAGATTTTAGAGCTAGAAGGGGCCTTGGAGACAAACCTCATCCATCTAAACACTGTTGACTAATTCTGCCAGGCACTGGATTAGACCCTATGGGCTCAGCAAGAGCTTGCCAAGCTCCCCATCCCGTAATGGAAGGGTGACTCTCTGCAAGGTTGAATGGTCTTAATGGACACTGAATTAAAACAGCTCCCGCTTCTCTCAAATTACAGCTGGAAGAAGCTTCTGAGCCTCCCTCCCAGCTGAAAGGTTCCACTGTGGCTGGGTCCGAGCAATGGGAATGAGCCTGAAGCTGACAGATTGTTTGCTCTGATTTCCAAACTGTCCACCCTTCGCCAATTGTTGTTCCCCCTGTAATCTCCATATATTATTGATGGCTTCCTAATTGGGGATTCTAAAAGCTGTGTGGCAGATACAAACCCGAGGCCCTAGTGAATCATATTAACCGGGATTAAAATTAGAGGCCAGAAAGCAATCTGCCTAAAATAAAAATAGAAAATGCAAATGTGCTTTCAGAGGTCTGCCCTGCAACCAGACAGCAAGAACTGGCCAATCTCACATCCCCATGGAGGGGGGAGAATCGTTTTAGCATTTTAGAACCATAGGAGCAGATGAGCTGGAAGAGGGCCTTGGAGACCTTCTAGTCTCAATCCTTTCATTTGATGGAGGAGAAAATTGAAGTCCAGAGCAAAGTAAGAGCCCTTCTGGCCACACATGCTCTTCTATTTCCCAACTTGCCCAAGGTCACGTAGCTAATTGTACTATGAGGTCTGTATTTTGTGAAACTGAGAGATTTGGACCTCTTTGACCAATCAATAAGTATTTATTAAGTGCCTACTGTGTACCTGGAACTGTGCTAGGGATACAAGGGCAAAGTCCCTACTCCCAGGTCTCAATAAAGACTTTAGCTTAAAAAGGTCAAGGTTTCCCACTGTATCTGGGGCCATCTCCAGCTGTCCTGATCTATGTCTAGCTACTGGACCCAGATGGCTCTGGAGGATAGAGTGAGGCTGGTGACTTTGGGCAGCCCTACCTCACTTAAACACAATTCACTTGCATGTCATGGCATCACCTCCCTGACATCACAGTCCTCTCCAAGAATGGACAGACAACAACAGTCCTACTCACAATGAGCTTTACGTTCTAATGGGGGGGAGGGGAGGATAACAAGTCCATATAAAAATATATACAGCGTAAGTACAAACTTACACAATCATTTGGGAGGGAGGGCACAAATATATACAGCACCGAGAGAAAGTTACAAAATAGTTTGGGTGGGAGAGCACTGGCAAGTGGGAGCATTGGAAGGAAGAAATGTGACCAGAATTTATTAAGTACCTATGCTGTAAAGTGATTTACAAATTTTATCTCATTTGAACCCCACAACATCCCTGGGGAGATAGTTGCTATCATGATTCCCATTTTATAGTTAAGGTTAGCAAAATTGATGGCTAGATTGAACTCGGGTCTTCCTGATATTAGACCCAGGATTCTATCCACTTTACCACCTAACTTCCTAGGAAAGGCTTCTGGTAGAAGGTAGGACTTGTGCTGCATCATAAATGAAGAGAAGGACTGTATGAAGCAGAAATAAGGAGGGAGGACATTCCAGGACTAGGGAATGGACAGTGCAAAGGCACTAGGGATCTCAAGATATTTTATAAATATCAATTTTGAATTTTATAAGCACAAATTAACAACAACTGAATTATAGCACTACATTTTACATACACCATAGAGCAAATAGGCATTGGTTCAAGCTTAAATGATGATATCTCAGCTGAGCCTCATAACCCTGTGAAACAGTTACCACAAGTATTACCATCCCCATTTTAGAGATAAGACTGAGGCTCAGGGAGCTTAACTGACTGGCCTATGGTCACATAGCTAGTGGGTGTCAGAGACTCCAAATCCAGCACAGTATAGACCATTCCATTCTATCTCCAAATGGATATACTGAAATATAAATGGCACTGTCCTTCTTTGTGGAAAGAGAAAGATATCCTGTATTTGTATGATACAGGATCTCCTCAACGTGGATACTCCTCCTACCATTACAGATTGCAGCATTTCCATCTCTTCTCAGCCTTTGTGATTCTCTTCCATGCCCTCCCATGAATCTACCATGTTGGAGACTATCCTCTGGGTCTTTTACCATCTTGTGGTTACCAGTATATAGGGTTTCTATCTCCTACTCCATGTCACAGGCCCATCTCCTTTTCCAGTCCTACATGTTATGGATGTCTGGACCCGTGATTTCTTTAATGAAAGGAACTCCTAGCAAGGAAACCTCCTCTACCAATGTAGATATGCACCTGCTGTGCAATTTATAATCTTAGAGAATAGCCTGGAACCCTTAGAGGTTAAATGACTTGCCCAGATCACACAGCCAGTATATGTCAGAGGTGGGACTGGACAGCAGCACTTTCTGATTCCAAGGAAGCTTCTCTCTCCACTACATTCATGAGTCTCCTAGCTTATGCATGATATGACTTATAAAATAATGAGACAGCTCCTGTAGTCCAGGGTTTTGTTTTTAACGTAAGGTCCATGAACATTTTTTTCCAGAATTTATCTATTTATTTTTAGTTTTCAATATTCATTTCCATAAGATATTGAGTTCCAAATTTTCTCTCCATCTCTCCCTTCCCCCCACCCAGGATTGCAAGCATACTGATTACTCCTTCCCCCAGTATGCTATCCCTTCTATCACACACACACTTCCCCCCCTTTCCCCCTTACTTTCTTGAAGGGTAAGATAGATTTCTATACCCCATTGCCTGTATATCTTATTTTCCAGTTGCATCTAAAAACAATTTTTAACACTTGTTTTTAAAACTTTGAGTCATGAATATTTTAAAATATATGTTTCATTTTATTTATGTTTCAATATATTTTATTTTCCCCCAATGCTATGTAGTTTATTATATCCATTTTTTAAAATTATTCTGAGAAGAGGTCCCTAGCCTTTACCAGTCTGCTAAATGGGTCCATGACATAAAAGAGGTTAACAGCCCCTGCTTTAAAGACAGGGAAATGGAGGTCCAGGAAGAACATGTGCTGATGGACCTGGGTCTGCAGCCCCAGACTAAGTATGTAGCACAAGGGTCTTGAAGGCCCCTTCCAACACTGGTCCAAAGGGCATCTCCCCCCCATCCAATCACAGGTCTGGTGTCTTTCTGTGTTTTAGGGAAGAAAGCTCCATTTAGATGAACTGGCAGAGATGTCGATGCCCCAGCCAGTCTCAAGAAATGTCATGAGCTTATAATGAAAGACTTCCTGCCAAAAAGCTTATTTCCTAATTAGCTGCTGTTTTAGATAATCTACCAATCACCCTGAGCTACTCAGAGAATGGCCTTTTCACCAGGATCGCTGCCAGAGAGCTGACAAAAAAATGCTTTACACCAGCCTCTGCCTCGTGGCTTCTCTAGGCTTCTCTCTTGGAGCCTCAGGGCCCATTTTATTCTGAAAGCAAGGCCAGCTTGAAGAGCTCACATTCCCAAAAGTGTCAATTTAGGGGCACTAGCTGATCTCCTCCAATCTTCTCTCCTTCCCCCAAATATCTCAGGCCACCAAGGTGCCATAATATCTGATTCATTCCTCTGGATTAGGTATCACCATTTCCCTCTATTCTTTTTTTTTCTTTTTGGAGGGGGGAGGGCAGGGCAATTGGAGTTGTGACTTACCCAAGGTCACACAGCTAGTAAGTGTTAAGTGTCTGAGTCTGCATTTGAATTCAGGTCCTCCTGACTCCAGGGCCAGTGCTCTATTCACTGTACCACCTAGCTGCCCCCATTTCCCTCTATTCTTTTAAATACAAATACTGGGGGGGGGGCATGGAGTCAAGATGACTAAGTAGAAGCAGGACCTCTGCTGGGCTCCGGCTTCCACCTCCCCCAATCCATGTAAAAGGGGACTCTAAACAAACTTTGGAGCTGCAGAACCCACAAAATGACACAGAGAAGCTAACCTCCCGCTGAGGACAACCTGGTAGGCCGGCAGGAAGCAGCCAGCACAGTGCTCTGGGAGCCGAGCCCAGCTCCATTCTGAGGCTTTAGCCCCAGGGCGGGCCTGACCAGCCATTGGAGGGACTCCAGATCAGCAGCAGCTGTGGCTGTTTCCAGATTTATCAACACATATATTCGAAAGACAAAGTGAGAGGTCAGTGCAGTCTGGACTGTGGGATCCAGTAAGTGGGAATGTATGGCTTTTGCCCCCGGGAGAGAAGCCGCTGAGACACCAGCACAGCCAGCCAGCTCCAAGGGGAAGCTTCAGCTCCTGGCCTGCAGAGTGTAGGGGGACCAAGCACCAGTCTGAGGGGTAATCGCTCTTGCTTTAACCTTCTTGGATCTGGATTGCAGTCTAGGGTAGAGGTCCTGGGGTGTGTGTCCAGCTTGCCAGAGCTTGTGGAGACCTCAGAGAGGGCACCCATCTAATACCTCTGACAGCTGAGAAAACCCCAGCATTTGGGAGGAAAGCTCCCCTGTCTGGTGGCAGAGTCCTACTGTGGCAAAAAGCCCAGGGGTCAAGTGACTGAGGGGAGACATGACCAGGCAAAGGAAACAAAGCAGACAGAAGATTCCAACATTAGACTCCTATTTTGGGGACAAAAAGGAGCAAAGCATGGAACAGGAGGAAGACAGTGAAGTCAGAACTCCTGCACCAAAAGCTTCTAAGGAAATGGTTACAGGCCATAGAGGACCTTAAGAAGCAGATAAGAGAAGTGGAGGAAAAATTGGGAAGAGAAATGAGAACAATGCAAGAAAATTATGAAATGAGAGTCAACAGCCTGACTGAGGAAAATAACACCTTAAAAAATAGACTAACTCAAATGGCAAAAGAGGCTCAAAAAGGCAATGAGGAGAAGAATGCCTTAAAAAGCTTAACTTGCCAGATGGAAAAAGAATCTCAAAAGCTCAATGAGGAGAATCATTGCTTCAGAATTAGATTGGAGCAAATGGAAGCTAATGACTTTATGAGAAATCAAGATGCTATTAAACAGATCCAAACAAATGAAAGAAGGCAATGTGAAATATCTCATGGGAAAAACCACTGACCTGGAAAATAGATCCAGGAGAGATCATTTAAAAATTATTGGACTACCTGAAAGCCATGATCAAAGTAAGAACCTAGAAATCATCCTCCAGGAAGTTCTCAAAGAAAACTGCCCTGATGTTTTAGAAACAGAGGGCAAAATAGAGGTTGAAAGAATCCACCGATCACCTCCTGAAAAAGATCCCAAAAAGAAAACTCCTAGGAATATTATAGCCAGGTTCTGGAATTCCCAGATTAAGGAGAGACTATTACAAGCAGCCAGAAAGAAACAATTTGAATATTGTGGAAACACAATCAGGATAACCCAGGATCTGGCAGCTTCTACACTGAGGGATCGAAGGGCTTGGAATATGATATTCCAGAGGGCAAAGGAGCTGGGATTAAAACCAAGAGTCACCTACCCAGCAAAACTGAGTATCATGTTTCAAGGGAAAATATGGTCATTCGGTGGAATAGAAGACTTTCAAGCATTCTTGCTGAAAAAACCAGAGTTGAATAGAAAATTTGACATTCAGATACAAGAAGCAAGAGAAGCATGAGAAGGTAAACAGGGAAAAGAAATCATAAGGAACTTATCAAAGTTGAACTATTAACATTCCTACATGGAAAAACAATAATTGTAACTTATGAAACTTTTCTCAGTAGTTGAAGGGAATAGAAATATATATATATATATATATATATATATATATATATATATATATATA
>NW_027187367.1:11885134-11901228 GCF_028583685.1 Petaurus breviceps papuanus
ATATATATATATATATATATATATATATATATATATATATATATATATGTATGTATATATATATGAGGGTATATGGGCATATGAATATATAGTTAATGTGTGTATATATGTGTACAGGTATACATAGATAGAGGGCACAGGACCAATTTAACAAGAAGGGATGATACTTAAAAGGTGAAATTAAGAGGTGAGAGAGGAATATAATGAGAGGAGATGGGTAGAGACAGAATGGGGTAAACTATCTCATATAGAAGAGGCAAGGGAAAATGGTTATAATGGAGGGGAAGAATAGGAAGGCAAATAATAAGGTCAACCTTATTCCCATTGAATTTGGCTTGAGGAGAGAATGAAATAAACACTAAATAGGGTATCTCACCCTACAGCAGAGTTGGGGGGAAGGGGATGAGAGGGGGGATGATGGAAGGGAGGGCAGGCTGGGGGGGGGAAGTTGGGGGCACCCACTTTTGAAAAGGGACAGGATCAAAGTAGAGAATAGAACAAGTGGGAGGTGGGATAGGAGGGAGGGAAATATAGTCAGTCTTTTACAATATATCTACTATGTTATTGTTTTGCATTAGCCACACATGTACAACCTATACTGAACTGTTTATCTTCCCAGTAAGGGTGGGAGACAAGGGAGGAAGGGGATGAATCTGGAATTCAAAGTTTTAAAATCAAATACTCAAATATATATATATATATATATATATACATATATATATATATATATATATACATATATATATATACATATATATATACATATATATATATATATATACTATTATTAATACTATTTTACATGTAATTGGGAAATAAGATATACAGGCACTGGGGCATAGAGATCCACTGGAAAAGTCGAAAGGAGTATGGGAGAAAATATGGGAGAGAGCAGATTGGAGGAGGGGATATCCTGTGGGACTGCTATTTTGGGGTGGTGGGTAGGAGAAAAACGGGGAGAAAATTTGTAACTCAAAATCTGGCAGAAATGAATGATGTAAATCAGAAGCTAATTGGGGCGGTCAGGTAGCACAGCGAGTAAGAGCACCGGCTCCAGTGTCGGGATGACTTGGGGATCAAATCTGGGCTCTGACACTTAGCACCCACCCAGAAACACCTGGCCGTGTAGCCTTGAGCAAGTTACTTAACCCCGATTGCTTAAAAAAAAAAAAAGCTAATAAAGCATTTGAAAAAAAAAGAAAATAAATAAATAAATACAAATACTCTTGGAAAGGACAACATGGAATCACTAGCCCACTAATCTTATACTGCAAATAAGTTCATAATATTAGCTCACATCATCTCCACAGTATTTTCAAACTGATAGATACTTTCCTGATAATAGTCCTGCAAGGTAGGTAGTCCAAGCACTACCTTCCTCAATCCCATGCAGCTGAAGCTCAGAGAGGTAAACAAATTTACCAGTAGTCACACAGTTAACAGGAAGCAGAAGACTTGAACTCAAGTCTCTTGATTCCAAAGCCAATAGCCATTCACCCTAACATGCCACTTCTCCACCTCTAGTGCCTCTCTGATCAATTTACTCTTGGCCAAGCGTGGCTCCAGGCAGATTTCTAACCATTATATCAGAATGGCTCTCAGCCCATAGTAAGTACTTTCTGAATAATTGTTGCTTGAAAACATGATCTAGTCCCATTTAACATTCAAACCTTATCTTCCACTAACTCTCCACTTGAGCTAGATTTATTGACTATCACAAACACAATCAAAACCAAAAGACCCATTCTGACCTTTACACCTTTCATCTGCTTCTGTTTCACACCCACCTTAAACAAGAGCTCCTTCTTTCCCCCCCTCCAAATATCTAAGTCTTCCCCTTACTTGAAGGCCCAGTACAAATCCCACCCCTTCTATAAATAACCTCCTAGGACCATCGAAGCCCACAGGGATCTCTCCCTCCTTGGAATTCCTCAAATCCTGACTGAGTCACTTGGCATTTATTCTATATGGCCTTGTCTTGTTGATTACTGTTTTTGCATGTCCTATCTCCAAAATTAACTTGAAGGTCCTGTGAGAGGAGGACCTTACCTCTTTTCATCCTTATAGACTAGTACAATTCCCCAATAGCATCATAGATATTCAGTGTTTGTTGGTGATGAGTGATTTATTTCAGGGACTAAAAGGAAATCTGTTAGGCTAGAGCTGAGTATTTTGACAGAGGGAGGCACTGGGAAACAAAACTAGACCAGGGAAGCTGGAATCATCTTGTGGAAGCTACTGAATGTCAGGACAGGGGATTTGGATTTGATCATGTAGCAATAGGGAGCCATCGATGTTTTTTGCTCAGGAAAGTGAATTAGTGATTGTAATAGAGTATATGAGGAATCCACTTTAGTCTTACAGAGCTAGAGCTAGAAGAGACCTCTCAGACATTCTAATCCAAATCCCTCATTTTACTGATGAGGAAACTGAGATCCAGGGAAGTTAAGTGAACTTTTCCAACAGCAGAAGCAGGATTCGAACACACATTCTTATCATTGTACCCCAAAGATAGGGAAGGAGGAACAATCTTTGCTGAACAGAGGAAATCTTCCAAAGGAGACTGGAATGAGCCAGAAAGTTCAACCAATGCTAAAAGGACAGAGTGAGACAGAAAGAGCAAAGGAAATGAACTTTAAGAAGCTAAGAAATGGTGAGGAGTCAGAAAGAGCTTCTGTGGGAAGATCTGTCAGCACAATGGAAGGCACGAAAGTTTAAAAGAGGAGGCACCCTGTCGATAAAGCCTGACACCAAGAAGACAAATCACTCAAAATGACATTCATATATGCCTGTTCAATTCAGCTGAACATTTGTTATGCATCTCCTGTCTACCAAACAAGAAGCAGGACCAGATAGTAGATGGAATGCTAACCTTGGAGTCAACAAGCTCTGGGAAGATCAGCCTCTGACAGCCACCAGCTGTGTGACCACATTCAAATCATTTCACTGCTCCGTCTCAGTTTCCTCATCTGTAAAATGAGGATCCTAAGTGAGCCTACTTCACATCATTGTTGCAAGGATAGAATGAGATCTTATGTATGTAGAAGGTACTTGGTCAATCTTAAAAAGCTACATAGACTCTAGCTGTTAATATCTCTCAGCCTCAGTTTCCTCATCAGAAAAATGGAGTTAATAATAGCACCTGCCTCTCCCAGTTGTCCAGAGGATAAAATGAGACAAAATTTCTGCCAGCCTTAAAGAACAATATAAACTGTTCTCAGAGTTCTCGTCACCCTCCTTTCTAATATTCCTCTTGGTTTCCCATTTCCTTCCACCCTACGACACAGGACCAACATTCTTTCTAGCACAGAAAGTTCTTGTAGCAATTATTAAACTAGGACCTACCTCTGCCTACCATAAGCCACCTCTTCATAGACTACCACCAAACTGAGTCATTTGGAGGTGAAGGTATAGGGTAAGTCAGTGGGACAGAAGAAAGGATTTAATTTGGAGTCAGGAAAGCTGAACTCAAATACCATCCCCACCATTCTACCTGTGTGACCCTGGGTAAGTCATGTAACTTTTCTGGGTTTTAGGTTCTGCCTCTAGGAAATTATGGAATCAGAGAATTGGAAGATTGGAAGAAATGAGTCATCTAGTCTTACTCATACTGGAAAGGACCCCCCCCCATAACACACCCACCTGACAAGTGCTTATCTACCCTCTGCTTGAAGACCACCAATGATGGGGATCTCACCACCTTCTGTCCATCCACCTTCCAGGAAGTTTTCCTTCCCTTAAAGTCCCTTTAAGTTCCCCCACTTTGTACAGGAAGCCTTCCCTAACACTTCTTAATTCCAGTGCTTCCCCTCTGTTAATTATCTCCTATTTACTTTGTTTACAGCTTAGCTTTGTATATATTTGTTTGCATGTGTTTCCCCACTAGATTGTAAGCTCCTTGAGGGCAGGAACTGTTTGTCTTTTCACTCTTTTTGAGCTCTGAGTAGCTCAAAATAATATTAGCTCATATTTCTGCAGTGTTTAAGGTCTACAAAATGCCCACCTCCCAGAAATCTCTCAGGGATGTTGTTTGTCCTTCATTCTCAAAAAGGGGCAATGGCATCAGAAGAGTGTCTTGACTTGCAAGTGAGTTGGATTTAAATGAGGCAGGGCTGTGCGAAATCATCAGCCCCACTCTCTCCTGCAGCTATTGGAGTCCGGTGGCAAGACAGAGGTCAGGATGTCTGGCGATGGCCCTGGATGCAATGGGAGACCTTGGCCTTTTTGAGCTAAGGTCTTTTCCAAATCTAAGTTTGTCTGAGGCAACACCCATTCAATGATTTAAAGCTAGGTAAGAACTGAAGCCAAAAAACTGATCTAGTTTTCCTTCACAAAAGAATCAATCTGGGAAAGAAAGACTCTCAGAGTTTCTCAGGGAAGGGATGACCTGTTTTACAAATAAGCAAACTGAAACTCAGAGAAGTCACATGGCTAAGGAGCAGTGTCAGGACTTGAACCTAGGTCTCCTGACTTGAATCCAAAAATCCCTGAACTCTGAATTTACCTACCTTTCTTCCAAGAAAAGGTGCTCCTTCACTAATAGATAGGCAGGGCCTTTTATGTCCTATGCTGGCTCGAGAGAGAGGGGAAGGGAGTATTATCTCCATTTGACAAACAGGCAAACTGAGATACTTAATGATTCCTGAGTCCTTCTACTCCCCCAGCCCAAGGCTCTTCCCATCAGACCCCACTTCTTTTAACCAGGAAACTTAAAACTTCCAGTGAGACCTATCATGCAAAAAATGCTCCATTTCCCAGCCTAAAATTACATCTTGAGTCAATTTTCAAAAAATGTGGTGACAGATTTAGGCTCTGGGAAAGCTGAGCTTTCTCAGAAGGCACATCTTTGACCTGAATGGATAAACTCAGATGAAACCAGTCAGCCAGAGGTTATGATGGGGGCTTCCATCTTCTCTGGACTAAACTGTAATGACTCCAGGGTCCAGACTCTGCCTAAGGAAACTGCTGTGGCTGCATTTGTCTCTACCACCCCATTCTTGTTAGCTTTAAACTAATGTGACATTCTTCCTGCTTGGTTTGGAAGGACAATGCTTGTAATCACTGTCATGGGGCCTGATTATGCTAGAGTTTGGTTCTCTGATCCTGGGAGGGGTTCCTCAGAAGTAGGCCCCAGGACTCCTCTTCATCCCAGGCACAAGGGGGCTGCATTTTTCTACCACCTCAGCTTCTAGCAGGCAGCACCAGATCATAGGACTCAGAGTTTAGAAGGGACCTTGCTGTTGTTCAGTCTTTTTCTGTTATGCTCAACTTGTCACGATCCCATTTTGGGTTTTCTTGACAAAGATACTGGAGTGGTTTGGCATTTCCTTCTCCAGCTCATTCTACAGATGAGGAAACTGAGGCAAACAGGGTTAAGGGACTTGTCCAGGGTCACACAGCTAATAAGTGTCTGAGGCCAGATTTGACCTTGGGTCTTCCTGACTCTAGGCTAGGTGCTCCATCTACTTCACCACCTCGCTGTAATCTACCTCCCGCCTTCTTTTACAGATGAAGAAACTGAGGCCTAGTGATGCCGCAGGAACCAAGTGGTAAGTAGCAGAGCTGGGATTCAAACGCAAGTCTTTTGCCTCTTTAACTTCATTGTTCTTGGCTCTGTATAAGCTGCTGCTCAAAAGGAGAACCAGGGAAGAGAATATGGATAGATCTGGACCATTCACAGAACCCCAGAGTTGGAAAGGACCTCAAAAGTCCTATTTCTAAACTGGGATTAATTAGCAATGCCTTGTAAAGGTTAATTACGAAATTTTATAATTTAAATGAAATAAATAAATAAATAAATAGAATTTAAATGAGCCTTGTTGTCTATATTCTATTCCATTCATGGAACAATTTGGATGAACGATTTTGGATTGAGTAATTATGGCCTTATTAATTAATATTTTGATGAACATCACACACACTGAGAAGATTTTAGAATATGCTCTGCTTTTGTCTCAAATGGTTGAAATGTTGCCCAAATGGCATGCAGTTGTTCTACATTTCTAACAGATTGCAGTGGTCTGCTTTGAAATGTCCTATCTCAAAATCTGCTTTTTAAATTCCAATTCTGGTCTAAAGTATGAATGTCTTTTGCAATTCCCAAAGGAGTGATTAGCCAATCTTTCATTGATACTTCCGGTAAGGGAGATTCACTTTCCACCTAGGCAAGCCCATTCTATTTGGAGGGCAATGCTATTCAATGGAAGGTAAGCTCCTCAAGGGCAGGAATTTGTTTCATTTGTATCTTTGCAACCCTGGCAGTTTACACAATCTCCGGCATATAGGAGAGCTTAATAAATGTTGATTGATTGACTGATTTATGTGTTGATCATGGTAAGTCTTATCCACACTACTCTGGAAACAAAATTATGAACAGCATCATTTTCTTGCAAGAAGAGCCCATATTAGGCTATTAACTGTGCTATAAAACAAGACAGGCAGCTAGGTGGCTCAGAGGATGGAGAGTTCAAATCTGGCCTCAGACACTTACTAGCTGTGTGACCCTGAAGTCACTTCATCCTGTTTGCCTCAGTTTCCTCATCTGTCAAATGAGCTGGAGAAAGGAATGTAAAATCATTCCAGTATCTTTGCCAAGAAAACTCCAAATGAGGTCACAAAGAGTCAGACATGACTGAAAAATGACTGAACAAAGTTATTTGCTGTTAATAGCCTTTTGTTCTCTTAAATATCATTTGAAATAAATGGGTGATTGCCAAGAGCCTGAGTCTTTTCTGAGGACCAAGTGGAGAGAGTCCTGAATGTGCAGCAAAAGCCTTGCTTTCACATCCCATCTCTGCCATTTGCTACCTGTAGGACCCTGGACAAGTGATTTTACCTCACTCAACCTCAGTGTCTCCAACTGTAAAATGGACATTGTACTATATGACCCCTGAAGACCCTTCCAGCTCTAGATCTGGGACCCTATATCATGTTAGATGGTTTTGCTGTTTATTTGGTTTTTGAAGACAATCAGGGTTAAGTGACTTGCCCCTGGGCACACAGCTAGTAAATGTCTAAGACCAGATTTGGAACTCAGTTCTTCCTTACTCCAGGGCCTATCCTCTATCCACTTCACCACCTAGCTGCCCCCATCATGTTAGAGATTACTACACTTAATTGCAGCATCCCAGACAACTCTCCAAGAATGTAAGTTACAGACCAGACTAGCTGCCGTCCATCTCAGAAGTAGTTTTAGTACCAAAAGTTCCACTGTTATAAATCTCCACCAAAAACATACATTAAAAAGATCATAGATTTTGAATAGAACCTTAGAGGTCATATCTACCAATGGTGTCAAACTCAAATAGAAAAACGACCACTAAGCCATATGTAGGGAATTCCTACTAGCTACATTTTGACAGTTTTAAAATGTAGTATTATTTATGTCTTATTGTAGTTTTATATTTTGTTAAATATTTCCCAATTACATTTTAATCTGGCTCCAGGTCATACTTGGAATTGTGGTGGGTCAGCCCCGTTTGACCTTTCTGATCTAGTCTGATCCCCTCCTTTAACAAATAGATAACCTGAGGCCAGAAGGTTTACCTGACTTTCCCACAGTCATGCTGATAGTGTCAGAGGCAGAATTTGAGACCAGGTCCTCTGATATGAAATCCAATGCTCTTTCCCTGAACTGTGAACTCTTTCCCTGTTTTAACAGTATATAGAGTGCCAGGCCTGGAGTAAGAAAGACTCATATTTCCTGAATTCAAATCTGGCCTCAGATACTTACCAGCTGTGTGACCCTAAGCAGGTCACTTCACCTGTTTGCCTCAGTTTCCTCATCTGTAAAATGAGCTGAAGAAGGCAATGGTAAACCACTCCAGTAAATTTGTCAAGCAAACCCCAAATAGGGCCACAAAGAGTCAGACATGACTGAAAAAAGACTGAACAACAACGGTAAAACCAGACTTCCTACAGGGAAGGGAAACCTGAGTTATAAACCATTCCATAAACAGTCATTACTTTCAAGTACACTCAGTACCCCAAAGTAATGGCTGACAAATTAGTGTCCTCCTAGGTCTTTGGAGGCCTCTTTTAAAGAAGAGGGAAGGATCATTTAAAAATGAGCACAGTCTTTGTTTGTATGAAGGATGTCCCCCAAGTACTCTGAAACAATTTGTTCTCTTAAGCAGGCTTAAACACTACCCAGACAGTCTTGTTTACACCATTGTAATGTGCTTAGTAAAGTCATTTTTCAGTCCTAGTAGAGTGATGGGAAATTCTGCATCAGTGAAATCTGAATTCATTCTGTTCCACTGTCTGTTAATGCACCCACCTGTCAATAGGTTGGTTTGTCAAAAGTGTTCTGTGGTGACTCTTCAACGATGTTCTGTCTTCTCCCCATTTAAATTGAAAGGTTTCTGTGGGATCGGCTTGTCAGTCATTCAATCATTCATGCATGCCTTCCACAAACATTTTTACTGAGTGCCTACTAATTACAAGTCCCTAAAGGGATGAAGAAATAAATAAGACACAGTCTTTGCCCTTACAGAGCCTACTGCCTAGGAAGGTAAGAAGTATCTATAAGAGTACCTACTACATGGCAGGCACTATGTTAAGCATTTTTTTAAACATTTGATCCTTAGGACCTACCTGGGAAATAGGTACTATTAATATCCCAATTTTACAGTTGGGGAAACTGAGGTAGATAGCAGTTAAGTGATTTGCCCAGGGTATCTAAGGCTGGATTTGAACTCAGATCTCCCTGCCTGCAAGCCCAGCACTCTATCCACTGAGCCACCCAGCAGAGAACTATAGTCATACACAAATAAATGCAATGAAAGGCAGTAAGTGGTATAAACAAGAACCCAAAGGAGTTTAGACGAGTGAGAGGTCATGGATGGTTAGAGGCTACTGGTCCGTGAGACCTGTGAGAGGCAGAAAAGGAGAAATGAACTTGAAGGGTTGAATTTGGAGTCACTAGATGTGGCTTTGAATCTTAATTCCACTTTCCTGGGTTTAACTTCCTTTAGATGTAAAAAGGAGGGGATCAAATCAAATTGACAGCCAAGGTCCCTTCCAGCTCTGGGCTGAAACCTTCTAACCTTCTATGTGTTGTTTCCCCCACTAGAATGTGAGTTCCTTGAAAGCTGAGACTGTCTTAGAGCTCTTTTTGTATCCCCAGCACTTAGCACAGTTCTATGCACACAGTAAGTGCTAAATAAATGCTTTTTTACATTCATTCAATCTATCCACTGCATTGGCCTAGGAACTCCCAGGGAGGAAACTCCCTTAACCAGTGCAGTTTAGTAACCATGCATCCACTTACAGTCTTAAAGAGTTGCCTTCAGCTTTGAGAGATTAAGGGATTTGTTCAGGTTAGGGTTTACCAGCCTGGGATTTTAATCCAGATCTTCCTGAGTCTAGCCACTAAACAACACTGCCTCTCTTCATAATAATAGGTCACATCTTTATAGCACTTAAAGGACACAGCACTTTTTCTCCCAATAGTCCTATGTGGGGTAAGTAATGCAAGTATTACTGTCCCCATTTTACAGACAGATACTGAGGCTCAAAGAGGTTAATGACATATGTCTTTGTTTTGTTTGTTTTTGTAGGAAAGAAGGCAAGGTAATTGGGGTTAAGTGACTTGTCCAAGGTCACACAGCTAGTATGTGTGTCAAGTGCCTGAGGATTTGAACTCAGGTCCTCCTGACTCCAGGGCTGGTGCTCTATTCACTGCATCACCTAGTCTCCCCGATAAAAATCTTTAGATACAGAGCTCCTTCAATTATTCCATAGATACAGCATTTGACCTGGGCCTTGAAAAATTTACATCATTTCAAGAGGTAGCACTGGAAAAAGAGAGCATTCTAGAGAAAGGGAACCGAATAAACAAAGCACAGGTGTCCAGAAGGCAAAGGGGTAACAAGGCAGTGCGGTGGACAGAGCACTGACACTACAGTCAGAAGGACCTGCGTTCAAATTCTGCCTCGGAAATTAGATGTGTGACCTGGGGCAAGTCAAGCTTAACCTTTGCCTGCCTCAGTTTTCTCATCTGTAAAATGGGGAGATAATAGTACCTATCTCACTGTTGATAAGATGAAGTCTTTAAAGTGCTTTGCAAACCTATTAAAAACTAATAAATGCCAGTTATTGTTACTATTATCATAAAGCCTATACAGGGAGTGCTTAACACTAGAACAACAATAGAATAATAGAAACATAAAGTTCCTGCAAGGGGGCAGGGTTGTGGCAGACAAGGGATCAGACTCAGTGTGAGCCCAAAATTCAGGGAACCCTGAGCCACAGGATGCACGAGGGGGGTCTCTGCTTCCCTCCCCAACATTGCTTGCTACAATTTGTAAAAGAAAAAAAAAACTAACAAAAATCAGAGGCAGAAAGAGGGTGGTCCAACTTGCTTTTATAGGCCATGAGAAAGAGCAGCTGATTCTCAATAAGTCATTAAGAGGTCCCCTACAACACCATTGTAGTTGCCTCTAAACAATGGCCAAAATCCTGCAATCTCATCAGCTTGATTGGATAATTCCTGAAATTGATCAAGTATCCCCCTATTCCACCTCTATCCCACTTACCCACCCACCCCCCAATAATAAGGGGGATAATATGTTAAGCATCCTGCAAACATGAAAACAAAAGTTTAAGGTTTGCAAAGTCTTAACTGAATAATAACTGTAGGGGTGTAGTAGAATATAAAACTGAAAAGGTAGGGCAGGACAGGGTTAATTTGTGGAGAGCCCTGAATGCCAGGTTAAAGAATATGAACTTAGTTTCATATACAATGGGGAGCCAAGGAAAGTCTTAGAGGAAGGTAAGTGACAAAAATCTGAAAGATTTCATTAGCCTGAGGCCTTAACAGATACTGTTGAATACCTGATAACAAACAAGATGCCAAGGCTCTACCATTCTTCCAGTTACCTGGGTTTGCAAGTTCAGAGTCCTCTTCAACTCTTCTCTGTCCCTCACCCCACAAATCTAAATCAGTTGTTAAGTCTTGTGGATTCTGCCTCCAAGTCTCTCCTATCCACCCCAATGGCCAACACCCTAGTTCAGAGTCCCTCATCATCTCTCTCTACTGCAGTAACCTCTTAATTGGTCTATCCCTGCCTTGAGTCTCTCCCTCCTCCCCCTTTCAGTTCATCCCCCACTAAGCTGCTAAAGAGATATTCCTTTAGGAATAGCACAGTCTGAACATGCCATTGCATTCCTACAGTACTCTCCAATGGCTATCTATTATCTCGAGGATCAAATGCAAACTTCTCTGTTTGACACTTAAAGTTCTTTATAATCATGGTCCACCCACTTTTCCAAGCTCATTATATCTTCTCCCCTTGATGAACTTCATCTTCCAGCAAAACTGGTCTTCTTGCTGTTCCTTATGCACCACATTCCATCTCCCATTTCTGTCAGCGAAGTGTCTGTCCTTCATGCCTGGGATGCACTCCTTTGCCCCGACCCCTTAGAACTCCTGCATTCCTTCAAAATTCAACTCAAGGGCCACCTCCTCCATGAGGCCTTTCTGGATTGCCCCAGTTGCTGGTATCTCCCTCCAAAAATTACTTTGTTATTTATGGTATATTTGGAACATTGTATATTTGGCTTTTTTTTCATATACCATGATGTAGTGGATCTTGGTACCAGGAAGGGCTGGACTCAACACCCATCTCCACATGATCCTGGACATATCACAATCTCTGAGTGTTCTAGGCAACTCTCTAACACTACAAGTGTGCTGATCTGAATTAGTAGAGGGAACTTCCTCACTTGGGAGTTCCCCTATGCCAATGAAATTACAGACGAAATCTCTAATCACCACATGGTATATATTTGTTAAATACTTAAATGTATCCATGTTGTTCCTTTATTAGAATGAAAGCACAAGTGCACAGCAGAGAAGAAAAGAAAACTTAGAAGGGAACACAGAAAAACAGGGTAGCTTTGAAAACAATGCATAGTATTCATTACATAGTTTTGTTTTTTTCAAAAAAAAGCAAACAATATGAAATAAAGATTCATGGTTTTATATTGAATCCTCTTTTTGTGTTGCACTGTATAAATGGAAATAGGGTGGGGGTGTTGTCTTTTTGTATTTAAGTTCAAAATGAATAACACAATTTTTAAAAAGGATGTAAGCTTTGTAAAAATAAATAAATAAAAAGAATGTAAGCCCCTTGAAGGCAGAGGCTGTTTCATTTTTGTCTCTGTACCCAAACACTCAGCACAGTGCCTGGCATATATGATACTTAATAAATGGTTATTAATTGAGTCATTGACTACCCTTGTTGTTCCCATCAGACTGAGAGCTCCCTGAGGACAAGGACTGTGTTAGAGTCAGTTGGTCAACAAGCATTTATTAAACGTTTACTGCGCGCCAGGCCCTGTGCTAAGCACTGAGGATACAAAGAAAGGGAAAAAACACTTCTTGAAGTCCCTGTCCTCAAAAAGCTCACAATCCCATAGAGAAGACAAGTATATTAACAAGGTGCATCCAAAGTATACAGAAAGTAGATGGAAAGTAATCTCAGAGGCAAAGAGAGTGGAAGGGACCGATAAAAGCCTCCTACACAAAGTGGGACTTGAGAATCTCACTAAAGAGTGGCAACTGTCCCTTTATTGATTTCATTCTTCATGAGAGTGGGTCTTAAAGTGTCCCTGCCTTGACTTCACTGTCCCCACGATAACATAGCTTCCAAAAGGTATTGAGGCACTACAGTAAGAAATACCCCAACTGGAAGGCAGAGGCAGAGAAACAGACAGATGAGAGGCCGATGAATGTGTTTATCTAGGAGCGAGAGAAGTGGCACCTACCTCCCTCCATTGCTTGTTCTCCATCCCTTGGGTGTACATCACACACACTGGGGGAAAAGAAGAGCACAGGGGTTAGAGACTTAGACAAGAAGTGGGAGACGGGAGAGACGAGGAAAGGAGGAAGGCGTGCAGCAGAGGAGCAGGAACTCCGCACGGTTATTTGTTGTTCACTTGCGTCCGACTCTTCATGATCTCCTTTGGGTTTTCTTGGCAAAGATACTGGAGTGGCTTGCCATTTCCTTCTCCAGCTCATTTTACAAATGAAGAAACTGAGGCAAACAGGGTTTGAGATTCCATTGGGGGTTTTCTTGGCAAAGATACTGGAGTAGTTTGCCATCTTCTTCTCCCAACTCATTTGATAGATGAGGAATCGGAGGCAAAGAGGATTAAGGGACTTGCCCAGGGTCACACTGCTAGTAAGTGTCTGAGGCTGGATTTGAATTCAGGTCTTCCTGACTCTACAGACAGTGCTTTGGCCACTGTGACATCTAGCTTCCCTAGGGTAGGAGTTCTTCTCTAACTGAGTGGACTCTGGGAAAGTCAGTCAACTAGTATTTGTTAAACACCTTCTATGTGCCAAGTAGTCTCCTAATCACTGGGGGCACAAAGAAAGGCAAAAGGCAGTCCCTGATATCTCAGCGCTCACTGTCTAATGGGGGAGTTTTTATTGTCGCTATGTCGACTTTTAGTCGTGTCTGACTCTTTGTGATCCATTTGGGGTCTTCTTGGCAAAGATACTGCAGTGTTTTGCCATTTCCTTCTCCAGGTTATTTTACAGATGAGGAAACTAAGGCAAACAGGGTTAAGTGACTTGCCCAGGGTCACCCAGCTAGTAAGTGTGCGAGGCCAGATTTGAACTCAGGTCTTCCTGACTCTGGGGACACTTCTCTATGCACTGTACCACGTAGCTGCCCCAACTCCCTAGTGGAGGAAACAACATGCAAATATCTATGTATGAAAAGAGAAAGAGAGAGGATAAATGGGAGATAATCAACAGAGGGAAGGCACTAGCATTAAGAGAGATTGAGAAAAGCTTCTTGCAGAAGGTAACACTTAAAGAAAATCAGGAGGGAGAGTCCCAGGTATGGGAGACAAGCCAGTGAAAACCCTTAGAGCTGAGAGTGGGAAGGCTAGACCTAGAATAGTGGAAAGACTAGGCCTAGAATATTTCTGGGCCTCCCACCGCAAGAGAGGGCTCACCTGATGTCAAAGTGGAAATGGCATTTGAGATCATTTAACCCAGCTCCTTCATTTCACTGGGTAAGAAACTGAGTCCCAAAGAATGCTTTGCCAAAAAAAATAATAAAAAATACCAAAACCCAAAACCACAAGGCTACCAAATGGCAGATCTGGGACTCAAATCTGGGCTTTTATATTCCAAATCTAATGTTCCATCACATTGTCTCTTACCTTGTTGATCTGGCTTCTATTCTCACCTTTATTGACTTGGGCCAAGGAAAGTCTACAGTGATGAATCTTCCTCTCTCCCTCCCCTCCAACAGACCATAAACTACTCAGGGATGGGGACTAGGTTTTTTCTCCTGCTTTATATCCCCAAAGCCATGCATATAGTCCATGTTTAATAAAAGTTTGTTTTAATTTAATTATGTCAACCTGCAAGGCCTAAGCTAGGTCTTTGGAGCTGATGAGAGAGAGGCAGATTCAGATGACTGTGGAAGAGGGGTAGAGGCTGGGAGAGGAGAGATTTGGCACAGACTTAAATGGGGAATCCTGGAATCATAGAATGTTATTGGGGGCTTGGGGAGCAAGCACACTTTGGAGGAGGAAGGTCCAATAAGAGGAAGAATCTGATGAGAGGCAGGGCAGAACATTCTGAAGAAGGGAGTGATCAAGGAAGTGCTATTATATAATTATCTCACTTGGTTCTGAAAATTACCTTAGGAGGAGGTAAGACAGGTGGGGAAAGGGAGAGTGAAAGAGTGAGCCATATTACTGGTTCTCTTTTACAGATGAAACAACTCAGTCCCAGAGAGGTTATGCAGTTTGCTCATGGTCACAAAGCTAATTAACAACAGAACCAGAACCAGAAAGCAGGTGTCCTAACTCCTGATCCAGGACTGTTTCCATTTCACAGCTTCACGGTCCTCACAGCTGAGATACACAAGGGCCACTTATTACCCGTGTGACCTTGCACCAATAGATGAATTTCTTTTAGCTTCAGTTTCCTCTTCTAAAAGAGGAGAGGGGGTACAGCTAGATGGCACAGTGAATAGAGCACCAGCCCTGGAGTCAGGAGTACCTGAGTTCAAATCCAGACTCAGACACTTAACACAAAACTAGCCATGTGACCTTGGGCAAGTCACTTAACCCCTTACTTAACTGCCTTACCTTCCCCCCTCAAAATAAAAAAGAGAGGAGAGGGCTGGCCTGTATGTCCTTGGATCCTTATCAACTTGGGGCAATGTCTAATGTTCTATGATAAGTGATAAAGGCAGCAAGGCACAGTGGACAGAGTGCTGGATTTGGAGTCTTGAATGGGAAAAGAAGGAACGGACATTTTTTTTTTGCTTTTTTTTTTGGAGGGGTAATTGGGGTTAAGTGACTTGCCCAAGGTCACATGGCTAGTAAGAGTTAAGTGTCTGAATCTGCATTTGAACTCAGGTCCTCCTGACTCCAGGGCCAGTGCTCTAGTCAGTGCTCTATTCACCATATCACCAAGCCACCTCAAGCATTTAAGAACCTACTTTGTGCTAAGTGCTCTACAAAGAGTATCTCATTAAATCTTCGAAACAACCCTTCAAGTGTTCCCATTTACAGATGAGGAAACTGAGGCAGATTTAGACCAGGGTCACATGACCAGTAAATTCTGTGAAACCATTTGAACTCATGCCTTCTAAGACCTGGGTTCAAATTCCACCTAAGACACTTACCAGCTTTGTGATCTTGGTCAAGTCACTTCCATTCTCTGGGCCTCAGCTGCCTCAGCTTCCTCATCTGTAAAATGAGGGGGCTGAATGAAAGGACCCTGCCAGTTCTAAATCTATGAAATCTATATTAATTAGACAATCTGAAAATTTGTACTATGTTCACTATCATTATACCCACCTGTCTTGAAAAAGACCTAATGTAGGAAGGTTCAGGAGCCCTCAAAACCTAGTACAAGGAAACATGGAACTTTCAAGACAGCTAAAAGTCAGCTTTATTGAGGGGAAGTACTCACAAAATAAAGCAGTGGTCAGGAAGAATGGACACAAAGAGTTAGAGATTCTGAAGAAAATGGGGGACCCTCTACCAAACCACTAAAGTCAGGTGGGTTTTCTTTCTTTCTTTCTTTCTTTCTTTCTTTCTTTCTTTCTTTCTTT
>NW_027187367.1:11902396-11978234 GCF_028583685.1 Petaurus breviceps papuanus
AGAGAGAGAGAGAGAGAGAGAGAGAGAGAGAGAGAGAGAGAGAGAGAAAACAAATAGTATCCCAGACCAGTATAGGGACTTACATGGGTCTGACTTGGAGAACATGTCTTTATCCAGGAGATTCCTGAAAGAAAAGGAAAAGAAAAGATTATTACTGCCAGAGGCCGGGGGAGAGGGGAGGTCCCAGCACAAAAGAGGAGGTTAGAGAGGGAGAGCCTCAGTTTACCAAGGGTCCAAGGGACTGAGCCTCAGGTAAGACTATAGAACCAGTCAAGGTTTCTCCTCCAAATAAGCCTCTACCTCATTTGTGATGACCCTTCCCTTTTAAATACTTTAAGCTGGTTGGTTGGTTGGTTGTTGTCCTTCATTCTCAAAGAGGACCAAAATGACATCACTACTCTAGAACCAAGTTTCAGTGTATCCAGCTGTGGCTGATGTTATGGGAATGGGAATTGAAGAACTTCTCTGCCCCTAGGCCCTTTGATAGGTGTAAGTGCACCTGGAGCTTGTGGCAGGAGGCTTGGTTTTGGGGAATTTTTTTTGATTGGGCAGTGGGTCAAGAGGGTTGTTACATTCTCTGAGCTAAGAGAAGGCTATATAAGCCCTGATGTGAGGCTTTGCTTTGGGGCTCGCTTTGAGAAGTGCTGTGTGATTTGACTAGACAAGACTCTGGGCAGCCATTGAGAGCCCCCTGGCTTTGAAAACCCAGATGTTAATGCTTCCCTCTCTGGTAACTGACTAGGTATGGATGTAATGATCAGATAGTTGGAGGCCTGTCTGCTTGAAATGTTTCTCTGTCTTCTTGTTACTTCTGCTTCTAACTTCTATCTGTATACTCTGAAGTTCAGGGTGCTGACTTTTCCCCCTAAACTAGGTAAATGATATGTTTGATTGATTAAAGCAAGATTGTTAACCCATTTTGAGTTGCTTTCCTTTAGAAAAGCAGATCTAGGAACCTGTGTTGGCAGCCATCCTGGGGATGCTGGGGTGCTTGCTGCTACAGCTGATCACACCAATACGAGTTCTGAATCCTCTACCACAGGTCAGGGACAAATAGTCCATGTGAACATTTGGGGTAGATTCTCTAAATTTGTGCATCCTGCATTTCCTTTGATCTGTTTCAATTCTGATTTGCTCACAGACCACAGCACCTTCTCAGATGTGGGCACGCCATGCTGAGCACAAACCCACAAATATACATGTACACACAACACATGAACACTGGATATCCTGTCCTTTCGTGATGATCCTATTTCCTCTTCTATGTGACGACTAACCCTGGTCAGCTCCATGACTCAAAACTTTGTAGACATTCCTGCCTCTTGTCTATTCCTCTCCCTCAATTCATTCAGTAAGAATTTATTCCATTTAGTTGTGAACCAATTCAAACATTCTGGAAAGCAATTTGGAACTATGCCCAAAGGCCAAAAAAGTATGCATACCTTTGACCCAGCAATATCACTTCTAGGTCTGTATTCCAAAGAGATAATACAAACAGGAAAAGGACCCACAAGTACAAAAATATTTATAATAGCTCTTTTTGTGGTGGCAAAGAATTGGAAATAGAGATGTGTCCATCAACTGGGGAATGGTTAAACAAGCTGTGGTATATGAATGTAATGGAATACTATTGTGCTGTAAGAAATGACAAGCAGGTAGATTACAGAAAAACCTGGAAACACTTATATGACCTGATGCAGAGTGAAATGAGCAGAACCGGGAGAACATTTTTTACATAGTAGCAACCACGTTGTGCGAGACAGCCCCAAAAGATTGAAGATGGAAAATGCTATCCATATCCAGAGAAAGTTCTCTGGAGGCTGAATGTAGATGGAAGCATACTATTTGTTCCTCTTTTCTTTTGTTGTTTTGTTTCTTCTTTCTCACGGCTCCTCCCATTACTTCTAATTCTTCTGTACATCATGACTAATGTGAAAATGTTTAATATGAATGTAATGTAGAGCCTGTATCAGACTGCACGCTGTCTTGGGTGGGGGGAGGTGGAGAAAATTTAAAACTCAAAATCTTATAGAAGTGCATGTTGAAAACTAAAAATAAATTAATTATTTTTAAAAGAAGTTATTCCATTTAAAATAACTGTAGGGGCAGCTAGGTGGCACAGTAGATAAAGCACTGGACCTGGAGTTAGGAGGACCTGAGTTCAAATCCAGACTCAGACACTTACTAGCTGTGTGACCCTGGGCAAGTCATTTAACCCTGATTGTCTACACACAAAATTAAAATAACTGTAGACAATATAATACTTGGGAGTCTACCTGCCAAGACAAACCCAAGAACTATGTGAACATAACTGCAAAACACTTTATGCACAAAGTCAGATTTAAACAATTGGAAAGATGTCAGTTGCTCATGGGTAGGTTGAGCCAACATAATAAGAATTTATTAAGTGACTAGTATGAATCAGGCACTGTATTAGTCATTAAGGAGGCAGAGAAAAAACAAAACAATCTTTGCCTTGAAGGATCTTCTATTCTGTTGAGGAGAGAGTAGTACAAGAGATAACAAGATTAATAAATACAAAGCAATTTGAACAGAGAAAGAATCTCAAAAAAAAAAAGGAAATGGAAAGGGCCTTGTTTATGTAGAGTATTTATTAGCCTATTCAAAGATGGGGTAACTGGAAACATATCACCCAGTCTAGGACAAATGTGCATAGGGAAGAGTGAGACAAAATAAAATGAAAAGGTAAGTTGGAGCCAATCAAATCTGATATGTCCTGTGTGTCCCATTGTCTTAGGGCTCTGTTAGGTGATAGCTAATCTGGGCTTGTTAGAGGCAGGAGTCTGGAGTAGTGTGCTATCTGAGAAGCCCCTCTGCAACCTCCAATAACATTAAGCAGCTTCCTAATGACTTCCTCTAGGGAGAAGAGGAGAGAAAAGATTCCTCCAATGAAATGGACAAGATAAAATTGCTGAGGGGTGGCCAGGTGGCGCAGTGAGTAAGAACACCAGCCCCAGAGTTGGGAGACCTGGGTTCTGTTATGGCCTCTGATACTTGGCACCCACACAAAAACAATAATAACTGGCCATGTAACCTTGAACAAGTTACTTAACCCCAATTGCTTAAAAAAAAAAGATAAAATTGTTGAAGATTTCCCCCCCCCACACACACACACATCAATCAATAAGCATTTATTAAGCACCTACTACAAATAGTGGCTGTCTAACCCAGGATCTCTCAGTACCATAGACAGCTCTCTCAGATAATAAATTGCAGAAAAGGTGCAGACCTGCATTGGTGAAGAGTTTCCTCATCCAGAAATTCTCTGTATCAATGAAATTACAAGAGCAGTTCCTATCTCTATCTATAAGTGTCAGGCACTGTACTGAGTGCTGGGGAAACAGAGACAAAAGTGAAACGGACCCACAAGAGGCTGCTAGAGGGAATTCACCAAATAAACAAACACCCTTCATCAGTGCAGGCTGGCATCTTCTTTACCATTTATAGTCTAATAGAGTTGCCTAGATTAAAGAGTAGTTAAGTAACTCCAGGATCATACAGCCAATAGGTATCAAGGTTTTTGCTTCTGTAACTATGTTTTTGCTAATATGAAAATACTGGCCTTTGGAAAACCGCAAAAGAAGAAATTGTAGGGAAAATTATTTATTATATTGTTGGAGGAAAAATTACACTGTTTAAATCCAACCCTCTGTGATTAAAAGTTGTCTGCACCAACAATGTTACCTGATTCTCATAAACTATTCAGAAATGCTATAGATGACTACAAGGTATTTGGGGTTCCCCCAGGTCCTGTATTCCACCCCTGCCAAAGCATTCTTATTTTGGGTTGTGGTTCATCCTTCATTTTCAAAGAGGACCAATGATGTCACAAGGATATGTCTTGACTTGAGAGTGAACTGAACTTAAGTGAGGCAGAGTTGCACAAAGTCATCACCCTCACTCTGTCTTCCAGAGTCATCAAAGTCCAGTGGCAAGACAAAAATCAAGATGACTGGTGACAGTCAGGGATGCAGTGGATGATTTTGACATCTTTGATGTCTGACTAAGCTCTAAGCACTCCAAAGCTCCTGCTTCAGCTGCCTCCATGGCCATTAGAACAAATTGTTCTCATCTGACCATTCCTTTCACTTCTGAAAATGTTAAGTCTCATTCTGTATCATGAGTCTGCTGAAGTCATGATTGGTCACTGCCTTGATTAGAATTCCTAAATCTTTCAAAGGTGATTTCCTTTTCTTGGTCATCGTAGAAATTGCTTCTCTGAGTTTGCTCACTTCACTGGGGGGAAGTCTTAACATGCGTGGGGTAGACATCCCACTAACTCATGGACAGATTTGAGGCCCTTTAGGTTACCCTAAATCTGGTTTAGCCCCTCTGCTGAGACAGTTTTACTGGGGTGTGGTGCTGGGTAATATATAGCTTCATGGAGCTACACATGAGAGTTGAGTGACAGGTGAACACCAAAGATGGATGAGTAGCCCTGAAAAGGTATGAGACCTCATACCAGAGGTTCTAGTTGTCTCTGAATGCAGGATTGCTTTGGGTTACCACACCCAGGACGTGTGATGGCTCTACTCAAGCTTCTGCTTTGGCTTCACCCAAATTTTATTGAAAATTTTACAAATTTTACAGTTACTCATATCTTTCTCACTCTACCTTGCTTTCAAGTTGCTCCCTTGGAAAAGTGCTTAATTGTGTACATGTGGTTCATGTGAAGGCATCTTTCTCTAAATTCTATATAATGTAAACCTTCCCAGAACCTGGACAAAAGAGAGCCACACCTCCTTTCTTGGAGCCACACACTCTTCTCTACCAAATGACCTCTAAAACTATTTCAGATTTGGGGGTCTGTTATCAAGAACAACACTAGTTTGAAGACATGCTTCTCTACCCACTTTATCATTGTGCCTTAAGAAATGATGGATTCCAGGGGTAGTTAGGTGACACAGTGAAAAATAGAGCACAGGCCCTGGAGTCAGGAGTTCAAATCCTGCCTTAGACATTTGACACATTTACTAGCTGTGTGACCTTGGGAAAGTCACTTAACCCCAAGTGCCTTGCCTTCCCCCCTCCAAAATGACAAAAAAGAAAAGAAAAGAAATTATGGATTGCAAGAAACTTGGGAGGAGTCATATGAACTGATGCAGAATGAAGTGAGCAGAACCAGAGGAACAATTTCTACAATGACCACAAAAAGAAAATCACATTTGAAAGATTTAGGGATTCTAAACAAGGCAATGACTAGTCATGACTTCAGAAGACTAATGATGCAGAATGAGATTTAACATTTTCAGAAATGGACAACTATTGAATTTGTTTTGCTTAGCTAGACTTTTTTCTTACAAGAAAGGGTTTCTATTTGGGAGGAAAGGAAATTGGGGGGGGGGGAGACAGTGTAATGCTACAAAAAAAGAAAGGAAAGGATAAAACTGTCGATTAATATAATTGCCCAGAATAAAACAGATAGAATTTCAGAGACACTAACAAGCATGTCAGTTTTGTTATCATAATATACACTTAAAACTACATTATTATTAATAGCTATTGCCAGGTAATACAGTTAAAACTGTATTTTGACTAATACAATTAATACAAGCAAACCTGTATTACCATTTCATATGTAACCCTCTTTTCCTATTTTTTTGTATATTGAAATGTTTATTTTATTGATATTTGATTAATTTCATATCAGATGTACATTGAAAAACCAAAACCACAAGACTAAAATAGAAAAAAAGAAAAAGGAAAAAAGTTTTTTTTTAAAAAAGCATCAGTAAAACGTATTCTCAAAAAGAAAAAGACTATAGTCAGAAAGGCCAATTAGGAGGCTATTATGATAGTCTAAGAGAGAGTTAAGAGACCCTGAACCAGAGAACTAAGATAGAAAAAAGAGGAGAAATTGAAGACATGTTTCAAAGTCAGAATCAATAGGCTTTGGTAACTGCTGGAAAATCAGAGAGGAGGATGAGGGGAAGACTCAGTGAAAACACAGGAGATAGAGGGAATGATGACTCCATTGACAAATAGAGTAAAGTCAAAAAGAAAATAAGCTTGGTGTTGGACATGTTGAGTTTGAGAGGCCGATGGGATGGGCCATTGGAGATGATGAACTTCTGAAATTCAGGGAAGAAGTTGGTGCAGAAAATATAGATTTTATTTTAAAATGTACACAGAGGTGATAACTGAAGTCAAGGGAGTGGGTGAAATTTGCTAAGAGAGAAGAGGAAAGGGTCCAGGACAGAACATTACAGGGCACCCATACACAAGGCACAGGAGAAGAAAAATGAACCCATCTAGGAGATAGAACATGACTCATATACCAGTAAAGACAAGTAAAGGACCATGTCTCAGAAGTCAAGGGCAAAATGAACATTGAAAGGAAGGTTTAGTCAAGCTTGTTAAAGGCTTGTCAAGCAGGATGAGAACTAAGAAGAGGCCACTGGTAGAGGTAAACTGCTGGGTTTGAGTCAGAGGATCCAGGTTCAAATCCTGTCACTGATCACCTGAGTGATCTTGGACAAGTCACTTACCCCCTCTAGGTCTCATTTGCAAACTGAGTTAGTTGGAGGAAATGATTTCTAAATTCTATGATCCTGTAGTTTAACAATTAGGAGGCTATTGGTGACCTTAAAGAAAGTAATTTCAGTTAAGATAGAGCTTAAATGCAGCGATTGAGGAGTGAGTGGGTGGAGAGGAAGTAAAGGCAGCTCGTATAGATTATATTTTTCTAGAAATTTAGCAGTGAATGTGTTTTTTTCTGCCTTTTAATTCTTTTTCATAAGGGATTACTCTCTGGGGGAAGGGGAGAGAAAGAGACAGAGACAAAGGGAAAGAAAGAGAAGAAGAGAGGGGGAGAGAGAAGGAAGTAGAGAAAAAGAGAGGGAGGAGGGAAGAGGGGAGAGGGGAAAGGAGGAAGAGGGAAGGATGGAGGGAGAGGAAAGGAAGGAAGGAAAGGAGGGCGATGGGTGTGGGGGAGAGGGAGACAGAGAGGGAGAGGGAGAAATTGGAAAAGAGAAAGGGAATACATTAGGAAATATAAGTGATGTAAAAGGAAGATATATATATAAATTATTTTTAAAACAAATCTATTCCTTCTTCTGTATAAGAGTCCATTCTCAGAGTAGGTGACAGTTTGTGGAAATGCATGGAAGCAAGAGATGTAGTGTGAGAGAAAGAGACAGTGCGAACCTGTAGGGGGAAAAGAAAACTCTAGGAAACACCCAGGAGGAGAAAGCCGGAGATAGATGGTGACCCAGAAAAGGAGACTGAGAAGGAACAGTGCAATAGGAAGACAGAAAAGCAAGAAAGAAGAGATTGTTTTAGGGGAGCTCAGGACATGATAGGGAGTGTCAACAGGTCAACAGTCAAATAATACAAGAACCAAGAAAAGTCCATCTGATTTCAAAGTGAAAAGATTGCTGGCTCCATTGAAAAGAGCAATTTTATTCAAGTGGTGGGATTGGAAAGTGATCACAAGGGATTCAGAAGTGAGTAGGTGTTAAGGAAATGGAGGTAACCAGAAGGTAGATGACTCCAGGAATTTATTAATAAAAACAATAGCTAGCATTTATATATTTTGTCTATAATATTTTATATTTATATTATATTATATTGTATTGTATTATTTTATATATTATATCTTACTATATTTTTATATATTAATATTTTATATATATTTATATATTTTAAGGTTTGCAAAGCATGCTACAAATATCTCATTTTAACTCCACAACTCCAGGAGGTAGGTACTAGTATTATTCCCATTTTACAGATGAAGATGGAGGAGGAGAAATGACTTGCTAGTAAGTGTCTGAGGCCACATTTAAATCTGGGTCTTCCTGTCTCCAGGTCCAGTGCCCTATCCACTTCACCACCTAGCTGCCTAATTTGACAATGTGTGGGAGGTGAGTCATAGGATGATAGTTTGAGAATGACAGGGTTGGATGAAGGGTAAATATGGGGTAGCTCTGAATATGCTTGTAGGCCTGAGGCAAGAATCAGTAGATAGGAAGATATTGAAAATGAGAGGATGGCGAGGGAATGATTTCAGGGGTTGGAGCAGAAAGATGGAAGCCAGGTAGTAAAGTCACAGGGGTATCACAGCATAGCAGGACAGACAAAACAAGATTGGACTTGGTGTCAGGATATAGTAGTTATTTGACCATGAACCTGGCTTTCACTTTTCCAAGCCTCAGTTTTCTCATCTGTAAAATGGGCATTGTAATACTTACACTACCCACATCACAGGGCTAATTTAAGGAAAGGATGTTGTCAACTTTAAAGAGATATATAAATAGGAGTTATCAATACCATGGAAGAGTGCTCAGAAAGATGGCAGAGGATGGGAAGAGAATGGTGTAACCACACATAGCTCACTCAAGCTGCCTTCCATTAACTTGGAAAGTGGACTGAACTTTCATACACTTAGGTACAGGAGACCTTAGAGAGACCTAGGGATCTCTCTCGACTCTGCCACTGACTCATCAGGGCACCTTGGATGAGGTCCCTTGACCCTTTGTGCCTCAGTTCCCCCCTCCTGAGGTCAGAGAGCAGGGCACTTGCCCCCTCCCTCTCTTTCAGGGAGTGGAAATGTGTGAGGTAATGGTTGTAGCTGCTTTCTCTCCAGAATCTGTCTCTGGAGAGTTGGAAAAAAAAATCTCCCCCAAAGAAAGAAAAACCCTTAAGCTCTCAACACAAAAGCCCAGAGCTTTGTCTTCCTTTGTTCCATAAATCAAGGCCAGGCAGGCAGAGCAGAGGTGCCAGCAGCCAGAGGCCCTTCTCCCTAGAGTACCTAAGAGACAAATGCACAAGGAATTCACTTCCAACTCAGTGGCAGCAAGAAAATTACCATTCCAGCAGAGCAGCAAGAGTTACAGGGCTTTGGTGGAGGTGGGCAAGAGAGGAAATGGAGGAGAGAAGGAGAGGGAGAGGAGAGGAGAGACAGATGAGACAGAAACAGAAAGAGACAGAGAAAGAAAGACACACAGAAAGAGACAGAGAGACAAGGACAGGGAGGAGAAAGAGACGGAGACTCAAAAAGACAGTTGTACAGTTACCTTACCAAACGTCATTGTGGAACCTAAGAGAGAGGGCTAGAAGAGGGCTGGCATTTAGAATAGCATAGGTTGGGAAAAGTCCTTGTTGTGTTAGACAAGACAGCTGCAGTCCTGCCCTCAGGTAGCCATCAGTCTGCTCAGGTGGACACATCCCTGCCCTTGGGGAACCATCAGTCTGAGAACAGGAAGCTTGGCAAACCTAGAAGTGCTATGTAAATGTGAGTTGTTGTTACTATGGTCACGATTTTTGTCCAGGCAGGTGATTCCATCACATAAGGAACTCCTGGTAAGGAAACTCTCTCTACCAGTGCAGGGCTGCACCATCTCTTCCATTTATAGTCTTAGAAAGTTTCTTGGAACCCTGAGAAGTTAAGTGCCCAAGGTCACACAGCCAGTATGTGTCACAGGTAGGACTTGAACCTAGGTCTCCCTGGTTCTGAGTCTGGCTCTCTATCTGCTGTGCTATGCTGCATTTTCTGATAATTATTATTGTTGATGTTACAAACCAGGTATAGTGCCTGTCGTCAGAGATGGGGGAGAAAGGCAGCACCCCTGCAAGCTCCCAGTCTGATTGGAGGATTCTCCATAGTGCAATACAGTGGTTCTTAAAGTGTGGTCCAGGGACCCCCAGAGGCGCCCAGGAGCTTTTCAGGGGAACCTTGAGGCCAAAACAATTTATCAAAATACTAGGATATTTTAACATCTGATATAGTAAATATCAATAGATCCAACCTACATAAACAAAAGCTCTTTAGGGTTCTCAATAATTTTTAAGAGAGTAAAAAGATTCTGAGACCAAAAAGTAGTGGGTATAGGGCACTGGACTTGGGAGCTGGGGAAAGCCTGGGTTCAAATCCCACTCCAGACATTTACTAGTTGTGAGCTGGGCAAGTCACCTAACTTCTCCAGACCTCAGTTTCTCCAACAATACAATGAAAGAGGTGTGCATTGATAGCTCCTAAGGTTCCTTCTGGTGCTACATGTGAGTCTATGTAGAGAAGTTCTAATGCATGTCTTGGAGTTCTATAAACTTTCAAGGGTTACATAAATGTAAGTATATATAAATATAGTTCTGTGTGTGTGTGTGTGTACACATTGTTATTATTGTTCAGTTGTTTCAGTCTTGTCCAACTCTTTGTGACCCGATTTGGAGGTTTTCTTGGCAAAGATACTGGAGGGGTTTGCCATTTCCTTCTACAGCTCATTTTACAGGTGAAGAAACTGAGGCAAAGAGGGTGAAGTGACTGGCTCAGAGTCACACAGCTACTAAGTGTCTGAGGCCAGATTCATCAAGAAGATGAGTCTTCCTGATTCTAAGCCCAGTGCTCTATCTACTACACCATCTAGCTGCCGCACATATATATATATGTGTGTGTCTATATATGTTTATGTGTGTGTATATATATACATATACACATAAGCACACACAGCACATATGCAGAACACTTATCCACACACAGTGGATAGAGCAATAGGCCTGGAATCAGGAAGATCTGAGTCCAGATCCAGACTGAGATACTTCCTAGCTGTGTGATCCTGGGTAAATCACTTAAGTCTATTTGCCTCAGTTTCCTCATCTGTTAAATGAACTGGAGAAGAAAATGGCAAACCATTCTAGTGTCTTTGCCAAGAAAACCCCAAAATGGGGTCACAAAGAGGCAGAAACAACTGAAAAACAACACAGCAACAACTATATATATATGTATTCTTTAATATATAATGTACATATAATAATGTTATGCATAATATATATTATATAATATGTATATTTTATGTTGTCTCCTCCATTAGAAGGTAAGCTCCCTTGAGGGCAGGGACTAGTTTTGCCTTTTTTTCATTATCTCCAGTGCCTGACAGAAAAATGGATTAATAAGTACTTTTTGATTAACTGATTGATCTTCACCATTATTTTTATTAAGAAGGAAACTCAGTCTTTGCCCCTAAAGATTCAACATGCAAAGGTAACAACACCCCCCCCCCCCATAGCACACATTACACCTAATTTAATTGGGCCTATATCAACCAAAGACAGATCTGGAGCTATGCTTCTGTAGGGTCTCTTTCCTCTCTGGTCTCACTGGGCAACTCAGTGAAAAACAAAGTTGGGGAGGGAGTCTTGCCCTCCCCTCCTCCCCCCATGCCACTTGACAGAGGGCCTTTCTCCATGTGCTCTTGTCTGCCACAAAGGATATATCCTTAGGATGTATTTCATGGTTGGCCGAAGTCGGGCACTTAGCACAGTGCTTGGCTGCCATCCGAGGTGCTCAGTGAACATTTGTCGGTAGATTCATAATTAAGGCCAGTCTCTCTGTGTTCTGATTCTCCTATGTCCTGCCCTTCCTGTCGAGCATACTTAGCACAGTTGAATGCCCTGCCCACCTGAGAGAAGGCAAATAATCCTCAATGGAATAATAATCATAATTTTTGTCATAAACAGGGTTTGCAAAGTGCTTACATACAACCATTATCCAAGTCAAACCTCATAGCAACACTCCGTGGTCTCAGTATCCCCATTTTACAGACAAGGAGACTGAGGCTGAGAAAGATTAAGTGACTTACCCACCATGACAGCCAATAAATGTCTGAGTTAGGAATTGAACCTAGGTTAAATATATTTGATTGTGAGTCTGGCCTTATGAGAATGAATGTTTGAGGTGGGGATGTGACATCTATTAAGCCTCAATGGGGTACAATGGAAAGAAGCCTGGATTTTTGAGTCTGAGGACCGAGTTCAAATCCTACCTCTTCATGACCTTAGACAAGGCACTTCATAATTCTCAGCCTGAGGTCCTTCATCTGCAAAATGAAGGAAATGGACAACATGGCTTCTAAGGGCCCTCCTAGATCTTTTAGATCTATGATCTCTGGTACTGAGAACAGGCCTGGGCTATAAGAATCAGGAGACAGAATTACAGGATTACAGAGTTGGAAGGAATTGCAGCAGCCACCTAACCCATCCCATTTGTGAAAGGAGTTCCTACTATAACATGCCAGATTTCTAGTCCCAACTCTGTCACCAGTAATATGTGTGTGGTCTGGGACAGGACATTTCCCCTCTCCAGGCCTCAGTTTTGTCTTCTGTAAAATGGGGAGAATGGAATAAATTCCCCCAAGATCTAAGGCCCCGGGGCGGCCAGGTAGCACAGCGAGTAAGAGCACCGGCTCCAGTGTCGGGATGACATCCCAGGCTCAGATACTTAGCACCACACCCAGAAATAACTGGCTATGTAACCTTGAGCAAGTTACTTAACCCCAATTGCTTTGGGGAAAAAAAAAAAAGATCTAAGGCCCCTTCAAATTTTTACATCCCAAGGTCCAGAATGGGAGGAAGGGGTATGTGTGGAGTCTAATAAAGGGCTAGAAAATATGTTCATTGAATATTTTCTTCAGCCTATAGGAATGGAAAAGGCAGCTAGGTGACACAGCAGATAGAGCACTGGTCTCAGAACCAGAAAGATGCATCTTTGAGAGTTCAAATCTGACCTCAGACACTTACCAGCTGTGTGACCCTGGGCAAGTCACTTAACCCTATTTGCCTCAGTTTCCTCATCTGTAAAACGATCTGGAGAATGAGATAGCAAACAACTCTGGTATCTTTACCAAGAAAAACCCCAAATGAAGTCAGGAAGAATCAGAAATAAATGAAAAAAAACTTAACAACAAGAAAATAGGAATGGCAGCTCCCTTTACTGACTGCTTTGGTCACTCTCAGCAAATCTATAAAACTCCTAGACTGAATTCGAAAGCTAGATCTTTCTCCTCATCATAGGGATTGACAAGGCTGCCATTATGGGGCCTCTCGATCATCAAAAGGGATGACGAGTCCCAGTATCTGCAAATGCTTATTGGACATTTCCTATTGGATGTCCCACAGACATTTTAACACAATATGTCTGAAGGAGAAATCGCTCTTTGCCCTCAAACCCACTAGATGAAGGAGTGGCTAGAACTCTGGATTTGGAATCAAGATTTGTGCTCATTTTCTACCTCAGACACTTACTAGCTGTAGGGCCCTGGGCAAGTCACTTAGCCTCTACCATCCTCAGTTTTTTCATCTGTAAAATGGAGATAATAGCACCTACATCACAAGGCTATTAAGTGGATTAATGGGATAGTATATGCAAAGCACTTTGCAAACCTAAAAATGCTTTTATGTGGGTGGCTAGGTGATGAAGTGAATAGAATACCAGCCCTGGAGTTAGGAGGACCTGAGTTCAAATCCAGCCTCAGACATGGACTATTTATTAGCCATGTGACCTTGGGCAAGTCACTTAACCCCAACTGCCCTGCCTTCTCCACTCCAAAAAAAAAAAAGCAAAAAAATAAAAATGCTTTTATTACTTTCTCCCAATTTCTTCCAGACACTCAGGTTCATAACCTCAGAGTCATCCTCAACTCTTCCCTCTCCCTCACCCCCACATTCCATCAGCTGCCAAGTCTTGTCAAATCTACCTACACAAAATTTCTCACATCTATTTCCCTCTATCCACTCACCCAGCTACCACCCTAGTCCAAGCTCCCACCACCTCTTACCTGGACTATTGCCCTAGCTGGTCTCCTGGCTTCAGATTAGTCCTTTGTTCCCACAGATCTCAAAGCACAATTTCTGAAACATAGGTCTGGCAATGGTGTCACCCTCTCACCTCTAGGTAAAATACAAACTCTTCTATTTGGCATCTAAAGCTTTGCATAGTCTTAGACCTGCCTTATTACACATTCATTACTCCTACACATCCTTTATGTTCTAAACAAACTGCCTACGTGTGCAACATTCATTTCCCATCTCCTTACCTTTGCACCAGGCAGAGCCTCCCTCACCTCCACCTCTTAGAATTCCCCAGCTTCATTCAGGATTCAGCTCAAGCGCTACCTTTTGCACAAGGCCCTTCCTGATCTTCCACTTGTTAGAGTTTCCTTCCATTGCTTTGTGCATGTTTTACATATATTTATCTGTGGGCTATATTCCCATAGAATGTACCCCCTGGAGGGCAAGTACATTTACATTAAAAAAAAAATCTTTGTCTCTGTGTTCCCAGAACCTAGCACAGACCTTGGAACACAGCAGACACCTAATAAATGCTGGTTGGTCAATTGGCTAAAGAAGATTACAACGAGAACAGAAATCAGGAAATAAATCCTGGCAGAAATACCAGAAATATCTGCTCACAAAGACCCTTCCTCCTGGCTCTGATGATATAGAGAATAGAGAATGCCTCTTCCCAGCAATAACAATGAGTCACACTCATTGTTAACAAAGTTACACTTTACAAAGCAGTTTCTTCACACTGGCCCTGTGAATTAGGTTGTCAGTGTTGTTCCCATTTTACAAATGAGAAAACTGAGGCCCAGGGAAATTAAGGGATTTACTCTTGACCACACAGACAGTATGTGATAGAGCAAGGATCCAAACCCAGATCCCAAGGTTGGTGCTCTTTCTGCTATATCCTACATCACCAAGATAAAGCAAGCTCATCTACATCCCATTCCAGATAATGATTTTTTTACTGAGAGGATTAAAGTTCTGAGAATTTGCAAGCCCAGGCAGCCACTGTACAACTTGGGAGCAAATAGACTTTGTATTTAGGGAGGTCCACCCAGAAAGATCTAAGCCTCAGGTGCCCAACAACTTCCAGAGCCTGTCTGGTTTCTACCCCACCTCCATACTGTACCACACCCCTAGTATGTTCCTGTACCTAAGGAGAAAGAATTTCAAATTGCTCCAATTTGTAGAAATTGCAAGAAAACACATTTTGGTTGAGTGATAGATATAAGTTCTAGGTGGGAATTTATCTCTTATTCAAATTTCATACCTCCTCCAGCACCTAGTACATAATATATTTAAATATTTATAAATTTTTCTTGCATCTTCCATCTCCAATCCATCTTTTACATGGCTACCAAAATAGTCTTCCTAAAACATATGTTGGACTTTGTTACTCCTCTGCTTAAAAACTTCAATGGCTCCCATAGCATCTAGGCTAAATGCAAACCACTCTGCTCAGCATTTAAAGTCCTTCACAGTTGAAGTTTGGACTTCTTTTCTAGGCTTACTACACCTTCCCCTTCACCAGCCCAACTAGCCTATTCCACATTGCCAGGACTTGGCACCCCATCTCCTGCCTTCAGAGCCTTGCATAAGCTGTTCCACCATTTCTGCCTCACTTTCACTTCTTGAAATCCCTAGCTTCCTTCAAAGTTCAGTTCAGTTAACAACTCCAGCAGGGAACCTTTACACTGTACCCCCTCAGTGCTTGCTCACTCTCCATGTTCAAAACAATAACCTTTACATGCTGTATTCAATCAGTAGAGTGCAGTGGCTGTGAGAATAAGTACCTAGGACAGCGTCTCACACAACCTTAGTCACTTGTTAGTTGGACAGTACAGGAAATGTTTGTTGAATGAATGAGTGAAAGGAAAATATTCTTTTAGGGTCGTTGACCATCCACCCATAAGAGGGTGACAAGATTGGGGAAGGGTCTGGAGACTGTCATATGTAGAGCAGTTAAAGAAACCTAGGGGTTTCAGTTGGGAGAAGAAAAGACTTAGATTTGGGGAAGAGAATGGGGAAGGGAGGGTAGAGACATTATACCAATCTTTGAAAACAAAGAATTATCATGTGGATGAGCTTGGCCTCAGAAGACCAAACTAGGCCAGATGGGTGGATGGTAGGGGTCGACAGTTTTCAGGTCAATAGAAGGAGATTTCTAATAACTAAAGATGTCCAACAACAACTAGCATTTATATAACATCTACTGTCTACCATGGTAGCTAGTGGCACACTAGAGAGAGCGTTGGCTCTGGAGTCAGGAAGACCTGAATTCAAATCTGGACCCAAGTTGAGTGACCCTGGACAAGTAATTTAACCCTGTTTGCCTCAGTTTCCTCATCTGTAAAATGAAATGGAGAAGAAAATGGCAAACTACTTCAGAATCTTTGTCAAGAAAACCCAAAATAGGGTCACAAAGAGCTGGCCATGACTGAAAGGATTCAACAACAACAACATGTACCAGACACTGCTAAGACTCAACAAATGTCATCTCATTTCCCTCACAACAATCTTGAAATGTAGGTGCTATTATTATCCCCATTTTACAGATGAGGAAACTGAGGCAGACAGCAATTAAGTGACTTGTCCAGTATCTCACACAACTCCAAGGCTAGCACTCTATCTGCTATACTACTTAGTTATCTGCCTTGTAAGATAGTGAGTTCTCTGTCACTTGAAGTGTTCTAGTAGAGGCTGGATGGCTACCTTTGGTGGACACTACAGAGACAATTCTGGCGCAGAGTAGAAAGTCAGACTAGTAGTTAATGGACCTTTCAGTGCTAAGTTTCTATGATTCTAGGCACAGCAGGCAGATGCACAGCATAAACTGACTCCATATTTGGGATTTTGTTGGAGTCATGGCAGCACAGAGGATAGAGTGTGAGGCCTGGAGTCAGAAAGACTCATCTTCCTGAGCTCAAATCTGGCCTCAGACACTGTGTGACCCTGGTCAAGTCACTTCACCCTGATTGCCTCAGTTTCCTCATCTATAAAATAAGCTGGAGAAGGAAATACAAAACCACTCCAGTATCTTTGCCAAGAAAACCCCAAAAGGGGTCACAAAGAGTCAGACATGACTGAAAAGACTGAACAACAACATTGGAGCCATGCTCCATCACTGCTAGATATCTGTGGACCAAGTTTTGTGACCAGAGTTCTGAATCTCCCCTATGACATCCCATCCTTTGTAAAACACAGATCTTACCAGTGACCTGAAAGGGTTAATGAGAATGCTCAGATCTTTACTAGTTCTCCCATCACTCCAAAGATAACCCAGCCTTCTTTGGTTGGGGTTGGCAATTAATGACTTGTACACCCAGAACAGCATACTGCCTGTCAGATCCCACTCCTGGCCAGGGAGATTGCAGCTAGCTCTCCTCCCACCCTCCCCAGAGCTCCCTTGGTAACACTGCCCTCCTCCCCGGTGCTTTGCCCCCAAAGGGTTAACCTTGCTTCCAACCCCTCCCCCCAATCCATTTTCCCCAGCTCTCCCCACACACCAAAACAATAAGAATTGGAACCATGTAATGCCCGGTTGAAAAGGTGGCCAACCACTGCCCTAGGGGATGGGAGCAGCTAGGGAGTTCTTCCCACACCAGGTTTCTGTTTGGATATTTTCCTCTCCTTTGCCTCAGAGTTTTTTGGGCTGTTCACCCTCCCGCTTGGGGTTGCTCATCTCAAAGATGCATGCTTGGGCAAACAGCTCAAGACTGTCTGTGAAGGCAGGAAAAAGAGGCCAACTAGCCTACATGAATGGGGAGGAGGCAAGCTGTCTCCGTGGTGTAATCCTAAGGGCCAGCCTGCCTGAAAATCTCTTCCCTGAGCCCTGGCACTAGAAATTACAACTATTTATAACAATGGCTCACCTTACTGGAGCTTTTCAGCTGACAATTAACTCTCCACACAATGACCAGAAGTGCAACTATTAACCCCATTTTACAGATAGGAAACTGAGGCTAGAAGAGGCATGGATTGCACAAAGTCACACAGCTAGTGTCAGGGTCAGGTCTTCTAAACGCATTTTAGGAAAGACATTGGGCAACTTGGACGCGACCAAAGCAGAGTGATTGTGATGAGGAGGGAGCTAGAAACCATGCCCTAAGACAGAGGTTCTAAGACTTTTTGGTCTTGAGATTCCTTTGCACTCTTAAAAATTATTGAAGACCCTTTTGTTTATACAGATTTTATCTATCAATATTTACCATATTTAAACTGATCAATTTATAAAATATGTATTCATTTGCTTAAAAATAATAAACCTACAGGGTGGCTAGGTGGCACAATGAATAAAGCACCAGCACTGGAGTCAGGAGAACCTGAGTTCAAATCCAGCCTCAGACACTTAACACTTACTAGTCAAGAGACCTTGGGCAAGTCACTTAACCCCAATTGCCCTGCCTTCCCCCCTCAAAAAAAACAAGCAAAAAATAATAATAATAATAATAATAATAAACCTATTGCATAGTTACATTGAGTAGTTATGAAAAATAACTATTTTCCAAAATAAAAAAGATTTAGTGAGAAGTGGCACTGTTTTACATCTTTTTACAAATCTCTTTAATGTCTGACTTATTAGAAGACAGATGAATTCTCCTGTTTCTGTATTCAATCTGTTCTGATATGTTGTTTTGGTTGAAGTATATTAAGAAAATCTGGTCTCAGAGACATGGTTGGAAAGGTGAGGATTATTTTAATAGGCAAATAATATCTTAGCATTATTATGAAAATAGTTTTGATCTCCTGGACCCCCTGAAAGGATCTTAGGGTTTCCCAGTAATCCTTGGATCACACTTTAAGAACTGTTTCTCTAAAGAATCACCTAAAGCAAGAAAAACATCATGGGACAACAGGGCACCGAAACTCAACTGAGGAACTATCTGGGTTCTGGTCTTACTGCTGTTAATTTTTAAAATTGTTTTGATTAATAAAAACTATGTTTTTATGATTGTGTATTTAATGAATGCTCATCTTAAAAAAAAATAAATCAAACTCATGGGTACAAGCCTTGATGAGAGGCACATCTATGCCTGACACCTGCTGAAGACCCTGAGTAAGTCACTCTGCAGTCCAAGTCTTGGTTTCTTTGTAAAGTGGGAATATTATCAATATACCTTCCTCCCCAGGCTGTTTATAAGGATCATAAGAGCCAATGTATGTAAAGCACTTCCTAATCCTTAAAGTTCTTTCTATGTGTGTCACTTATTACTATATTAAGCCTGAAGTTAGAAAAGACTAGAGGAGGTGGGAGACAGAGATAGGATAACTGCCTTCAAATTTACAAAGGGCTAACAAGTGAAGGAGAGCAGTTAGGTAGCACAGTGGATAGAACACTGGGCTTGGAATCAGGAAGTCTCATCTTCCTGAGTTCAAATTTAGCCTCAGACACTTCCTAGCTGCATGACCCTGGGCAATTCACTTCACCCTGTTTGCCTCCATTTCCCCATCTGTCAAATGAGCTGGAGAAGGAAATGGCAAACCACTCCAGTATCTTTCCCAAGAACACCCCAACTGGGGTGACAGTGAGTCTAACATGACTAAAATCACTGAACAAGAAATCAAGGGAAGGAGGGATAAGATTTGTTTTGCTTAGTCCTACAGAGCAGAGCTAGGAATTAATAGGTGGAAATTCCATAGAGGCAAACTTAGGCTAGAAGTAATGGGAGACAAAAAAATTTTTTTCAGCAATTAGGGATGCATAAAAGGGGGGAGGGAGAGGAGGGAACAAGCATTTATTTTTTTTTGGAGGGCAATTGGGTTACGTGACTTGCCCAAGGTCACACGGCTAGCAAGTGTTAAGTGTCTGAGGCCAGAGGAACAAGCATTTATTAAGCACCTACTGAGTTCCATGCACTGTGCTAAGTAAGTACTTTACAAATAATAACAGACATGGAATAGGCCATCTCCAGAAATAGTAAATTCCCCATCCCTAGAGGTCTAAAAGTAGAGGCTGAACATGACCATTTGATAGGGATATTGTGGATGGGGTTCCTGTTAGAGGACAGCTTGGGCTAAATGGCCTCTGTTGTCATGTCTGACTCTTTATGACTCCATTTGGGGTTTTCTAGCAAAGAAGCTAGAGTGGTTTGCCATTTCCTTCTCCAGCTCATTTGACAGATGAGGAAACTGAGGCATATAGGGTGTAGTGACTTACCCAGGGTCACACAGCTAGTACATGTCTGAGGCTGGATTTGAACTCAGGAAGATGAGTCTTTCTGATCCCAGGCTCAATCCACTGCACTATCTGGCTGCCCAAATGACATCCATAGTCCCTTCCAAATCTTAGATTCTCTGAAGATAATTCCAATGCTCTTTCTTCTCCACAGCTCTGCCTCTCATCAAGACAATTCACATTTCTATAGGGCTCTAAGGTTGACCCATCACAAGCCTGTGAGCTAGGTAGGGCAGACATTATCAGCCCTGAGATTTAGGGTAAGTGACCTCACTATGGCCACACTGAGATTTAGCTTTGGGCCCCTGTATTGCACGTACAACCCTCTTTCCTCAAGACTCTGCCATATTGCTTCATATACTATGGTTACTTTGGTTTGTGTCTTATTCTCCTACCCATCCATAGGTTCTAGGAAAGAAGGGACTTGTATCTTTCCCAGAGCCTAGAAGGATCCCATCCACATTTGTTCAGTGGTGTCCAATTTTTTGTGACCCTGTGGGCCATACTGTCCATGGGGTTCTCTTTAGAGTGGTTTGCTATTTCCTTCTCCAGTGGATTAAGGCAAACAGAGGTTAAATGACTTGCCCAGGGTCACACAGCTAGTAAGTGTATGAGGCTCATCCTTCCTCCCCCTTCCCCCCCAGAAAAGAGAGACTTTTCATTTCAGAGGTGGAGCACTACAGGTATAGAATGTAGCATATACTATCAGATAATCAGTGGGTTGGTTAGTTGTACTAAGCTGCCTTTTCTTGTTTAATCTCTGTTAAAAAGGGTTGCCTCACTAGGTAGGGGAGGGAGAGGGATATATCTGGAAATGAAGGTGATGTAAAAAAATTTTTAAGTTCTCAATAATAAAAGTTTTAAAAACAAACAAAGGTAGCAAGCAACCTGATATGCCTTTTGGTGGTGAATGGTTACGACTATAAGAAAGCAGATTCAGGCAGAGCCTGTGAAATATGGTAAGGAATGCTGCAGTGGAGGGGAAGGGGTTCAGGATTCAGGGTCAGAGGACCTGGATTCAAATCCTGACTCTGCTCCTCTTGCCAGTTGTTACCTAAGGCAAGTGACATTACTCTCTGGGCCTCAGAGTAAAATGAAGGTAAAATGAAGACTCAGTAACCTCTAAAGTCCCTTCCAGCCATCAATCTATGATTCCAAGAGCCTGTGAAATGGAGTTAGCTATTGAACAAGAAATCATGGGTCAGTAGAAGGAGCAAGGAATCTACAGTCAGAGGACCAGAGTTCAAATTCTGGCTCTGATACTGACTTTGAACAAGTCATTTCTCTTCCCTAGTCATTAGTTTCTTCATCTCTTAGATTGGACTGGATGGTCTCAAAGATCCCTTCCAGATCTAAATCTTATGCCTAGGTTATCTATGACTACAACTATCTTCTTCTATGACCAGCTTTCCACTCTAGAAAAGTCCTCCCTACCTCTACTCCCTACCTCCAACCTCTATCCTTCCTATCTCCTCTTCTCTCCTCACCTCACCCCACCAAGACCATTACCTTTCCCCCCATTCCCAACCCATCAGTCTGGTGTCACAGATGACACTCTAGAGAAGAAAATACACCCACCTCTCTCCCCCCTCTCTCTCCCTCTCTCTCTCCCTCTCCCCCCCCCTCCCCCCCCCTCCCCTCTCTCTCCGTCTCTCCCCTCCCTCTCCCTCTCTCCCCTCTTTCTCCCTCTCCCCCCGCTCTCTCCCTCTCCTTCTCCTCCTCCCCTCCCCCTCCCTCTCTCTGTCTTTCTCTCCCCCAACACACATTGCTTTCTGCTCTACCCATACCACAGCAGCACTGCTCCTCCAGTAGTACCATTCACTGGCATGTGGGCCAAACTGAAGAGAGATGCTTTTGGGTACTGCCCAGCAGTTCCCACCCCACTCCCCATTTCTAATTCCAAGCCCAACCTGGCATGATACTACTCTCTTCTCTCTTCTACTCTCCTATCCTCACCCCCAAACACCTTCCCCAACCTATGACCTGATTTCTTAAAAGCAGAAATAAGAAGGTCCCATCTTCCCCTTTGTCTCTCTTTTGTCCTTTTATTAGTCGTTTTTCAGTCAGTCATATTTGACCCTTGTGACCTCATTTGGGGTTTTCTTGGCAAAGATACTGGAGTGGTTTGCCATTTCCTTCTCTGGATCATTTTACAGATGAGGAAACTGAGGCAAACAGGGTGAAGTGACTTGCCCAGGGTCACACAGCTAGTAAATGTCTGAGACCAGATTTGAAATCCGGAAAATAATTCCAAAACCCATGCTCCATCTACTGCATCACTTAGCTGCTCCTTTATTAGGAGCATGCTCCTCTGACCATGTCCCTAGGGACCTTGGCACCTGGGAAAAAGTTCTCTCCCTAAGGCATGTCTAGTTCAAAAAGACTAACCACAGGATCACAGATTTAAATCTGGAAGGGACCTTAGGGATCACCTAGTCCAATGCCCTGCCCCCATTTTACAGATTAGAAAACCAAGCTTCAGGGTAGTTAAGTGATTTGCACAAGGCCACTCAAGTATTAAGGAAAGGAAGCAGAATTTTAATCCAAGTCCTCTAACTCAAGAATAAGTGGTCTTTCCACTGCTTCTCAGACATCCCTTGGAGTTCCTAGGGTAAAGGCATTTCTGGAGACAGGGTAGAAGCTGTATTGTTTAATGGAAAGAGTACTGGATAAGACATGATTTTGAATCATGCTTCTGCTATGCACTGCCTGTATAATCTTGAGCAAAACATCATACCTCCCTGGGCTGAAGATTCTTCATTAGTAAAATGGCGGCAGCAGGACTGGGAGAAGGTTGGAGGAAGAGGGGGAGTTAGAGTGTTTGAATGGATTACTTAAAATCCTATGACCCAATTTCTACTGACAACAAATAGCTTGAATTGAGTGAGTTCCTAGGAGTGAATAAGTATAATGAGGAGGGGGCCCCTGCCCTCAAGAGACCCATAATCTATTTGGAGGAAATTAAACGTATGCAGAAAGAATATCTGAAAGGAATTAAAAGAATATCAGAAGGAAATTAACAAGAAACATTCATCATCAAGTGCATAAAGTATTTTTTTGTTCAGTCATTTTAGTCATTCAACTCTTGGTGACCCCATTTGGGGTTTTCTTGACAAAAAAATACTAGAGTAGTTTGTCAATTATTTTACAGATGAGGAAACTGAGGCAAACAGGGTGCCCAGGGTCACATAGCTAGTAAATGTCTGAGATCAGATTTGAACTCAGGTCCTCCTGGACTCCGGGTCTAGTTCTCTATCTTCTGCACTACCTAGTTTCCCAAAGCATACTCTCCTACAAACCGTCTAGCTATAAGTAAGCCACTTGTCATCCCTACATCTCAGTTTCTTCTGTAAAATGATGGGGATTGGGTTAAATCAGAGGTTCTTAACCTGGGATTTGTGAAAATTTTAAAATATATTTTGATAACCGTATTTCAAAATAATTTGTTTTCTGGGTAATCTCATGTGTTTTATGCCTTTAAAAACATCATTCTTTTCATCAGGCTTTTCTAACTGACCAAAGTGTCTCATGATCCAAAAAATGTTAAGAATTCTGGGCTCTATGATTTCTAGAGTCCCTCCTATCTCTCTAGCTCTAGCCATCTAGAATTCCAAGATTCTAAGGGCTATGGAGGTACAGAAAAAAGACTGGGTCAAAATTGGGTGCTATTTTGGAAGGCTTCGTAGAAGGAACTATTGGGCTTGGTTTGTTTTTCTTTTTTAAGAAAGGGAGGAGGCAAGAATGAGCAGAGAGGAATTAGGAGTACATTTTAGGGAGAGGGTATAAAGATGGCACATATTCTACGAAGACATGGAGGCAGGTATTATCACATCCATTTTCATAGAATAGGCACTCAAATTCATAGTGAGTGAATGAATGATTGAAGGTACAATGATAAAGAAGAATAATGAAATATGGAGATTTTGAGAAGGGCCTTGAATCTAGCTGAGCAGGTGAGATTTCACATAATTAGCAATAGAGAATCATGGAGCAGGGTAATGACATGAAGCAAATTGGACCATTCTAGCAGCAGTGTGTAGGATGGATTAGAAGGGGAAAAGAGTATATGAAGGCTGTTTTAAAAGGATCCAGGAGGTGATGAAGGCCTAGATGAGGTTGATGGCACCCACAAACCTCATTCCAGACTGACTTCACACTAACCCTTCCCATTCTCCCTTCCTAGGCTACAAGGACTCCATAGGCATGGAATAAGCCCTTATTTTTTACAAGATCCCCCATTCACAGGGTTAGCCTCTCTCTTTGAACAACATTCTTCTTACTACTGACATAATATCTATACTTCTGGAAGGTAGAAAGGAGGAAGGGACATAAAGATGACTGGGAGAGGGTTCTGAGGGCATTCTGGTGTGTTAGATTAGAATATGACTGCTAGGAAGTGGAGACCAAAGCTATTGGGATAACTCTACTGGATATATGGCAGAATGCAGGAAACACACACACACACACACACACACACACACACACACACACACACACACCAGGACCCCTACAATTCCCACCATATGCTAGTAGAGTAGCTGAGTTGGAAGCCATTCTTCTACCAGTCAGTTTTCTTCATTGTAAGCTGTTCTAAGGTGAGACTCCTTCTCTGATAGGTTCAAGAACCTTATAGGCACAAGAACAAGGCTGGCCTTGATCTTAAGTGATGCTTCCATAATGTCATGGTGTGATTTAGGAAAACAAACAAAAAAAAAATTCTCTTATCCTCTGGCTTCTACCAGAAATTCCATCCCTCTAGCTAAAGGCTGTGATCCAGTTAGTGGTCAATCTTCCTTAATGCTGTTATCAACCATTTGCACCTCAGTGGGAAGGAATTTATCAGCCTTCTTTTTCAGAGAACAACTGTTGATGTAGCAAGGGATGCTGGGACCAGAAATAAATACAAATGAGACATGGGAGACTGGAGATTCACTAAGGGGTATAGAATGGAGAAGCTTAGAATGCTAGGAAGAAACCACCAACTTTACATTAGGGTGGGGGAGCAGGTTGTTCAAAGACAAACCTGGACTAGACCTGAGACTTATGAAGAGAAGACCAAACTGGGCATGAAGAGTTTCATCTCCCCAGGCTTCACTGTACATTTCCCTTCCTCAGGTGCTTGCTCTCCCTCCTCCCAATTTTTTTTTCTAGCTTCCTATACAGACATAACACAGAGCACAAACTTTCCTGATCTGATCAGGGCTACCCTCACTCTTAAGGCATTATTTTGTACCTGGGTTCCCCTCACCCCACAACACATCCCACCTAGCAGGTCTCACAACTAAGGGCTGGGAAGGAGACACAGAAAAACTGGGTGGGGGTGGGATTAGAACTGAGCAAAGCAAAGGTTTAGCACATCCAAAAGGAGAAACATATGAGTTCCTGGGGGACTCAGCTTGTGGTAGTAGGTGTGGCGGGGATATTCACTCAGCCGTGAAGGGACAGAGGGAAAGGTCCTGACTAGGACTGAGGGATAGAACCCAAAGGAGCTGAAGAAGTCTGTCAGTCCCCTGGCGAAGCCCCGTTATTAGTCATTTGGGGGAGCCCTGGCCACTCACCTGCAGGACACGGTGATCTCCACCTTGGTGGCTGGTATGCTGCCTGCCAGGGAGTCGAACTCACTCACTGACGCCATATCCTCCGGCTGCTCCATTGCCGGGCTAAGCCCCCAGCACTATTGCCCACCCACCCACTCCACAGTCCCCTTCCTCCGGGGGGTGGGCAAAATGAAGCTTTTGGGGGCTTCTCCTGGGGATCCCAGCAGGGCGGAACCAGCACGCGAGGGGTAGCTGAGTTCACCCCCAACTCAGGGACGATGGGCAGAAGAGAGAAGAGAAGAGGGAGAGAAGGGGCGTGGGAAGAGTGAGAGAAAGCGGGGAAGTGGGGAAATGAAGAGAAGGGAGAAGAACAGAGGATATGGAGAGGGAAAGGAGGAGTAAGCAGCACCAGCAGGGAGAGGAAAAAAAAAGAGATGTGGGGAAATGGGTGGGGAGAAGGAGATGGGGAGAGGGAGGCAGAGATGGGGAGAAGGAGGTGGGGATAGGGAGTGGAAAGAGAGAGATGGGGAGTAGGAGACAGAAAGAGATGAGATAGTATAAGATGCGCAAGGGGATCAGAGGGGGAAGAAGCAAGAAGGAGAGACAGAAGAGGTGAAAGGGAGACGGAAAGAGGGGCGCAACGGAGATGAGGAAAGGGCTGCTGGAGAGAGAGATGGGAAGAAGGGTGTTGGAGGAGATGGGAAGAGGGGTGTTGGAGAGGGAGACAGGAAATGGGGGGTTAAAAGAGAGAATAGGAGAACAGAGAGGGCGGGACGGAGGAGGAAGAAAGGGGGAACCGAGCTGGATAAGTGGGGGACGCAGGGATCTAGGTGGCTGCGTGGTCGGGCTCCAAGACTCGCCTCCCTCTAGTCTCCAAGCGGGCGAGCAGGGCTGGGAAACTGGCTGAGAGCGCCGCCTCCTCTGCTCCAAGGCAGCCGGGCTGCGGGAAAATCAAATTTCCCCAGCTCCAGCCACCTTCCCTTCCCAGACCGAACCAGCGGGGTGTACGCGGATGGACTGGGGGACTCGGGAGAGGAGGGGCGGAGACGGTTCCTAGAAGTGGCAGGATAAGGGCGGGGTCCTGGCGGGGCGGGGGATAACTGTGGGGCTCGCGTTGGGGGTGGGTCCCAGCCTGTGCTTCGGGATAGGGCGGGAGGGGGGGGGGGGAAGGGGGTTTGGGAGGGGAGGCAAGTGGGAGTGGAGGAGTAGGTTTGTTTATACTGGGAGGAGGAAGGCAAAGGTTTCGGCTTCTGGGGTATCAAGAGGCCGGAAAGGGGTTTGGTAAGGCCGAGGTTTGGGGGGAGAATAGATGAAAAGCAGGACTAAGGTGAAAAGGGACAGATGAGCACGGGAGGTGGACTGAGGCTAGGAAGGAGGCGTGGGAAAAAGGGATAGAGAGAGGTATGAGGTGGTGGGAGGAGGCTGAGGTCTGGGGAAGTGTTTGTCACTAGGGGGAGAGAGGGGGAATCCGAGGTCTCCGTGTGTTTTAAACAAGGATCGAGGTTTGTATGTGAAGGGAGTGGGGAGTAAAGGGGAGGACTCGGGTGTGTGCTATAGAGGTATTCCTTAGGCTTGCAGCAAGGGGCATCGCAAGCCGAATGGAGACAGTGGCCAATTTGTGTATGTGTGTGTGTGTGTGTGTGTTGTGTGTGTGTGTGTGTGCGTGCGTGCGTGCGTGTGTGTATGATGGGTGAATTGGTCAGGTAGAACGGGGATTCCCAATGACGGAAGGATCGACTGGAGGGTTTACAAATATCTACGAAGGGAGGAGGGGTCTAAGGTAAAGGTGGGGTGTGTGGGCGTGCGTGTGCGTGTGCGAGTGTGTGTTTCTGTATGTTGGGAGGTGGGGAGGGCAGGGTATTCCAACATCCTAGAGGCAGCCAGCATCAGTCTTAGGTTGATATATTAGAAAGACATCGATCTGGGGTCAGAGGACCTGGCTTAGAGTCATAGAATATCAGAGCTGCAAGGTGGTCCAGAAATCACACATCAAACTCAGGTGAGCAAGAATCCTCATGCCGGCCATTTACAAGGTGGGCAATACAAAGACTATTGCTATGGTCTCCTAATTAATTGTTCTCCCTATTACCCTTCCTTCCCTTTTCCAGCCCATCCTCTCTACACAGCTGCCACAGTAATTTTTCTTAAGCACAGATAGGACCATGTCACTCTTCACTTCAATAAATTCCTGAAGCCTCCTTTTGTCCTAAAATAATAGTAGCTAGGATAGATAGATACATAGATAGATATCAATATTTATATTTATTGCAGTTAGGTGGCACAGTGAATAGAACACTGCGTCTGACGTCAGGTCGATTCATCTTCCTGATTTCAAATCTAGCCTCAGATATTAGCTGTGTGACCCTGAGCAAGACACTTTACCCTGTTTGCCTCAGTTTCCTCATCTGCAAAATGGAGATAATAATAACACCTACCTCCCAGAGTTATCTTGAGATGATCAAATGAGATAATAATTGTAAAGTATTCATTACAGGCTGGCACATAGTAGGAACTATGTAAACGGCAACTATTATTATTATTATTAGTTATTATATAGCACTTTAAGGTTTTCAAAATACTTTACAAATATCTGATTTTATCCTCACAACAACCCTGGGAGGTAGGGACTATTATAATCCCTATTTTACAGATAAAGAAACTGAGGTAATAGAGGTTAGGTGACTTGTCCAGGGTCACACAGTTAGTGTCTGGTATGATATTTTAACTTGGATCTTCCTGACCATTTCTATCTACTACCGTATGCCATCGAGCACAGGCAGGGGAATCATGGAACAGCTAGTTGGCATCTAGGTGGCCCAGCGGAAAGAGCACTGGTCCTAGAGTAGAAGACCTGAGTTTAAATCGGACCTCAGATACTTATTTAGTTGTGTAACTCTGGGCAAGTCACTTAACCCAGTTTGCCTGAGTTTCCTCATCTATAAAACCATCTGAAGAAGGAAATGGCAAACCATTCTAGTATTTTTGCCAAGAAAACACCAAAAAGGGTCGCAAAGAGTTGGAAATACTGAAAATAACTAAACAAAAATTTTTCTAGCCTCATTATACATTACTCCCCTTCTTCACTCTATGGTTCAACCAACCTGGCCTCTCTCTGTTCCTCCCACAGAGCATTCCTATTTCCTACTGTCCCCATGTCTCCCAGTGCAGTTCTTCAGCATCATGGCCTCATTTAATCCTTCTCTTCCTTTAAAAACTGCTCAAACACCATCTTCTGCCAGAAGAGATTTTCCTGATCCTTTCCCCATACCCCACTTACACCTTGCTGGTGCCCTCCCTCCATAACTATCTTGTTTTAACTACCTTGTATCCATTTTGCAATTATTCTATATGTCCTTAGATGTATACAAGTTGTTTCACCCATTAGAATGTAAATTCCTTGAGAGCAGGGATTATTTCATTCTTTGTTTTGCATGCCTAGGACCCAGTGCCTGGAACATGTTGGTCAGTCACATCTGACTTTGTGATTCCATGGACTATATGACCATCTGGAGTCGTCCTGATCTATATGGTCACTGGACCCAGATGGTTCTGGAGGACAAAGTGAGGCTGGTGACTTTGCACAGGCCCCCCTCACTTAAATCCAATTCACTTGCATGTTATGGCATCATCTTCCTGATGTCATGGTCCTCCTTGAGAACAAGGATGGCACAGCAGGCCCTGGTCCGTGGGGTTTTCTTGGCAAAGATACTGGAGTGGTTTGCCATTTCCTTCTCTAGTGGATCACCTTTTGTCAGAACTCTCCACTATGACCTGTCTTGCCCAGAGAAACTATGCACAGCACTGAACTACATAAGCCCCTCCACCACAACAAGGCAGCACATAGGAGGGACTTAATAAAAGCTTGATGATTGATTGATTGAATGAATCTGACATGTCATTTAGGCTCCTTGAGAAGCAACATGGTCTAGAGCTAGGGTTCCCAACCTTGTGCCCCTTGGTTTGCCATAAAGCTTCCCCCTACCCATGAAATAGAAAAAGAATCAATTCTAGAGTTTACCACACATAATGGCACATCAGAAATAAAATTAGGAGATCAGTTTTTCACAAGGAAAACTTTATTTGGTACATACATTGTTTCCACTAATAGGACTACTGCTTTTGTGATATTTAAATAAGATCATTTAGTCACTCACAAAATATTCCCCTTGACAAGTACCCCTGAGGTTCTCTTGTTTCAAGTTGAAGACTCCTGTCGTAGAAGACAGAGAGTTCCCTTGGCATCAGGAAGGCCAGTATTCAAGTCCTTTACCCGAAACACTTCTCAATCACAGGAAACTCACTTAGCCTCTCAGTGATCTAAGTATCTTTCTAAGCCAATAAATTACAAGTGAGTTGCTAAGCAATAGTCATAACCTCTGGGCAAACAGACTCCCACCCTACCCTCCTTTCCCAGCTCTAGCCCCATCTACCCCACCTTTTCCACCTGTCTCTCATCTATAAGGATGGTCTGAGGATCTGGGATCACCAGTCACACCTCTAGACAAATGAACTACCTCCCCCAGTAGCCTCCTTTCCCTGTTCTAGCCCTCTCTATTCCACCTTCCTTCTCTACCTCCATCCCCCTCATCTAGGGGAAGGGAATAAACCTTTATATAGAGTCTACTATGTGCCAGGCACTGTGATGAGTGATTTACAAATATGATATCATTTGAACCTTGGGAGGTAGGTGCTGTTATGATTATCCCCATTTTACAGACAAGGAAACTGAGATAATCAAATGTTTAAGTGACTTGCCTAGGGTTACACAGCTAATAAGTTTCTGAAGCTGGATTTGAACTCAGGTTTTCCTGACTTCACTGTGTTACCTAGTTCAGCAGATACAGCCATCAAATAGATGCCACTAGGTAGCACAGGAAATAGAGTGCCAGGCCTCATGAGTTCAAATCTGTCCTCGGACACTTAACTAGCTGTGTGACCCTGGGCAAGTCATTTCACTTTATTTGCCTCAGTTTTCTCATCTGCCAAATGAGCTGGAGAAGGAATGGCAAACCATTCTAGTATCTTTGCCAAGAAAACCCCAAATGGGCAGCTAGGTGGCGCAGTGAATAGAGCACCAGCCCTGGAGTCAGAAGGACCTGAGTTCAAATACGGCCTCAGACACTTAACACACATACAAAAAAACTAGCCATGTGACCTTGGGCAACTCACTTAACCCCAATTGCCCTACCTTACCCACTCAAAAAAAAAAAAGCACAAGAAAACCCCAAATGGGCCCACAAAGAGGTGGACGTGACTGAAAATGACTGAACAGCAGCAACAAAGACAGCTAGGTGACAGGGGATAGAAGCACCCATCTTATGCTTCCATTGTAGTAGGGGCTAAGGCATATTTAAGAAATCCAAGAGAGCTAGAAGCTAGGCCACAAAGATCCCCTCCCCTACCTCCCCCAAGCACATGACACTTGTCTTTTCCTCTGCCTAAAATACTGCCCTAGTCACTTCCACCAGTTCCCCTTCCAGCCCTGATGCCCTTTCAGGAAGCCCCTTCAAGAATCTTGGCCTAGGGGCAGCTAGGTAGTGCAGTGAATAGAACACCAACCCTGGAGTCAGGAGGACCTGAGTTCAAATCCAGCCTCAGACACTTAACACTTACTAGCCATGTGACCTTAGGCAAGTCACTTAACCCCAACTGCCCTGCCTTCCCCTGTAAGAAAAAAAAAAAGAATCTTGGCCTATCTCTAAAAAAATCTTGCTTCCCTTTCAATTGACTTGAAAGCTCCTACCCCAACTAATTATTTGCTTTGGTGATATGTGATCTCTCTATTTACTCTTACTGTGTGAGGCAACCTGCAGCTCTTTGCAAACCCTCTATCCTGGCCCACATCCCCCTCCTTGTACCATTCTTTAAAAGGAGCCCATCCTTTCCCAGAAGGCTTATGGAAAGGAGTCAGGCAGGGGCAGTCAACCTGGGGCCAGAAGAGAAGGCCAAATGGTTTGGCCTGAGTCTGACTGACTCTTCTGTTGGAGCTTCAGAGCTCATCTCCATCATTCCATCCGAATTCCCAGAACATCCTCAGACAGATATTCCCGTAGCAAGGGGTAAATACAAGAGTTTATTTCAAAGCCAAATAGAAATATTTTTTCACCATTTGAGATTATCCATGACTGCTTCTCTCCATTAGTGCAGAAAATTGAGAGTTGACATGCAACAGTTTGAATTTATCTCTATAACAATTCCATGTAATTTAACAAACCTTTACAGCATGACAAGATACAGGGAACTGGGGAGAGCAGGGAGTATTCAAAGATGGGTAAGATTGCAGTCCATTGCAGTTGAAGAGCTTGCTATGGTGCTAAAGGTTTGCAAAGCACTTTAAAAATTTATTTCATTTGATCCACACAACAACCCTGGGAGGTAGGCGCTATTATTTTACAGATGAGGAAACTGAAGCAAACATAGGTTAAGTGATTTGGCCAGGGTCACACAGTCAATAAGTGTCTGAAGCTGAATTTGAACTCAGGTCTTGATTCCAAGTCTATCACTCTATCTACTTGCAACACCTAGCTACTTCTGCAGAAATGATCATTTTGTTGTTCAGTCCTTTCAGCTGAGTCTGACTCTGTGACCCCCTTTGGGGTGTGCTTAGCAAAGATACTAAAGTGATTTGCCATTGCCTTCTAAAGCTCATTTGACAGAAGAGGAAACTGAGGCAAACAGGGTGAAGTGACTTACCCAGGGTCACACAGCTAATAAGTTTCTGAAACCGGATTTCAATTCAGGGAGATGAGTCTCAAAACTTTCTCCATTGGGCTACCTAAGCTGCCCCAGAAATGATAATAATACATATGGAAATTGGGGTGGCTAGGTGGCGAAGTGAATAGAGCACTGGCCCTGGATTCAAGAGGACCTGAGTTCAAATCCGGCCTCAGACACTTAACACACACAGAAAAAATTACATATAGAAATAACCAAAATACAAATAGAAGAAACACGAATAAACAACAGGGTGAGCTGAAGAGGTAAAGATCACAGCGAGCTTTATGGAGAAGGTAACACTGGCCTTGGACATTGCAGGATAACCAGGATTTTACCAATCAGAGACTGGGTGGATGGGTGGCTGTGGAGGTATTCTAAGAATATGGAACAGCATGAGCAAATCCACAGAGGTGGGCAAGGGGAGGTTGTCAGGGGAACCAAAAGTAGTCTGGCTTGAAAGGTTCACAGAGTATATGAGGGGAGAGTCGTGTGAAGAAACCCTGGAAAAATAAGCTGGAACCTGAAGTCAGAAGGTCTTCAATGCCAGACTAAAGAGTCTGTCCATTATTTGGGAGACCATAGGGAACCATTGAAAGGTGTTGAGCAGGGGAATGACACAGAACAACTGTTTGGTTATTTCATGTCCCTCTAATTAGCCTAAATACTCCTATGGGATGGGGGACCTTTGGTAAAGCATTAGACCAGATCTCTAAAGCCACCTTTAGCTATTTCATATGTTAGGTCAAATTGCATTACACATATTTAGCTGTGCAATTGGAGTCCTTAGAATGCATCTAGTTTTGTGATTCTATGACTCTCCTCTACCAGAAGGACAAGACTCTGTCCAGGAACATGAACATACATTCATCCAAAAGTGTTAACAGAATCTAAATGATTCTGGATCATAAGATTACATATTTAAAGCTTTGAGGCAATCTAGTCTGACATCTTCATTTTACAGGTGAGGAAACTGAGACCCAGAGAGGTGACTTGCCCAACAATCATGCAGGTAGCAAGCGGAAGAGCCGGGATTGGAATCCAAGTACCAGGGCTACTTTTCACTATTCCATATTCTCCATGTGCCTAACATTGTGCTAGGCAAGATGTGGTAATTATACAAACAGCATATGACTTAATGCCTATCTTCAAAGAAGAGTCTAATAGTCTAATTGGAAAACCAGGATCTATACATGGAACAATTAGAAAATGGGGCAGGGAATAGATGTTATACACTCTCATACTGACTTTTCGGGAAGCCTGGTATCATTTCACGGTCAAGGGAATTGTCCACAGAAAATTATTTGGGGAGAGTCTAACCTCCATTTGGAAAAAAACGTCACCAGCCTTGTGCCCCATCAAGCTAGGCTGACAACATTCCATTGATATGACATTTCTAACCTTATCTTGTTGCTTTGTGTATGTTATCTGTGAAAAGAAAGAGCAAGCTTCTCAGCCAAAGGTGGGATACAGACCATGCCTGGGTTTAGGAAGAAAATGAGCACTGGAGCTTGGTTATTTTCATCCTGATCTTAATGCCACGTTCCTACTGCAAGCACGTCAGCGATTTCATGAAGTGCCATTATGTTTTTTTTTTCCACCAAAAGGTTGTTTCTTCATAGGGGATAGCATAGTGGTCCCCAAAATAGCCAGGGTTATCAGCGACTTTCAGGGGTGAGCCACTGAAGCTGGACAGCCGGTCCAGTGCTTGCCAGGCCAGCTATCTATTGCATTAGCTCTCCCTCTCTCTGATGGTGACAGTCAGACCCCACTGAAGTGCGGTTCTGGCCAGGCCCCAGCTAGCAGTCAGTGCGCGTGCATCCTTCTGATTACAAGCCATGAGCATGCAATCATTGTTGCACAAAAAGATCTTAAATAATTGGCATCGGCACTTCTCTTGAGTTATCAAAGACTTCAAGCATGCTCTGGCCTGACCTCATCCACAGTACTAATGATTGAATCACAATTTTAGAAGACAACCTCCAGCCCTGCTGACAAGACAAGAATAAAGAATAACGGGCCCCAGAATGCAGCCTCCTTGGGTGTCGTGGGTCACGGTGAAGACAAGTCTGATATCCCTCCTCTGGGGACATTTGTTAAATGTCCATGATAAGCACCCAATTAAGACTGGACTAGGTGAAGCCAGGGATGGAAGGTGGGGCAGGAGATTGTGCATTTGGAGATTCTAGGGGCAGAGGAGGAGCCCCACAGCTGGCTCAGCATATAATGGTATGAATTCAACGGATGTCAATCAGTTAACTTATTAAGCACTTACTATGCATGGCTCAGTTGAGAGTCAGTGTAGAATAATAGATGAATAGCTTGGTCTGGAAGTTAGAAAGACCTGGGCTCAAGTGTGGCCTCTGTCATACACTGACTGTGGAACTCTGAGTAAGGTATTTCATCTCTCAGAAACATAGGCAATTTTCTAAGACTGAAGAATGGAGAAAGTGCCAACCTGAATAAGCAAAGGGGGTTTCCTCGTTGGGGATTTCCATATACCAGTGAAATCACCAATCTATCAAAAGGTCTGAGGCACTGGCTTGAGAAGTGGAGAAGAGGAGACAGACTAATAAATACATGAATCAGCTCTCGTTCTCAAGGAGCTCATGTTGTAATAAACAGTAAGCTCTATGTCCCACATCCGTATGCTAGTGGTTAGTGGGAGGGGTCTAGTCCTTCTCTTTTCTACCACTCAATTAATTAACATTTAATAAGCACCCACTTTGTGCCAGACACTGTGTTAAGTGCTTGGGGATGAAAAGCAGGAGTTGACCCAAAGGGACAGTAAGCAGGGAAAAACTGAGCACTAATTTACTCAATGGAAAAAGACAGATGTGCCTGCTAGATCCTGGTAAGACCTAGTTGGTGTGGCTAGAGAGAACCATTGAGGCATAGAATATATGGGGTATTAGGGTTACAATGATGGAAGATGTCCAAAGAAAGTATGTAATTCATCCCCCTTATTTTGTTGATGGGGAAACTAAGGCCCAGAGGAAGAAAAGTGACTTGCCTAAGGTCATCCAACTTGTTAAAGACTTGTAAAAGAGTAAGGACTAGGTTCTAGTCTTGAGAGAAGCATTGTGGTACACTGGATAGAGAGCTGCCCTTGGAGTCAGGAAGACCTGGGTTCAAATTTAGCCTCTGATTCTTCTTAGCTCTGTGACTGAGCAAGAAACTTCACCTTTACTGAGTCTTCGTTTTCTTATCCGTAAAATGGGAGAGTTAGACCTTTCAGCTCCGAATCTATGACCCCAATATCTTGACTCCACTCCCAGTGCTGTATCTAGATAAGCTGTGTGTCCCCTCGGCCAGCACCAGCAGGAGGGCCGATGGCAGTGGCCTAAACTGTCAGGTCCTGTCCCTTCTATCTACAACACCTCTTGTATTGCACCCCTCCCCCTCCTCTCTACTGACACTGCCATCACCCTAGGTCAGGGTGTATAAGGTGCTCAGAGAGGACCTGCACCCCTGGCGTGAGGGCTGCTCATCCACCTCTGGTGTCTGCCTCTCACTCGGCTCTCACCTGTGGCTCTGAGAAGTTGCAGCATGCTCAGCAGCCCCACCATGGTAAAACAGTCTGGCAGACAGGCTAACCCAGGCAACCAAATAATTGATGGGCCTCAAACCTGTCAGGGTTTGGTACCTCAAAGAGGTGTCTACCCCAATCATGTGAAGACTCCCCGAAGTGGAATGATCACATGAGAACAATTTCTTCCAGTGGCCATGAAGGCTGATGGAACAGGTGCTGCAGAGAACTTAGAGCTTGGTAAGACACCGAAGATGCCAAGATCATCCACTGCATCCCGGGCCATCACTAGTTATCTTGACTTTTGTCCTGTCCCTGGATTTCAAAGACTCTAGAAGAGAGAAATTGATGACTTCATGCAACTATGCCTCACTTAAATTCAATTCATGTGCAAGTTAAGATATCATCCATCACATCGTGATGTCATGGGTGCTCTTTGAAAATGAAGGATGGGGGCAGCTAGGTGGCGCAGTGAATAGAGCACCAACCCTGGAGTCAGGAGGACCTGAGTTCAAATTCAGCCTCAGATACTTAACACAAAAAAACTAGCGTGTAACCTTGGGCAAGTCACTTAACCCCAATTGCCCTACCTTCCCCCTCCAAAAAAAAAAAAAGAAAGAAAGAAAGTGAAGGACAACCAGTCAGACTGGCTAAGATGACAAAACAGGAAAATAACAAATGCTGGAGAGGATGTGGACAAATTGGAACACTAATGCATTGCTGGTGGAGGTGTGAACTGATCCAGCCATTCTGGAAAGCAATCTGGAATTATGCCCAAAGGGCTATAAATAATTTCATACCCTTTGACCCAGCAATACCATTTCTAGGGTTGTATCCCAAAGAGATAATAGAAGTGGGAAAAAGACCCATATGTACAAAAATATTTATAGCAGCTCTTTTTGTGGTAGCAAAGAATTGGAAATTAAGGGCCCATCAATTGGGGAATGGCTGAACAAGTTGTGGTATATGCATGTTATGGAATACTATTGTGCAATAAGAAACGAGGAGTAAATGGACTTCATATTTACCTGGAGAGGCTTATACGAACTGATGCTGAGTGAGAAGAGTAGAGCCAGGAGGAATTTGTACACAATTACAGACACAACATATGGGTGATGACTAACTTTGATTAACTGGACTCTTCTCAGCAATCCAGAGTCATAAGTCAAACCCAAAAGACTGATGATGGAGAGAGATGTTTACATCCAGAGAAAGAACTGAGATTGAACCCAGATTGAAGCAAACTACCTGCCCTTTTTCGTTTTCTTGTTTGGTTTTGTTTCCTCTTTCCCATTCTTCATTCCATCTGTTACAATCCTTCTTTATAACCTGACTAATGCCTAAAGTGAAAGTATTTGCAGATACTATACTTAATTGTATGCTGCCATGGGTGAGGGGGGGAGAGGAGAGGGAGAGAAAATTTGAAACTCAAGGAATTTTGGTAATGAATCTTGTCAACTAAAAGTAAACAAATTAATGAAGACAAAAAAAAAAGAAAATGAAGAACAAACAGCAACAGTTCAGGCCTCCATTACCTATCTTACTGTAATGACTTTCGACCTAGTCAGCCCATCTCCAGTATCTCAAATCCATCCTACATCTGATGCCATTGGTTGTGATCATGTCACTCTTCTGCCCCTAAAACCTTCAGAAGCTACCCTTTGCTTACTGAATAGAATACAAACCCTTCAGCTGGATATTTGAGGTCTTCCAAAATCTAACCCCGACTTTCTTTTCCAGTTTTATTTCATTCTCCTCCACTTCATCCTAAGTCTATGTTTCAGGCAGAATGGAACCATAACCATTTCCCAGAATCTGTAATAGGCTATTTGGTTGTTGCTGTTGCTTTTATGGCATTGGCACTTTTCTTCTCTTTACTCGTTTTTTATTTTGGCTGATTTTAATTTTCTCATGTACATTATTTCTTTCTTTAGTGTTTCTGTTTGGTTTTTGGAAACTGACTTTGTTTAGATGTGTTACTCTGTCATGTGGAGAGGAAGACTGTCACCGCACCTGCTTACCCTCTCTCTCCCCTATGCATTGTACCTGTTGTGTCTCCCATGCCTAGAATGGACTCCTCTTTTCTGATTGCTGAAATCATTCCCTTCCTTCATGGACCAGCTTAGCAGCCACCTCTAATGGGGTACTCTGGAAAGTATGCTGGATTTTTAAGTCTAGAGAACCTGGACTCTTTTATTTATTCCCTGTGTGCCTTTAGGCAGGTGATTTACCTTCCATATCCTCCTCTATAAAATAAAGAAGTAGGACTAGGTGGTCTCTCAGATCTCCTCTCAGTCTTTATAGATCCATGTTCCTAAGATTCTCCTCCATTAAGCCTTCCCTGATTCCTCCAGCTAAAAGTAATTCCTTCTTCCTTGAATCTCTCATCCCTCTGACCTCTTCCGTGCCATGGAAATGGAACCAAAAGTGGTGACCTCTTCTGCTAATGTCTTCTGGCTCTGATTATATTCACTGACGTTCTGGCTGTTCCACAAACAAGACACATCTCTCTGATGTGGGCATTTTCTCTGGCTGTCTCCCATGCCTGGAATGTTCTCCCACCTCTTGTCCAACATGACTGAAACAACTGAACAAGAAGAGCACATAGTAGGTGCTTAATAAATGTCTATTGATTGATTGATTAATGTGTATTCTACTTATCTGTGTTACCTTTCATTATCCCACTCCCAGTCCATTGCAAGGTTTCTGAGGCCAAGGACTGTGTCATCTTTTCCCATTTGTATCCCCAGTTTCCAGCATTGTGCCCTATATATATATATATATATATATATATATATATATATATATATATATATATTGCATTCCTACATAAATATAAACACGCTCTATAATTTCACCAGTGTAGGGAGCTCCAGTGAAGAATTCCCTCCATCTTAGCAGAGCAACGCCTATTCTGTTACATATATAGTCTTAGAGAGGTGCCTGAGAGGTTAAGTGACTTGTCTAGGATCACATAGCCAGTACATGTCAGGGCCTAGACTTAAACTCAGGTCTTCCTGACTGGGAGGTCAGCTCCCTATCCATGGTGATTTGCAAACAGTAGCTGGGTAACAAGTGTCTGATGAGTTTAGTTTATTCTATAAATCCATGAAACTTGCACTCTCCTGATCCCATTCCTGCCCACCCTCTATAGGGTCCCTGAACACAATAGCCATGCAGCATCACCTAGAAGAGCCCATCTCAGAGCCGCAGAACTCTGGATGTGGGAGGAAGTATTCAGCTCTAGGCAGGTCAGGCGCCTGCCCTCTGCCACTCAAGACAGATGGTTGTCCATCTATTTTCAAAGATCCTCAGGGATGCAAATTATAGTCTGTACCACACAATTTAGCACTTAATTATATCCTGTCTTGTATTGTCTGCTGTTGTTTTCACTTGTGTTAGTCTTGTCTCCCCAACGAGATTAGAATCACAGAGCACCAGAGCTGCAGGGAAAGGGGGAGAGAGATCATTTAGTCCAACATTCATGGTTGGCAAATGAGGAAACATGTCCAGAGACTTGCTTAAAGGCCCAAGGTCTTACTAGTTGGTGGGAGAGCCAGGACTAAAATCCAGATCTCTTGGCTGCTGGTACAATGCTTCTTTTGCTATACCAAACTGCCTTGCAAATGAACTTCTTGAGGGCCAGGGACCTTTTCATTTCTCCCCACAGTGCTGAGCACTTCCATGGATGTGGATAGTCCCTTCGCTGATGCAGATCACCTACCTACACAGGTCCTCATCACACTGAGAAGTCTTGTGGCATGACCAGTAGGGTTGTGAAATTGGAGTCAGGAAGACCTGGCTTGGAAATTTTCATCTGCAATTACTAGTCACGTGATCCTGGGCAAATCACTTAATCTCTCTGGGCCTCAGTTTTTTCATGTATAAAATGGAAATTAAGGGGTGGCTAAGTGGCACAGTGAATAGAGCAACCACCCTGGAGTCAGGAGGACCTGAGTTCAAATCCGACCTCAGATACTTAACACTTACTAGCCATGTGACCTTGGGCAAGTCACTTAACCCCTATTGCCCTGCCTTCCCCCTCCAAAAAGCAATAAAATAAAATGGAAATTAAAAACAGCCCCTACCTCAATGGGTTGTTGAGAAGATAAAATGAGATAATATGTCAAGCATTTTTCAAACCTTAAAGTAATAATATGATCATAACAATAGTTAGCATTTACATAGCATCTACTATGTGCTAAGCACTTTAGATATGTTATCTCATTTGCTTATCACAATCAGATAAGGAAATAGGTGCTATTATTATCCCCATTTTATAGTTGAAGAAACTGAGGCAAACAGGTTAAATGACTTTCCCAAGGTCACACAGCTAGTATGTATTTGAGGTCACATTTAAACTCAGGTCTTCCTAACTGAACCCAGTGCTCTCTCTACCCTTTGCATGTCCATAAAGTATTATAATAAATGATCGTTATTATTAGTATTTTATCCTGTGTGACTCTTGTCCAGGTCCTCTCATGGATTTTTCTTTGGAGGCCCATCCAATGTTCTTGGCTCCCCTCTGACATGAAGGAAATGTAAGATTCAACCTCTTTTTGTTAGTAGTTCTTGTTTTCAGTTGCTTTGGATGAGGAAATTTGCCCTCAGTCATGAGGGAGCCCTCTATTTCAACTTAAGTCCATTCTTTCTTGTTTTGGCTGCTGGTACAATGGTAAAAGTTCTGGATTTGGAGTCAGAGGAACTTGGTTCAAAAATCTAGCTCTGTCACTTAATGCTCTGTGGGACCTTGGACAAGTCACTGCCTTCTATGGTTTAGATCAGGGGTGGGGAACCAGGCCCTCTAGGTCCTCAAGTGCAGCTCTTTGATCAAATCTGAGGGCCACATGTAGCCTCGAGGGCACAGGTTCCCCACCCCTGCTTCAGATGATCTCTGAGATCCCTTCCACCCTTATGGTCCCATCCTACAAAAGCAACTCTTTTGAAGGCAGAGCATTTACGGCTCCAGACTCATCCTTTTTTCAACCATATGATATTGCCAATGTCATCCCCCTAACATTCCAGCACACACACACACACATACACACACAGTACCAGACAGTTTTATATTTACCACTTCATAGTATATCTTGAAATTTGATGGGTAAATCATAGAATCAGAGCTAGAATAAGCCTCAGAGGTCACCTTCTCCAGCCTCCTCGCTAAATTTATAGATGAGGAAACTGAGATTCATAAAAGGAAAGAATGTGTCCAAGGTGGGAATCTTATCCCAGGTCCTCCGACTCCATGATTCCCATGGGTCTGTAGGCGATCTCAGTCCCTCCATCATCCCCTCCTCCCCCTGCCCCCCAACAAACTCTCAGCTTGGCCTTAAGTCCCACAAGCTTTGATGCCATTGGTGCCACCAGGCTTGGCAGACAAGAAGGTGGTTGGCAGGTGAGGAGCCTGGGGAATGGGCAAGAGGGATAGTCTTTCCTCGGTGAGGCAATTTCACTGTCTAATTCCTTCCCTTCCACCTCTCATCTGCTGTTTCCTTCCTTGGATGGACTACCCAGTACCTAGATCTCTCTTTTTCTTCCTTACCCCACTTCTTCCCTCAGTCAGTGGCTTGTGCTCCCTTAGAGGCTTATGGATCTTTCTCAACTGTCTTGTCACTCCCTCTTACACCCACCCCACGGCAGCCCCCAGATTCTCTTGTCATTCCTGCTACTCAACATCTCCCATTCCCTGCATTCAACGTTGTGGGAGGTCTGCAACTCCACCAAGGATGAAGTACAGATGATTATTTTTTAAATTCATTTTCATGCCAAGCTGCATTTGCCAACTCCCATCTGCCCCCCCAATCCTCCCCTTCCCAAACCTCACCCCCATTCCAACCCTGCAACTCAAATATGAGTGAAATGCCACCAGACTCAGTCCCTAAATGAAAACTGAACTCCCCAGCTATTGCCTTTGGTGGTATTTATTCCTTACATCTATATTTCTCCCTGCTGCCATGATTACCTGGGGTTTTCATTAACTCTAGGACTGTTATGCAGTGAACAGCTCATTAGAAACACTTCCCATGCTGTCTTCTACACTCTGGCTTGGGAAAGTTGGTCATGGCTTAACAGGACACATTTATTCCCTGGTAATCTGCTAATTCTTTCCATTGAGGGATGTTCTCTGGGCTGTTTGTGGGGGAGGGGAACAGGTTTGGAGTTGAGGAAAGAAGAGAGAGGCAGGCAGGGCCTCTTGGAGCAGTAACCAACAAATCTCCCTGCTGCCCAGGGCTTGGGAGGCAGGAGTCAGAACTGTTTCAGTTCATCTCCAGCTCTGAATCATAGGATATCAGAGGTGGGAAGGAAGGGGCCTTAGAGATGGTCTCTGAGAAAAAGCAGCAACATGCAGTGGAAAGTGTCAGGTGGCCTGGTTCAAATCCTGACACTCTCACTTACTACCTGTGTGACCCAGGGAAATGTATTTAATGTCTCTGGGCCTCAGTTTCCCCATTTATAAAATGAGGAGGTTGAATTGGATGTCCTGGAATGTACCTTTCCAATTTGGAACTATGATCCTCTAGCCCCCTCACTTTACAGATGGAGAAACTGATAACTAAAGAAAATTATTTGCCCAGAGTCACACAATTAATAAGTGGTAAAGTTTGGGCTCAAACCCAGGCTAAAACCCTGAATTTCAGATTTAGGGCTCTTTCTACTGTGATACTCTGGGAGGGGAGGGGAGGGGAAGAGAGGAGAGGAGAGGAGAGGAAAGATGGAAAGGAAAGGGAAGGAGGGAAGAAGGAAGGGAGGAAAAGAAGGAGGAAAGGAAAAAATAAGAAAGGAAGAAAAGAAGGAAGGAAGGAAGGAAGGAAGGAAGGAAGGAAGGAAGGAAGGAAGGAAGGAAGGAAGGAAGGAAGGAAGGAAGGAAGGAAGGAAGGAAGGAAGGAAAGCAGCAATTTAGTCAAATCCTTCCTGAGTCAGTTTTGAATTCAGAGTATTTTTATTTCATTTTCTTTTAAACAGCAGCACAAATTTTTCCAAAGGTGAAATCCAAAAGGCAGGCTTTTCTTTTATAAACATTGGCAAAGAATCAAATGTAAAACCCTGTGTTTTCTCTCCTTTGGGAGCTTTCCAGATCTGGTGAACACAGAATGGTCATCCTCCTCTTTTCTTTCCTCCCCCCCTTCTCCTCAGTTTAATAATAAGGAAGCAGAATTATTCCTTCTCCCTTCTCCCCCACAGATTTTTCCTAGGGGAACATTTTCATAGGTATGTCAAACAGCAGCTTCTAATGGAGCCCTGGCAAGATCTTCCTAGAAAAGCAAGCTCTTGTCTCAGAAATCTACTGAGTGGTGAAGTGAAAACATCTCTGACCCAATAAACATACTGATGAGACTCACTTGAACTCTCTCCCTCCCTTCTACCAGGGAAGGACTCAGCAAGTCTGAGAGGGACAGAGAACCAGCAGGATGAGCTGCCTTAGTCCTCTTGGGCTATGCATGGTTCTGAGTTGGAAAGTTGAGCTCGAGGGAGGGCGCTGAGCAAAGGCTACCTTTCTCTCTTCCTCCTTACCTTCAGCTTCAATCAGTGAGTCAAGAAGCATTCATTCATTCATTGAGTACTTACCACATTGCTAAGTGGCCCAGCTGATAGAGCACCAGGTCTGGAGTCAGGAAAACCTGAGTTCAAATCTGGCCAGGGACTTTCCTTGTTTGCTTCAGTTTCCTCATCTGTAAAATGAGCTGGAGAAGGAAATGGCAAACCACTCCCATATCTCTGCCAAGAAAACCCCAGATGGGTTATGAAGAGTAAAATAGAACTGAAATGAATGAACAGCAACAACAAACCAATCCTGTCATTTTGTAGGTGAGGAAACCAAGGCCCAGGGAGCTTGTGATTTGATGAAGGTCATATAGGTAGTAAGGGACTCACAGGATCAAAGAGCTAGAATTGGAATGAAACCTAAAGCCCAGCCCCCTCAAGTTACAGTTTTATAGTTGGGGAAACTGAGTCCGAAAGAGTGCCTTGTCGAAGGTCATGAAACTAGTCAGTATCAGAACCAGGATTCAAACACTAAATTCAGAATTCTTCCCATTGTCTCCCAAACCCTCATGCTCTGATCCTAAATCCCAGTCTTCTAATCCAATGCTTCCCCTTTTTTGTTGTTGTCGTTCAGTCGTTTTTAAGTCACAATCCACCTCTTTGTGACCCCATTTGGGGTTTTCTCAGCAGAGATACAGGAGTGATTTGCGATTTCCTTCTTGAACTCATTTGACATATGAGAAAACTGAGGCAAACAGGGTAAAGTGACTTACTCAGGGTCACACAGTAAGTGTCTGAGGCCAGATTTGAATTCAAGTCTTCCGGACTCCATGCCTGGCACTCACTCCAGTGCACCACAAAGTTGCCAAATCCCCCTGCCTCTGCCTATTTTTTTATTATTACAGAGAAGGAAACTAAAGGCCAGAAAGGAAAAGTGACTTATCTACACAAGTGTAGTCAGTAAAAAGGCACTACTCAAACCCAGGTCTCAAATGTAAATTCAGTACCAGGATGCCTCTCAATGCTAGGTAGGAATGATCAGTCCAACTATCAAGAGACCCTGGGTACTCTGATATTTTGATAACTGTGAGCTCCTACACAACTCAGAGATAACATTGGTGGAGAATCCAGATCGGAGAAGCAAGAGCTTTCCAGGGTAGAGGAAAAGAAGCAGCTTCCTTGGTTGTGCTATTTCTGGGGTGTTTGGCTCCCCTTAGCCAAAGTACAGGACACCTCAAGTGGGGAATCTGCAGCCTCAAGGCCACATGTGACCCTCTAGGTCCTTGGGTGTGGCCTTTAGACTGAGTCAGAATAAATCCTTTAATTAAGAGGATTTGTTCTGTGAAGTTTGAATTCAGTTAAAGGGCAATTCTTGAGGCCCTAGAGGGCCACATGTGAGCCTGAGCCCCACCTCTGGCTTAAAATATCCCTTACTTTGCAACCTGTTTCCTTTCTTAAGAGAAAATGTCCTCTTAACATGGTTTCATAAGCATCGAGGGAATATAGATAAAGAACTGGAGCATAAGTTAGATGGTAAGCACCTACAATGGATAGTAAGCTCCTTGAGGACAGGAACTGTCTTTTGCCTTTTTGTATCCCGAGCACTTAGCATAGTGCCTATAAGAGCTTAATAAATGTTTATCAATTGACTGATTTTATAACAAAAGGTATGTTGTGGTCCTAACCCTGACACAGATTGTTTGACTTTGAATAAATAAATCCCTCTACTTTTCCAGGCCTCAGTTTCCCCAGTCTATAAAATTATGACAAAGGTCCAGCTCTGACACTGCATGGTCTTATAATTTCTAGATGGTTATTGTACAGTCACTAAGCTTTGAGTTAATGCTATGCACTGAATAGTGGCTCAGTGGATGTAGTGCCAGGCCTGGAGTCAGGAGGACCTAAGCTTAAATCAAATCTCAGAAATTTACTAGCTATGTGACCCTGGGCAAGTCACTTAACCCTGTTTGCCTCAGTTTCCTCATATGTAAAATGAACTGGAGAAAGAAATTCGAACCACTCCAATATCTTTGCCAAGAAAATACCAAATGTGGTCATGAAGCATCAGATATGACTGAAAAATGGCTGAAAGTGCTGTGCACCAATAGGTATTGAATATTAATTAAATGAGTTCATCCTACTAGATTGTAAATTCTTATATCAAATGAGGTAATATTTGTTTAAAAAAAAGTAAAAGAAAGAAAAGCACTTCACACAGTGCCTGAAAAACAGTAGGTGCTATGTAAATGCTTATTCTCCTATAAGAAGAAACATACCCATCACTAGGAAAATTGTCCCCTGGGGCAAAAAACAGTTGGATGGGTAAGCCAGCAGCAGGTGGGGCCTCAAAGAACATCAAAACAATGGGTGTGAGTCATCCTAGGAGAGGCAGCCATCTGACCCCTGCTCTCTCAGGGATGGGGTAGGGGGCTGCAAGGCAGATTTTATAGAGGAGCAGCCAGGCGGCCATTGAGGAAATGGAGGTGCTATACCCCCTATATATCTATTGGATCAATTTGAGCCCTCCAGAAATGGAGTGGGCAGCTTTACAAGGAAGAAAGATTCCCCGTCTCTCAAGTCCCTTGAGAAGAGGTTTTAAGCTTTCTTGGGGGTGTCGTAGGAAGCCTATGCCCCATGGAGGTATAGGCCAGCAAAGGCCCATGATGTGAAGAACAGGGCTGCAGATGATCCAGACTGAGTGTGCACTTTTCCCATGCAGACCCCTGGGGTGAAGCTCCATTCATCCTGGCCTACTTAGTTATAGCTCTGAGCGAGGGATCCAGGCCTAGCACACTGCTTTGCAGAGTATAAAGACGTTAAAAATGTTTGTTGACTGTGTGAAATAAATTCTAAACCACATCATGTGCAGAGCTCATTTCCAGATAGAGCTATACCATTATTTTCTTATGAGGGAGGGAGTGTAAAAATCATTATCCCCATTTGAAAGATGAGGAAACTGAAAAAGAGACAAACTGACATATTCAGTCACATTTGAGAGTAAGTCACAGACCAGGATTTGAACCAACCCAGAATTCCTGAATCCAAATTCTGACTTTTTTCTATCACCCCACAATGTGGAGCCTCTCAGCCCTGTGGGTTTGGGTCTTTATACTAATGTACAAAATGTAAACAAGGGTCTTGCCCTCTGAGACCAGACAAACTCAGGGCTTCAGAATGATGAAGACTCAATGCAAAGTCAAAAAGAATGTTTTCTACATTTGAGGTTTTCTTGGCAAAGATACTGGAGTGGTTTGCCATTTCCTTCTCCTGCTCATTTTACAGGTGAGGAAACCGAAGCAAACAGGGTGAAGTGACTTGCCTAGAATCACATCATACAGCTAGCAAGTGCCAGATTTGAGCTCAGATCTTCCTGACTTCAGGCCTAGTCCTCTATTGACTACACCACCTATCTACCCACTAAGCTGGATTTCTGGTTCCTAGTCAGTCACTGACCAGCTGTTGTCTTTCTACATCCATAAGGGCTGGTAGGCACCATTTAGTAAAATCCTGTTGGACAGTGGAAGACTTCTAGAGCTCAGGGCACAACTCTTTCTGAAGAACAGTTCAGGTGTGTCCTTGTAGTGGCCCCTAGTGGGAAGATTCCACATAGCACCCCAACTGGAGATGAACCAGAAAATAAAGAAACCTTCTCTGAAATTGCCCAGATTCATAGAAGCATAACACTGAAAGGGACCTTAGAGATCATTTGCTCCAATTCATACCCAAGCAGGACTTTATGCTTCCTACAACACTTCCAAGAAAGTTTAAAACCTCTACTCAAAGGGCTTGAGAGATGGGGAATCTCTCTTCCTTGTAAGGCTGCCCACTTCATTTCTGGAGAACTCGAATCGATCTACCAATCAGTTAACAGACATTTACTAAGTGCCGGCTATGGGCCAGGCGCTGTGCTAAACCCCAGGGACACAAAAAGAGGCAAAAGACAGTCCTTGCCCTTGGGGAGACAACTAGGTTAAGACCAGATGTGTACAAGTTGTAGATAATCAGTAGAGGGAAGGTTCTAGCATATAGGGGAATCAGGAAAAGCATCCTGTAGAAGGTGGGATTTTAGCTGTCATTTAGCAGGGAAGTCAAGGATGTGGAGATGAGGAACAACAGAGTTCTAAGCGTGCTGGACAAATCAAAACATGGAGTCTTGGGCTAGGAACAGTAAGGAGTGCAGCAAGGTCAGGACCGTGCTGGAACCAGCTCCAATTTTCAGTAAACATTTGCACCCCAAATATCAGCGATTGCTACAAATCAGGGCTAGTTTTTTTGTTTGTTTTATTGTCTAGACTTAAGAAAGTCTAACGTAGATTAAACTTAAAGGTGTGTGCAGACATTTCCTTCCCCTCATCCCTCCCAGTCCCATTGTTAAACATACACCAGCACACCTCTATAAACATATTGCTCTATAAACACTTGTTCTTGCTGTTTGTCCTTTGTTTTCGAAGAGGACTGTGACACCAGGAAGGTGATGCTATGACTTGCATGTGAATTGGATTTAAGTGAGGTAGGGTTGTGCAAAGTCACCAGCCTCACTTCCTCCCCAGGAGCCATCTGGGTTCAATGACCAGATATCAGTCAGGACGACTGGAGATCACCCCCTCTATAAACACTGCTTAAGATCAGTGGTAGTGCAATAGAAGGCACAGGAAATGAAATGGAAGTTATCGCGAGACTGAACACCTGGTGACTGACTGTAGGCTAATACTACTACTAAGAATAATAAGAATAACTGGTATTTATATAGCACTTTAAGGTCTGCAAAGTATTTTACATCCATTTTCTTATTTTAGCCTCACAGTGCCCCTGAGTAAGGTGTAAGAAGACTGGAAGGGATGGCTAGGTGGCACAGTGAATAGAGCACCGGCCCTGGAGTCAGGAGGACCTGAGTTCAAATTCGGCCTCAGACACTTAACACTTAGTAGCTATGAGACCTTGGGCAAGTCACTTAACCCCAAATGCCCTACCTTTCTCCCTCCAAAAGGCCAAAAAAAAAAAAGACGACTGGAAAGGTGTGTGTAGAGGAGGAGGTTATGAAGGTTTTTGAATGGGGTGCAAGAGTGTTCAGGGAGTATAAAAACTTCTGGTGTGAGGGCTTGCTGAGCCCTTTTCAGGGCTGCTCGTCCACCTTCGGTGTGTCTGCCTGGCTGTACCATGTGCAGTGGCAGCAGCCACACCCCAGCTAAACCAGCTTGAGGGTAACTGATGGTCCTCAAACCCATCAGTGAATTGGGGGTTGGGGGAGAGGGATGGAGTCTACCCCAAGCATGTGAAGACTTCCCCCAGAGGAAGGGGGAGATGAGACCAATTTGTTCCACCTGAAGCAGGCGCTATGGAGTGTTTAGAGCTTGGTCAGACATCAAAAGCATCAAGGTCATCCACTGCATCTCAGGCCATCACTAGTCGTCCTGACTTTTGTCTTGCCACTGGACTTTTGATGACTTCAAAAGAGAGTGAGACAAATGACTTTGTGCAACTCTGCCTCACTTAAGTCTAATTCACACACAAGTCTACATATCACCCATGATGTTACTGGTCCTCTTCAAAAATGAAGGACAAACCAAAACAGCAACAGCGCCAAGTGTGGTCAGTATCCAAGTCACAGTAGTCTCTACGCCCTCTAAGAAGGTGGAACAAAGTTGTTCTTTATCTCATCCACTGCCCAGGCACTTAATAAGTGCTTGTTAAAAGAATGAATACTGGACTGAATGTTTGGATCTAGATTTCTCTCTGTCCCCCACACTCATCCCTACCAAAATCCAGTTGTATAAAACCCAAAGGCAGTGTATTATTTTTATGTGAATACCTTTTTATTCTCTTTCTTAGGAGGGAAGTCTATATTTGGACCAATTAAGTATCTACAAAGGTTAATTCTTAATTTTGCTTGGTTCCCCAGGCAACCCCTTCCCTTTCAATCCAATCCCCATTCCAAGAGGAACCTAACACCAATTCCAACACCCCAAGGAAAATCACAGCTGACGCAATTGGACCCAAAGGGCCCTGACACTAGTATTCACTTCTACCTCCCAGATGTGGGTACTAGCTTAGCCCCAAGACACCCATCAGTCTGCTCTCATCTACCTCAGCATTCTGTATTTGACCTGTCCTCTTCAAGAGAAGAGAAAAGGATCCTTTGGGAGGCAATGAGTCATGGAAATAAATCCTTCTGTGTGCTCTGTTTGGGGGAAAGTGTCTGAGTCCATCTCGTACACTTCTTACACAATCCTATACTCCCCTCACACTGGACACAACAATATATTGGCCCAATAAACTAATGGAGAAAATTAAATTTGGAGCCCTGTACAAGGAGGCAGATCTTCATTAAAGTTGTCCCCTCTCCTCCAGGACCAAACATCACATATGAGCTATGTGACATTAGGAAGTAAGGAGACAAGCATTTATTAAATGCCCTACCATGCGCCAGGATCTTTGCAAATATTATCTCATTTGATCTTCACAACCACCTCTGGGAGGTAAGAGCTACTACTATCCCCATTTTATAGTTGAGGAAACTGAGGCAGATAGCAGTTAAGTGACTTGTCCAGGGTTATACTGCTAGTAAGCAATTGAAGGTGAATTTAAAATCACATCTTCCTGACTTCAGGCCCAGGGCTTCATCTACTGTGCCTTAGGAAAGTAACTTCTCTGAACCTTAGCTGCTGCTCTGCAAAAGATTTTTTTTAAAGCATATCTTGGTAATGCTAGTATTTTCCCAATAATCCATTACGATTTCAGAAGAATCACTTGGTGACCTCAAAGTCTTACTGTGAGGATAGGTAGGCTGCAGTGTACAGTATTACCTATTACACAATATCATAATTGTAATATACAGTGTTAAACAGTGTACAGAATCAAAAATGCTTTAAAATACACCATCAAGGCCGAAAATGAACAGAGAAGGTGGGTGACTTATCATGTGTTATACTGGTGTCCTAAGAACATTAAGAGAATCAGAAGGCAGTATAGAGTTTTGTTTTGTTTTGAGGAGGGAAGGCAAGGCAAACGGGGTTTAGAGTTTTGAATGACTCCACCATAGAGAATTTATGGAAAGATACGGATACCAAATGCTGATGTTGAGGAATGCACCTCAGCCAGTGGATGGAGTCTCCATATGAGAGGAAATCATGGACCTACTTAAGTTATCCTAGAGGGACCACGGGCTAAACCAGGTCATATGAAGGTCAGTCCCTCCTAGCTTTTAAGATTCTCACAAGGAAATTGGTACAGCTTGAGAAGCTCAGTCACACAGATGCTATCTCCACTTAGATGGCAGTCAAAACCCAAATACCAACCCAAGTGGTAAAGCCTAGCACTCTGGGATGGGGGTGGGGAAGAAGAGGAGATACCACTTAGGCTCTGGGGAAATGAAGCTAGAAAAATCAAGTCTCACCCTCCTTAAAAACCAGTAAGAACAGGAGATCCCTTTATTCCAGGGAAACAGAGAAGTAGACCCAGTTCTCAGGTCTAGATGTTCTCACCAGGGTTGAACTCATCATCTGGTTTCTGTGCTAGAGAATCAAAGCCCTAAAGGCATTCCCTACAAAAAGGACATCCATGGGCGGCTAGGTGGCGCAGTGAGTAGAGTGTTGGCCCCAGAGTCAGGAGGACCAGAGTTCGGTTCCGGCCTCAGACACTTAACACCCACACAAAAAAAACTAGCTGTGTAATATTGGGCAAGTTACTTAACCCCAATTGCCCTTCCCCCCCCAAAAAAAGACATTCACACAGGCGTGGGAAGCATGAGACACAGCACTGAGAGAAGGGGGTGCCTCCCTCACCTGCTGCTTGGGTTTCTAATTCCAGAAGTTTCCCAACCCCGCCTGGGCCCCAGTTCCACCACATCTGAGCTACCAAAGCTTTCACAAGATCAGGTTCAAGCGCTTGTTGAAGTCTTAAGGGGGTCATTAAAAAAATGATAATTGACTCATAGCATTTCTTTAAAAATTTTATTGACATCTTTTGTCTATATTGCCTAAATTTCCCCCTGTATCTCTTCCATTCCCCCTTCCCAGAAACCAGTCTTTTATAGCAAGAGTTCTTAACTTTGATTTCAGGAGGATCCAAAAACTTGTGTGTGGGGTGGGGGGAATTACATGTTTATTTTTACTAACCTCTAACTGAAACTTAGCATTTACTTCAATTATTAATTTTTAAAAAAATTATTCTTAAGACTCTATAGGTTTAATCAAATGACCAAAGTGCTCCATGACACAAAAAGAAGGTTAAGAATCCCTGCCTAGGGGTGGCCAGGTGGCTCAGTGAGTAAGAGCACCGGCCCCAGCATCAGGAGACCTGGGATCAGTTCTGGCCTCAGATACTTGGCACCCACACAAAATAACTGGCCATGTAACCTTGAGCCAGTTACTTAACCCCAACTGCTTAAAAAAAAAATCCCTACCTTATATAGCAAATTTAAAGAAAAAGGAAAATAAATTCTGCAAAATGGATCAATAAACTGAAAAGATCATAAATTACATGCAATGTTCCATACCTGGGGACCCTCCATCTCTATGAAGGAGTGGGGGGAGGGGAAGGAGATCTCTTTTCTTTGAGGTCAAGCTTGTTCTTTGTTATTTTGCAACATTAATTTTCAACTGTTTCATGGTGGTGGGTTTTCCACTTACATTGTTGCAGTCATTGTGTACCTGATTTTCTTAGCTCTACTTACTTCCACTTTACATCTGTTCATGCAAGTCTTCCCATGCTTCTCTGTATTCATTTCTTATAGTAGTTTTATTATATGTATGTATTCTACTATATAAATGTAATATTCGTTTAGCCATTCCCCAACATGACCCATAGCACTTTGATGCATACCATACGAAGCTCTCAAAACCTTTACAAAATACGGACTCTAAGTATTTGCCTCCTCTTAAAGAAATTGAGGCACAGGAAAGTCACTCATAGTAACATAGTAGGTCACAATGAAAATCTGACCATCGTGAAGGATGTCCCACATTCTGGAATCAAGATGCTACACTATCTGGCTGTTTTTGCCCAATCTCATGGGGCTGGCCAAAACATGACTAGGCAGAAAAGAGGAAGGGGGGAATAAATAAATTGTAAATAAACAAATATTTATTTACATAGCACCTTCTATTGCTGGCACTGCATTAAGCAATTTACAAATAACTCATTTCATTCTCACAACCTTTCAAGGGAGGTGCTGCAAGAAAAAAATTATATATATACATATATACTACATATACACACATATACATATATAATCCCCATTTTACAGTTGAGGAGACTGAGATAGATAGTGGTTAAGTAATTTATACTGGGTCAGGCAGCTAGTAAGTGTCTGAGGATCTGAACTCAGGTCTTCCTGAGTTCTAGGCCTTCCTTCAGTCCCAGAGTTCTATCCACTGCACCACCTAACAATCAAATCAGACTCAGAGGACCTGAGTTCTAGACACCTCTCCTCCACTCTGTGTGACTTTTCTAAGTGTCACTTCCCTCTCTGGATCTGTTTTCTCACCTGTAAAATGGGACGTTTGGACCAGATGATCTCTGAGGTACTTTCCAGCTCTAGAATGATCTGAGTCCTATGAACCCATGCTCCTTGCAGCAAACACAACCTCACCCACAGCTACAAATCTGTGAAATCTTATATATGCATCAGTGCTGAGCCATGTACTCAGGCAGGAGAGGGCACAGTCAAATTTGGGGCTTAGAGGCTAATTCAGACTCTTGCCTAAACAATGAATTATTTTCCTTTTTCGCACTTCTTTCTTGCATAAAAATGAAGGTCATTCTAGCTCTAAATCTCTAGCAATGATTTGCTGTAGGGATTGGGAGAGGACAGGAACATTTGGCACTAAACCCAAAAAGTCCACTAAACTGTGATGGCATTACTAGCACATATTCCTAAACAGACCAAAGAAAGAGGGAAGGGACCCATATAAACAAAAATATTTGCAGCATCCCTCTTTGTTGTAGCAAACCACCAGAGAAAGAATGGATGACCATCAACTGGAAAATGGCTGAACAAATTATGGTATGTGAATGTAGATAGGTTAGGGCCTGGACCTGTTATTTCATTTCTCCAGGGATAAAATTCCCTCTACCAATGCATCTTTTCTGCAATTTGGAATCTCAGAGCTCCCTGGAGATTGAGGGGATTGTTCTGGGTCACAGAGCCAGTGTCACAAGTGGGATTTGAACCCAGGTCTGATTGACTTGGAGGTGGGATCTCCATTACCACCCTGCCTCTGGCTATCTGGATATAAAGGAATATTACTGTGCTCTGTACAGATTCATAGGAACCTGGGGAGCCTCATATAAACTCATACAGAAGGAATTTGAGTAGAACTAAGAAAACAATTTATAAAATAACTACAAAAATGTAAAGAAAAACAATTTTGAAAGACTCAATAACTCTACTTAGTACAATACCCAATCATGACTGCCAACAGAAGACTGACTGATGAAGCATGCCTTCCAGCACTTGGCAGAGAAGGGATGTAGCAGAGGTGCAGAATGAATATTTTCAGAAACAGCTAATCTGTTCATTTGTTTTGCTTGATGCTATTTATTTGTTACAAGGGAGGATTTCTATTTTAGATTAGAAGAGCTGGGGGTGGAAGGTGATAAGGAATTGCAGTAATAGGAATGCCAAGAAAAAAATGGAGAGTCAAACCGAACTTAAAGAAAAAATACAGAGGGGAGAACAGAAGGAAATTCAGAAAGAGACAGACAACAAGAAGGGCAGGTTGGGTACTATCACATCAGATTTAATATGTACTTTTAAAAAACTGTACATAATAGTTCACAGTTTCATATACCATCTTTTTCTAGTCTTTACATATTGAAGTGTTTGTTGCTTGTGATAGTCATAATAAAAATAAACAGAAATTGACGAACCTATCATCTTAGATTTGTTTTTAAAGAAAAAATATACCCCAACTGGAGGGTGCTCTGTATTTACAAATGCTTTGGAAGCTGTGGATGTTGCCTTTTCATTTCTTTCCTTTCTCCAGATGCCAGTGAAAGTGAGACCAAGGGGGCAGTGAATAGAGCACTGGCCCTGGAGTCAGGGGGACCTGGGTTTGGACCTGGCCTCAGACACTTAACACAAAAAATAGTCGTGTGACCTTGGGCAAGTCACTTAACCCCAACTGCCCTCCAAAAAGCAAAACAAAAAAAACGAAAGTGAGACCAAGGCCATGTTGGGGAGGGAAGTTAGACCACCTGTGGTGCATGAATTGCTGCATCCTAAATAATGATAAATAAGAATACAGAAGTGTAGAGAGACATAAAGTGATGAAAAAGTGAAGCAATCCTAAGGAAACAATATACATAACAACAATGAAATGGGAAAGAACAACAAAAACAATAACAAAATGCCCAAACTGAACACTGCTGAATAGAGTTCTGTGCCTGGAGTCAGGAAGACCTGAGTCCAAAGCCAGCCCTCACACTTAAAGAGTTGTGTGACCTGGGAAAAGTTATTTAATCTCTCTGCACCTATCTCCAAGGGTTCTTGTGAGCATCAGATGAGATAATAATCACAAAGTTTCTTAGCACAGTGCCTGCCACATGTTAAATGCTACATAAATGTTAGGTATTATTATTAATAGTTATACTATTTAACATGAATTATAATAATCAAGATTTTTCCTAAAGAAATGATAGAATATTGCTCCCTCCCTTCTTTGTAGAGGTGAAGGACTATGGATAGAGAACAAGGTTTTTGTTTTGTTTTTTGGAGGGCAATTGGGGTTTATAGGCGATGGTGCCCTGGGCACGGGAGAGGAGAGAGTTAGTTATGGGTGGAAATAAAAGTAATGTTAAAACAAGATATAAATGAGTTTGTTTTTTTTAAAGTAAAGCTAAGAGAATGACCATCTTGGTGGCTTGGATGGGCTCAAAAGTTTGGATGAAATGATCATTTTACTTGTGAAAACATATTTGGGCAGAGTTTTCAGGTTTGCAAAGCATATTTTGCTCACAAACCTGGGAGGGCAGTAGTATGCTTAAGTCCCCTTACAGACAAGGAAACAGACTCAGGAAAGGGAAGAGACTTGACCAGTCATACAGCTTTGATCAGGGCTGGGATGAGAACTATTTAAGTCCAGGCAACCTGGGTTCTAGTTACAGTTCTGCTCCTAACTCCGTTTGCCCATGAGTAAGGCAATTCTCTGGAGGCCTCAATTTCCTCAACTGCAAAATGAGGAGGCCGAACTAGATAACCTTTAAATTCACTTCTTATGCTAAAAAGTCTATTGATGTCATACATAACATAAAAATAAAATATGCTAAGCCCTTCAGAGTTTAGATGACCAAGGCCTGTTTGCTAATCTAAACCCAAGACTGGAGCTTAGGGCCCAACTGTGCCTAAAAATGGTTTGACAGGTAACAGGGATCCTCAGTCTTTTATAGAAGAGGAATCTTTTAATTTCTGCATAGTTTTATGATCTTCACTTGGGGGTTAGCTGTGAGAAGCACAGAGTTCAGTGGAAAAGTCCTGCTTTTGACTTGAAGCAAGAAAACTTGGCTTCATAGCATTAAAAATGTGAAAGGGACCTCAGAGGCCAACTAGTCCAAGTTCTCTCATTTCATGGATGAGGAAAACTGAGGCCCAAGAAAGTTGTGATTTGCCCAAGGCTTCACAGGTTCCAAGACACTTACTAGCTAGCCATGGGATCAAGTCACTTCTTCTCTCCGGGCCTCAATACTTATTGTTAAAATGAAGAGGTAAAACTTGGCAATTTCTAAAGTCAATTCCAGCTTTGATATTCTAGGATTCTAAGCTGCTATAGAAGAAAGGGATATGAGTAGAGGAACAGAATACAGTTTGGGGATGTGAAGCCCTCCCCTCACCCCTCAGAACCATGAGAAAGAGAGCATCACATGGCAACGATTGGCTCAACCCCAAAAGGCTGAGATCCACTGGTAGATCATAATCCACTGTTTGTGGGACCCCTGTAGGAGTGTGAGAGCAGAGCAAAATTGTAATGAGGAAGTGCAAGTGAGTTCTGAACCTTGCTTGCCTATATGCCATAACTGATGACAGCTTCCATGATCTTTTCTGGAAGGTAATTAGGGTTAAGTGACTTGCCCAAGGTCACACAGTATCTGAGGCTGAATTTGAACTCAGGTCCTCCTGACTCCAGGGCAGGTGCTCTATCCACTGCACCACCTAGCTGCCCCCTCCCATGATTTTTCTACAATTCCTACTGATCCATCACACCCCAATCTATCTAGTGTGGGCCCTGTATACCCAACAACACAACACAAATCTAAGAACCTAGCTGGGAGAAGCCATCATCACAGTAACAAAGGGGTACTTTAAGAATTACAGAGGTTACCCCTCAGCCTGAAATTCTAACCCTGTAGCCCAGACACCTTGAATTCCCGTGTCTCATTTAATGAGATGGCAGAAAGAAGAGTAGACTAGGAGTCAGGAGACCTGAGGTTTAGCCCTGGCTCTACCACAGACTTTCTTAAGAAAGTCAATTCCATTCTCTAGGTCTATTTTATCATCCGTAAAAGAAGAAAGAGGGGTAGATAAGAGGGAGAAGGAAAAGGGTATGACTGTATCTCTAAGATCACTTTTTTAAAAATGTACTGATGTATCCTGCTTTTCTTATCAGTCATTTCTGGATCTATGCTTCCCCACCCCCACCCCCACCCCCCAGCTTGTAACAAAGAAAAGCAGTTTAAGTGCAAAACAACCATGGAATGACTGAATCTGATGGTGTGGGCTCCCAACTCTCAGCAAAGAGTGGGGAGGGCTTCATTATGCTGTTATCTATTCTCCACAATGATTAATTTTGGTTTGGCTTTTTTTTTAATTACTCAGAATTTGGCTTCCTTTTTTTAGCTCTTAACGCTCTTGGGAGGAAAGGAGCACGGAATAGTGGGGAGGGCTCGGGAACGGGGGAGGACCCAGTTGTGTCAGTTCCAGCTACCAATGCTACCTGTATGACCATGATCAAATAACATCTCTCTTAGCCTGTCTCCTCATCTGCAAAATGGGAAGAGGAACACAGCACCTCTCTCCAAAGGCTCTTTGGGGGGTTGGGGGAGGGGGTGGCAAAGTGCTCTCTAAATCTTAAAGTGCTACAGAAATTCGAGTTCAGCCTGATCCTTACTCATCTCCAACACACCTACTCAAAGCTCTCCATTGCATCTTGCTCCCACATTTAAGCCTCTAATTTAGCCCATTCACAGTTCAGCACTTCAAGGATCTTTTTTTTAATGTTATTTGGAAAGCAAAGCATCTACAGGGAGTAACAAAAGAAGATGAAAAGATGCAGTCTCCGCCTTTGACGAGCTTAAGAGGGGGGAGGGGAAAACTTTACAAGCACACCACCCTTCTCATCAACTCCAAGGTGAGAATGTGCAGCAGCAGACTGCCAGTGAGCTAAATGAATAGCTCAGGTCCCTCAGCTGAGTCTATCTCACCCAATCTAAATTTAATTCCCCCTCACAAACAAATACCAGCAGATACCAGGTCTGCCTCCTGTTCCACATAGGAGCCACTCTTGAAGCGAACAGCTCTGGAATACTTTTATTGTTATTGTGATTAAGGAAGCTCTGTATTTCCACTATTGCTCACTAGAGATTCATAAACCTAAAAACAATGCAAAATCTCCAAGATAGGAACTTTTTTTTTAAAGCAATTGGGGTTAAGTAACTTGCTCAAGGTTACACGGCCAGTTATTTCTGGGTGTGGTGCTGAGTGTCGGAGCCTGGATTCGATTCCCAGGTCATCCTGACACTGGTCAAGGAAGCCGGTGCTTACTCGCTGAGCCACCTGGCCGCCCCCAAGATAGGAACTTTTACAGTGATTTGAGAAGCTTACTGATGATGACTGCATTAGGATATTACAAACAGGAATGCACAGAGCAACCACTTCTATTTTTTGTGGTGTTTTCCATGTAATATTATAATATTAACTCCACCTCCCACACCCTACCCCAAAAAACAAAAAGTACACTCTCAAAGCTAAGCATACAAAGATTCTGGTTTAAAGTGGTCAAGGTGAAGATGCCTTTCACCTCTATACAACTGCTTTTAGAAGAGAATGTATAATTCAGAGAAATGTGGGAAGACTTATTTGAATTGTGAAGTCAGAAGAACCAGGAAAACAACATATGCAATGATTATAATGATGTAAATGGGAAGAATACAGGTCAACTGAGTGCTGTATAATTATCATAACCATAATCTGGCCTCAAAGAGATGAGAAGTGCAGCTCTCTTCCCTTCAAAGAGATGGAGGCACTCAATAGTGTGAAACACCAAATGTCTTCTCAGATGATTGACGGATTGGTTAGTTTTGATAAACTGTTTCTTTTCTTATTGCTTTCATTTCCTTACTGGAAAATGGGAATTTAAAACAAATTTTTTTCCTTGAATGAAATTCATTTAAAAATTAATCACAGGTAAACCTTTCCAACCTAAGAGTATCTTAGAAATGACTGTTTTCTCTATTAGAAGCATTATGCATTTGGCAAAAATTCAGTATGATTTCATTTGGAGTATCTGAATATTAGAAACAATATTGTTTTTATGCCCTGGATTTCAAAAAAAATATATGTGTACATAGAAAGGGTTTGAACACAAATACACATATATGTTGATAGATACATATAAACATAAGATATTCACACATGCACACACACACACACACAGACAGAAATAAGATTACAAATTCTGTTGCCATTAGTCACCAAAGTCAAGGAGTAGAACTCCTTGGGAAAAGATTAGGTTTAGAATGAGTAAGTCTGTATGTACCAACATCTCCTGATGCTATTTAATTTTTTTCCCAGATGGATCAAAAGAAAAAAATATAGGAGAGAACAGTTTTAGTCAATTGCAATAACAAGTATATGTACAATACTTTGACATTTATTTCCTAGAAGGAAAGAAGTATCTTGTTAATTAAAATGCACCTTCATCTCTAGTCCATCTGAGACATGGCTTATTCAGCAGGACAAAACAAACTACACCAGCGATGATTCAAGAGCAAACAGATGAGATATAGAGGCCATTTTGTTCTGATATCCACAATCTACCTAAGGACTGGCCGGCTGAGAAAGGTCCAGTGAAACTCGCTGGGACTAGCCATGGCTGTATCTGCTTAGATGTATCTGCTTTTATCCAGAGGGGTAAGCCTTGATAATCTTCACATCATCAACAGGACGGTCCTGGGCATTTGTCTCTACCATACCCACTCGATTCACCATTCCTATGCCCTGACACACACGACCAAAAATGGTATGCTTCCCATCAAGCCACTGGGTAGGGGCCAAGGTGACAAAGAACTGGCTGCCATTGGTATCTGGTCCTGCATTGGCCATTGCAAGAATTCCAGCCCCTAAAAGAGAGAAAAAAGAAAAGGAAAAGCAGCAATGAACCTCAGAGCTTCACAATGGAACTATTAAAGATTCCAGAAGTCCTAGCTTTAATTCTGGTCTTCATTACAGCTGGCTTAGACTCTCTTCAACCTTGTTCTCCCTGCAAAATCCCCAGTTTTATGGAACTGTCTTAAGACTACCTCCCCTCTTTCTCTTCTAAGTCCCCAACCCATTCCCATTCTTAGATGAGTAAATACTTCTCCAGCAAATACATTCAAATTTGCTTTCATCAAACCTTCTGCCTTCTCTCGAATGACTGACATATTACCTAGTCTCCCCTTCCTACCACCCGACTTCAGCAAATCCTCTCTTTGTGCAGCTTCTAAATTCCTACCAATACCAATTCAACAAGTAGTTAGAAACCAAAACACCTCAGACCAGCTCTTCAGAACTACTCAGCAGGCCATGAGGAAATGCCTTTTCTCAAGTCTGACATTTTCCTTTTGTGGCACCAGGGCTGGGCAGCTGCCAGGAACCATGGTAATCTCAGTCACCTAGAGTGACAGCCAAAGGAAAAGCTTTTTTAAATTTTGAAATCCACTTCCCTGCCCATGCTCTCTGGTCAGATTATACACACCTGTGAATTTCAACTCGGGGTGAAGTTCATCTTCAAACTGTTTGCCATAGATAGACGCACCACCTCTGCCTGTCCAGGAAGAGAATAAGTGAATTAACTGCACAACTTCACAACAGGAAAGGGACAATCCAAGGCTGAAGGACCTTCATTTGAAAGGAAAGCAAAAGCTAATGAGCAATCCAATGAGCAGCAGAGAAAAGAACCAAATATCATCATAACACATACAAATCAGAGCAGCCACAACAGTGGATTCACTGAGTATCATTTCTTATTATTGAATACCATCATTAATGGCCTAGACGGTGGAATAAAAGGGAACCTCATCAAAGAGGATTCAAGCAAAATGAGGAACAGGCACGGAAGTAAGTTGCAACACAGAGGAAAAGAATTAGTGCGATCCTTGAAATGGTAAAATCAAACAAAATGAGGTTCAGAAGGCAGTACATTTTGGGAAAGAAACAGGTTAACACAAAACAGCTAACATGACCAGTGAAAAACCTCTGCCAAATGGTTGCCTGAATATCACTGTACAAAGCAATATACAGATTTACATGGTCCTTAACCCTCCCAGAGCTTATAGTAATTTATATAAACTTCAATAGATATGAAATAAAAAGGCATCTCAAGGTCCCAGAAGACCATGAGTTATACAAGTGCACACAGCTGGCAGCTTTTCATCGGAATGATGCCGCAGGCATGAAGAAGTGTATGACATGTAGGAGCCACAAGAATGTTGTCTGTACCAACTGATACATACTTGGTGAGGTTTGACTCTTACTGTGTACAGCTCTGACCTTTAGAGCCACCATTCTATTCCATTCCAATATAAAAGCTATTTCTTTTTAAAACAAACAGGATTGACAACAGCAAAGACAACTTTGAAAGACTTTCTGAACAATAAGAGGACCAACAAGGATTCCAGAAGACTTGTGATGAAACATGTCCCAACACAGAGAATGGATCTGGGGTAACGAATAAGCCATTTCAAATTACTTTAATTTTTAAAAAGAAAGCACAAAACATTATAACAAGCAGGATTTGCAGCAGAACATCAGAAAGACAGATGATCCCAACAATATCCCTACTGCTCCCATTTAGGGGTAAGGATAATCAAATATAGGGGGCAAGGTTGAAAAGCAAGGAAATTAAATTCTGAAAGTTCACTGAAACAAGTCAATTAATAATAAAGCCAACGGTAAGATTTAGCCTTTTATAACTCTAGCTTAACATGGCGAAAATAGAAATAAATACCTTAACAAGTCAATCAACCAAAAACATTTGTTATGTGCTTACTGTGTTACAGAGCCCCACTGCTCATATCTGACTCTTTATGACTCTGGGGTTTTCTTTCTTCTCCAGCTCACTTTACAGATGAAGAAACTGAGGCAACAGGGTTAAGTGACTTGCTCAGGGTTACACAGTATCTGAGGCCAGATCTGAATTCATGAAGAGAGTCTTCCTGACTCCAGGACTGGCACTCAATCCATCGTACCCACCTAGCAGCCCATACAGCCTCATACAAGGTCCTTTAGGAGACACAATCTATTGGTACTATGCTTTCCCTAAAAAAGTTTATGAAAGGCGGAAGTGGAGAGGGAAAGGACCTTCTTGTTCCCTGGCCTCAGACCACCCACAACTCATTAAGGCTTCAGAGAACCTTCTGGAGAAACAATCGTCTTGGAGTGCTCTTCTCTCTTAACCCTCCTGTCAATGCCCCTTCCACTCTTCTGGCAGGTAACTGACTGACCCTCTCCCCAACCCCACCTTGGTGGGAGGGAACCCGGAATCCCCTCTTCTCCTCTTCTCAAGGACAGCCCATCCTCCCTCTACTACAGTCACCATACCCTGAGCCCTTTCTTTGTGCTCATTTCTCTTTCCTTTCCTCCCTTTCCCCATATACTCAAGACCACAACAGCCTATTTCTAGGGTTTGTTTATAGAGGAAAACAACTACATATACAGGGGGTGGCTAATCTGGCCTCAGACTCTTAGCACAAAAACTAGCCGTGTGACCTTGGGCAAGTCACTTAACCCCAACTGCCCTCCAAAAAGCAAAAAAAAAAAAGTACATATGCAAATTCAGAAATACTGCACCAAGTTAAAATTTTTACATAAAATTCACTCCACCCAGGTCCAGACTAGGTGTCTCTAACCAAAGTTCTCCTAGCATGGCCCTAATGATTTCCCTCTGAACTAGGAATGGTATCACTGCACTGATTCCCCTCCTGTTCCCAGATAAAAACATGGCATCTTCTTTCCTAGTCCTAATGTGCCTAAGCTCAGTCCACAGAGCCTAGCATTTTGGGTTTTCTAATCCATTCTTCTAGGGCCATCAGGAAGCCTCCTAATGGGCTTAGATAGCAAGCTTTGGACACTCCATCCATAGTACTATGATACCAATTTAGATGACCGACTATCCTTGACCAAGGGGCAAAGAAATGCAAACAGGTATTCCAGATAGGTCACCGTCAGAGTTCAAAACAGTCACCCCTATTCTTTACACAGCTCATTCACTACCAAAGTTTCAACTACTATCTTCAGGCTAGTCTGAAGGTGTCAGCTTCCCATAGCACAGTTCCCCTTAAATGCTAAGTTGGGGGGAATAGCTGCACATACTAAAATTACCCTCACTATCTTTCTTTCCAAACCAGCTCCACAACCCCACCTCCCTATTTTCCTATATCATTCTAGCATTTTCTCAATCCCTCAGGTTCAAATTTCATTTAGCTTTGAAGTTTTTTTCTCTCCTATACTCCCCATACACAACTCCCCAATCACTAGCCCTTTCTATTCTTTTTTCACAAGCAACTGGTCTCTTCACTTCCATTCTCACTGCTACCACTCTAGATCACTTAAAGATTCCTGAAAAGTTCTCCACACACACGCACACACACACATGCACCTGATTTTAATGTTCTCCATGTATACCATGGTCCCTTCTGCCTCTGGGTCTTTGCTTCTGCCCTTACCTGGCCTCCTGTTAATCCACATTTTATCATTTCTTCAGTTTACAACTCATCTACTCCATGAAGCCTTCACAAGCTAAACCCCTACCACAACCTTTCCCTTACCATAAACTCCTGCTCTCCTCTAAACAGAGTCTATGCCATAATATCAGACATTTCTCCCAACTCCTCAGTCAGATCTTAAACTCCTTAAAGGCAGGAACCATGGCATCTATTTCTTTGGAATACTGAGTTTGTTGTAATATTTTTAAGTCTTTAGAGGACATACTACTACTTTTAATCATAGTTGGTGATTCTTCTTTCTTTTTCCCATTTGTTCTGAGGACTATACTAAAAAAGCGTATACACTTCTCAAGTCAGATGAGTTAGCTCTGGTTCTAGAGTACTTCTAAGGTACATATAGTAGGAGATCAGCCCAGAAACAACAAAACCTCTAAGAAGCTGGAATAACAAACTACTGCCTCCATGTAACACGATGAGTTTTAACCATACCTGTTCCTGTAGGATCACCACCTTGGACCATGAAGTCTTTGATGATCCTATGAAACTTGGTGCCATTGTAGTAACCACGTCGAGCCAACTCTGCAAAGTTCTTACAGGTCTTGGGGGCATGTTTCCAATACAGCTCCAGCACAACGGTCCCCATGCTACAAGGTGGAAGGATAGCAAGAGTCAAGGCTATACGACCAACAATTCTGAGCAGCTCAGATTCATATCTAGCACACTGACAAAGCATGAGGACAAAATTACTACTGGATCTCATGCTTGGCAAAAGATCAATCCCCACTAACACAAAAAAAGAATACCTCACTTTGGTAAAGCAAACAGGTGACAAGGTTTCCTTTCCAAAGATTCAGAAGCTTGTATACGCATGCTTACTTTTGTGCATGCATATACACACACATATTTATGTGCACATAACTATATATGCACAACTATAATCCAAGTAGTTAAGCTACTCAATTAGCCACATTTATTCCTATACTCAAATCCTAAGAGTGACCAGTAAAGGCTTCACAGAGGGAGCTGGATTTGTACTGGATTTTGAAAAGTGAGCAGGAGTCAGTTAAGAGGGTGGCTCAGAAGAGAGGGTTATGAATTCTTAAATGCCACACCAGGAGAGTCCAAGTTCCAGTAGGTTCAACCAAACCAAAGATTTTTCAAGTATGGTTCCAGAGCAGACTGAAGACCCAACTCCATTACGCAGAGGGCATCACAGGTAGGTTGGCCATGAGATGATGAATTCTTTGGTCATGGCAGCCCATTAAAAAGAGAAGAATACTGAACTGCCTTTAGTCCTTTACTGCCTATACTGCTTCTAAAGGGAGGAGAGCAGAGTGGGAGAAAAGGGGTCAAACTTACTAAGAATCATAGTTTCTAGACCGTCTATAAACATTAATTTAACTGCTGACACTAAATGTAAAATGCTTGTCCAGTAATCACATGTACATATTACTGTAGCAACTGAACAACACAAATATCAAAGCTTGTGCTAGATATGAAAGCAGAAGAAGGAAAATGCAGACAAATGAAAGGATAGTTTAAGGCTCCTTAAGAGAGGCAAAACAAAAGGACAGAACTGGTGCCATCATCCTTCCAAAGGCAACAAGTAACTTCACTTCACCTTGCAGTGCTTATGATGAACACGTGCAACAAAAAAAAAAAGGAAAGAGAGAGACTACCATGAAGGTGACTGAAACTTATGCAATGACATCTGCTGCACAGGATGAAGAGACAGAGAAAGCCAAACAAGAGCTTCCAACACAAGGCAACATATATTTTAATACTCGGTGACTGGAATGTAAAGATAGCCATAGGGATGACAGCTAAAAATATGTTGGAAAACAAAGATTCGTGATTAAGAAATTAGAGAAGTCAAAAGCTTACAGACTACTCAAATGTCTCAAAGCCTATGTGACATGAATGCTTTCGTCAAGAAAAGCAAACTGGAATCCCTAATCTTGTACCCACCTCACCACCATTACCACCACCACCACCAAAAATTGGTAATATCTTAATAAGAAATTATTATGGCAAAAGTCAAAATCAATATTGAATTATAAGAAATTTCCAAAATAAGACACTGTGTGCAATCCTGGAAACTGACTGATTCAGACAAGGTACTGATAACAAAGAAATGGAAGTGGCTATTTCATCGGATTATAGATTTAGAGCTAGAAGGGACTTCCTGAGGTCATTTTCTTCAATTGGACTAGAGCCCAGAGAGGAAAAGAAATTAACTGCTCTATTAATATTTCCTACAAAGTTTAAATGATGTATAGTAATCAGCACAGTGATGAGGAAAAAAGAGCTCAGAAACCATCTCAATCAGCAAGTACTTGGTCTTCTTGCCAAGGGAAGAGATAACAATAACCAAAGGCAAAACCAAGTAGGACTCTAAATTCATTTGCAAAATTTGACAGAGGGGTACAATGGTAAATTACAAGCGGTATTACCTCACAAAAAGTGAAAAGTGGTAGAAGGGAAAATAAATCTACAGAAAATTTGATGTGAGACCCAACTAGGTTATTTTACCCCAAACATATTTCAAGATGAAAGTGGAGACAACAGACAAAAATGTTTCTATGACAAATTAGTTAAATGATCATTAATGATAGAATCATCACATTTGGACTCTTGTAACTTCAGTTCCAAATGTGCTATATCCTTAAGGAAGTAGACATTCACACCAATGCTTCTCTCCATTGTCAGAAGTCCCTAGAAGGTAGAGGCCCCAAACAATATTTATGGTAGCAAAATTTCACTTCCAGATCCCCTAATTCTAGTGCTTGAGTCACCATCTCCTGAAGCAAAAATCTCTCCTTTTCTTGATATCTCTCCCCATCCACACATCCCCATCCCTTCAATGTCTTCTGGATCTCACAACCATTGCTTGATTTTTAACAAACTCCACTTCCTTGTGCTTACAGAATCAACCCTCTCCAGAAGATACTGAATACCTGGCCAAACTCTCCAGTGATGGTTGCTCAGAGTTGGCATACTCTTTGCTCCCCAATGTCACTTCCAGACTAACATCATTATGCAAGATTTTTTCATCCTTTCAGATTCATTCCAATCATCTTTATTATCTAGTCTAAATCATCACTGTTGTGATCTACTGACCTTCAGTTCATTCTCCCTTCTTTCTAAATGAGTTCAGTATCTAGCTCAGCTCACCCCTACCTCCTACCCCTCCCTCTCAAGCCCCCAATGCCTTTGCCAATCCTCATGTATTTGCCTCCTATTTTATAGACAAAAAATAAGCCATCCACAGTGAGATTCCTCTTCTCCCTTACTCCATACCTCAAAATCCCTCTATATATTTACCCATATTTTCCCTCCTTTAGACATATTTCTGAGGAAGATGTGGCCCTTTCCCCTACCAATACCAACTGTTCTACCTATGTCATCATGCCCAGGGGACCCAAAAGACAAATCAATACTTCTACTGAGGTCTATATTTGATTTACATATAAAGACTCTCTCTTTCACTGCCCAACTCTTAAAAAAAAACTACACTTGATGCCCCCCTCTCCCCACTTCCTCCTCTCTCAACAATTTCTCAATTGTTTCTCAATTTGCAATCTGGCTTTTGACTCTATAACAGAAATGGTTCTCCACAAAGTTACCAATAGTCTCTTTACTACTAAAGCCAATAGCATTTTCAAAGTCCTCATGGTCTTTGACTTCTCTGATCATCCCTTGGCTCTTGAACATTTCTGTATCCCTTGAATTTCATAATACCGTTCTCTTCTGGTTCTTCTCCATTCCTGTAAGAACTGTTGTTGTTTGTCCATTGTTCTTGAAGAGGACCATGGCATCAGGGCGATGGTGCCATGACAAGGGAGTGAGTTGGATTTAGGTGAGGAGGGGCTGTGCAAAGTCAGGAGACTCACTTTCTCCTCCGGAGTCATCTGGGCTCAGTAGCCATATATCAATCAGAACAAGTGGAAATAGCCCAGGAAGCAGTGAAGGATCCTGGCCTTTTCAAGCTAAGGTCTTTAACAGGTCTCAGTTTGACTGAGGCAGTGCCCATTCAGTGATTAAGCCAATAAAAACTGAGGCAGAAAATGGCCTCTTTACCTAGCCAAAAATCTAATTAATTAATTAATTAATAAGTAAGGTAAATGAATGAATGAAAAATTTTTAAGTCATTCTGGGAAGGGAAGATCCTCAGGGTTTCTAACCAAAACAGAAACAACTGCTATTTACATTAATTCTGAGTCAATCAGAACCCAAAGAGTGACCAAGTGGATTTTTGCCAGAGATTTACTGTTGGACAGTTAATGATAGCCAGCGTGATTTGGAGTTAAGGCTGGTCTTAAAAAATATTTCAGAGATTAAAATTTACATTCTGTATGTGCAGAGCACTCACAGGTAGGGGTGTGACACCCAATGTGGACAGAGGGAAAGGAAAATAAGAGGAGAGGAGGAGGGGGGGAGAAGAAAAGGAAGAAGAGAAAAGGAGGGGTGGGGAAAGGAGGAAGGAGAGGAAGGGACGGAAGGAAGGGAGGGAGGGAGGGAGGGAGGGAGGGAGGGAAGGAGGGAGGAAGGAAGGTCATTTGCCCAACTGGTCAGTTCCAGTTTGGTCCCCAATGGGTAGCACCTTTTCTACTCACAAAGGTTGTTGTTTGTCCTTTGTTCTTGAAGAGAACTAAGACATCGGGGAGATGATGCTTTCACCTGTAAGACTACTCTTTCTCAGTCTCCTTCATTAATAATCACCATTCATGTGCAATACCAATCAAACTACCAAAAATTATTTTATAGAGCTAGAAAAAATAATAACAAAATTCATCTGGAAGAACAAAAGGTCCAGAATACCAAGGGAATTAATGAAAAGAAATGCAAGGGAAGGTGGCCTAGTTGTATCAGATCTAAAACTGTATTATAAAGCAGCAATCATTAAAACTGCTTGGTCCTGGCTAAGAAATAGAACAGTGGATCAATGGAATAGGTTAGGTACACAAGACACGGTAGTCAATGACTATATTAATCTACTGTTTGATAACCCAAAGACTCCAGCTTCTGGGATCAAAGTACACTATGTGACAAAAACTACTGGGAAAACTGGAACGTAGTATCGCAAAAACTAGGCATAGACCAACATCTTACACCACATATGTCAAAATGGGTGTATGATTTAGACATAAAGGACGATACTACAAGCAAATTAGGAGAGCAAGGAATAGCTTACCTGTCAGAATAGTTTACCATGCTATGAAGAATGGAAGAATTATGTCCAAAAAAAGAGATAAGAACATTATGAAATGAAAAATGAATAATTTTGATATTAAATTACAAAGTTTTTGCCTAAACACAGCCAATCCAATTAGAAGGGAAACAGAAAGCTGGGAAACAATTTTTACAACCAGTGTCTCTGATTAAGGCCTTATTTCTAAAATATACAGAGAACTCAGCCAAATTTATAAGAATACAAGTCACTCCCCAACAGATAAATGGTCAAAGGATATGAACAGGCAGTTTTCAGATGAAGAAATTAAAGCTATTTATACTCATATGAAAAAATGCTCTGAATCACTATTGATTAGAGAAATGCAAATTGGAACTCTGAGGCACCACATCACACCTATCAGATTGGCTAACATGAACAAAACTGGAAAATGATAAAATATTAGAGAAGATATGGGAAAACCGGAACACTAATGCATTGTTGGTGGAGTTGTGAACTAGTCCAACCATCATGGAGAACAATTTGGAACTATGCCCAAAGGCCTATGCATACCCTTTGGTCGAGCAATACTACTTCTAGGATTGTATCACAGAGATCATAAAAATGGGCAAAGGAACCACATATACAAAGATATTTATAGTAGTTCTTTTTGTAGTAGCAAAGAATTGGAAATTGAGGGGATGCCCATCAACTGGTGAATGGCTAAACAAATTGCAGTATATGAATGTGATGGAATACTACTGTTCCAGAAGAAATGATGAGTAGAAAGATTTCAGAAAAACCTAGAAAGACTTACATGAATGGCGGCTGAGTGAAGTGAGCAGAACCAGAACATTGTACACAGTGATAGCAATATTGTAAAAGGACTAACTTTAATAGTTCTTCTCAGCAATGCAGGGATCTCAGATACCTCCAAAAGACTCATGATGGAAAATGCTATCCACATCCAGAAAAAGAACTATGGAGTCTGAATGCAAATCAAAGCATACTAATTTGCTCTCTTTTTCTTTTTTAGTTTCTTGTGGTTTCTCCCATGGTTCTCATTCTTCTTTACAACATGACTAATGTGGGAAAATATGTTTAATATGAAAAAAAAAAGAAATGATAAGCATGTAGATTTCAAAAAAACTTGAACTTACATGAACTGATGCTGAGTGAAGTGAGCAGAAGCAGAATAACATTGCACACAGTAACAGCAACACTGTGAGATGACCGACTTTGGTGAACTTAGCAATTCTCAGCAATGCAATGATCTAAGACAATTCCAAAAGACTAAAGATGGAAAATGCTATCCCCATTCAGAAAAAAAGAACTATGGAGTCTGAATGCAGAGCAAAGCAAATTTTTTCTCTCTTTTTGTTTTTTTTCCTTTCTTGTGGTTTTTTCCTTTGGTTCTGATTCTTCTTTACAACATGACTAATGAATAATATGTTTAAAAAATGATAATCACCATTCATTTCCTGGGCTTTTAGTGTAGGTATCCAGCAGGTTCAGTTTTGGGTCTTCTGATCTCAACACACAGTCATAAACTATCTGTTTCCAGGAAGTCAATTATCATCTCTGTACCGATAATGCCTAAATCTACACATCAGTCTCTAATCTCATTCACTTTGAACCAGTTACTAGAAGTCTCTATTAGGATGTCCAGTTGTTATTGTTATTTAGTCATATTTCAGTGGTGTCTAACTTTTTGTCCAACCTCCATTTGGGGCTTTCTTGGCAGAAATACTGGAGTGGTTTGCCATTTCCTTCTCCAGCTCATTTTACAGATGAGGGCACTGAGACAAACAGGGTTAAATGACTTGCCCAAGGTCACATAGCTGGTAAATATCTGAGAATGGACTTAAACTCAGGAAGATGAGTCTTCCTGACTTCAGGCCCAGTGCTCTATCTATTCACCTAGCTGCCCAGGACGTCCAGCAGGCATCTAAAACTCAACATAATCGAAATGAAACTCATCATTTCCTCATCAAAACCTGCTCCTCTAGGGACGGTTAGGTGGCACAGTGAATAGAGCACTGGCCCTGGAGTCAGGAGGACCTGAGTTCAAATCCGGTCTCAGACATTCCACTTACTAGCCATGTAACCTTGGGCAAGTCACTTAACCCCAAGTGCCTGCCTTCCCCCCTCCAAAAAAGGTTAAAAAAAAAAACCAAAACCAAAAAATGTAAACTCTTTCACTTGGTAATGTCCTTCATACCATGGTTTCCAACCTACTTTAATGTCCTTCATACCATGGTTTCCAACCTACTTTCCTGAACTTATTTCAAATTACTCCCTCTCACACATTCTAAGTGCCAACAAAACCGGCTGTCTCCCAAACTTAATACTGTATCTCCCATTCCCATATAAACCATCCCCTATACCTGGAACATGTTCCCTATTCATTGTCACCTCTCAACATCCTTGTCTCTCCATTCAGGACTTAGCGCCAGTGCCAAATCCTACATAAAATATTCCCTTATCTTCCTGGCAGCAGTGCTTCCCCTTCCTCAATTTTCCTTGTACTTTTTTGTGTATATGTTCTATCTCCCAGCAGAATGCTCCTTGAAGGCTGGAACCTCACAGTGTCTTCTGCAAATAAGACATGATAAATGTGTATAGTACACTGAATTAGACATTTCACTAAAGAGGAAGACAAGGATGAGCAACTGGACTAGACTAAGTATACATAAAGGAATCTGGGCCAGAAACAATACAATTTTGAAAGCACTGAAGGAGAAATTTAAGATACTTAGATATCTGAAATTAGATATCCAGGTATTTTTAAAAAGAGGAAATACACTGATGGAAATTAGAAAAAAAAAAGACATTGGAAAGGGTATCAGCAACGATAAACCTAAATGCCTACTTCCTCATCTCTCCAAATGACATACACAAGGCTAAGAAAGTATTCTTGATTAAAATATGAGCTGGAAACCACCAGACTTCAACAAACTATTTTCTTTTCTTTTACAGACATTGGTTCTACCGAATTCAACCAGGTTGGTAGTGTAGGAGCAACTAATGGGCAACTAATGGTCTCACTCTGTTCAGTATGAGAATTCTGATCTGCTCCAGTTCCAATCTGGGTTAGATTTATCCCATCTTGGGTAATCTGATTCACAGAAGCTCCCTATATTAATGCTGAACTTAGTCTGGACACCCAATTGGCTTAGTCCACTGCAGCTCATAACTACTAAACTCAAGTGATCTACCAGTCTTAGACTTCTCAATAACAGGAATTACAGCAGACCATACCTTCAGAGCTATACAAGTAATAGAAAGGTAGAGCTAAGACATGTGTCCACAGTATTTAACTGTTGATTATTTTTTTTTTACAACTTTGATACAGTAAAGCAAAATGCTGCTTTTAAGACTGTCCTCCAACAAGAGGTTTCTTATACATTAACTGAGATGATGAAGAGGTGGTGTACAATGGAAAAAGTGGTGAATTTGGAGACAGAGAACCTGAGTATGAATCACAGCCCTGCCATGCTCTACCTGTGTTACCTTGGGCAACTCACTTAACTGTGGGAATCTCACCTATAAAATAAGAGTTAACTAGATGATTTCTAACATTTTTTCCAACTCCAAATTTCTATGATCATAAGATAGAATTCCTATAGATATAACCACTGACCAACAATCCTGACTTTGAGGGATGTCCTAAGCAATCCAAATGAAAGAAATTCCTTATAGATGGCAAGGTCTTCCAGAAGCTCCAGTTTAAGAGTGACATTGCATTCATAGTTCCATACTAGAAAGATTCCTCAAACAGAACATTTCAAAGCAATCTGCCCAACAATCCACAAAAGAAAAAATAAATGAAGACTGCCTATTACCTAAACCAGAGTTGTCAAACTCCTAATGTTAATTTTTGGTTTTCTAAGTCAATATGCAGCCAGAACTCAATTTGCATTTGGCAACCTCAGTCTAAACTGTGTCATAAAATGGAATATACAGTCTATAGATTTAGTACACCATCAGTATATTTATCTCAGACAGGCATTGCAAATGGACATTAAGAATCAAACAGATCCAGAATCAAACAGGAAGAAGAAAATGTGCTAGATTGCATTGAGGGGAATTGTGCAATGTTTCCAAGGATAGCATCTGTTCCCTGAGGCAAAAACCCATCTGTTTAATAGTAATATTCTTCTGGTGATGCAATATAGCTGCTGATCATAGAACACCACAATCTTCAAAGAATCAAAACTGCAGGGGACCTAAAGGATATTGTAAAGACATGTGACAAACAGAAACAGGCTGTAGCATATTACCAATAAAGAAGAGATATAAAAGACATCAAGCAGGAACCCTATAACTGGTAACAGAGCTGGGCAAGTAACATGGGGAAAGCAGGGTAACAGATGGACAGTCCATGTGCTCCTAGTACCACAAAATGTCAAAAGACCTACAGGGAAGTCCTCACTATGCAAGAAATAATAATCTTCCTAAGATTTAAAGGACACAAACAAGAATCACACAGGATGACGTGTGGACTGCAGATGGATGGCAATTCCAGTCCCCCTCCCCAGGAAGTACCCACAAAGATGACAGTAGATGCATTTATTGAATATGTGGCTTCCACCCTCAGATCATCATAAACTAGCACAGTCAGTGAGGACATTAGAGACGAACTGGTTCAATCCTCTCATTTTACAAAGAAATCTACCCTTTTGTAATCAAAAAGTTACAGGCCCAATCCATCTAGTGCAATTCAGCTAGTGGCAAAGCACGAAGTTAGAAGTCTAGTCCCTCGAGCTTGTCTTGATTTTTCCACATTTACTAAGAGCCTTCTATATGCAGGATGTTATGATTTCCTTTGAATGACTGTCGTTATCCTGAAGCTGAAAAATGCTACGTATTCCGACAAGCCCCTCACCTCGTGAGCTGACAACAAACGCAGGGCGGTCGCTCCTTCTACTGCCTCCTTTAAGATGGGGTCTGACTATGCAGGGCCTGGAATGCCACCTCTGGAGATTGTATTTTTAATTTGGGGGCAGTGGAGAGTCACTGAAGGTTTGTAAGCAAGGGAATGACGTGATTTTTACGGCCTTCAGTGCCCCTGGCGCGGCCTCGGACGCGGGTGGAGGCTACCGGGTGAGCAGAACCCAGAGTGCCGGGGAGAGGCTGGTCCGACCTCCCTCGGCCTCGTCCTGCTCTCGGTGGCCCACTCCGCCGGTCCATCCATCACTTACCTGATAGCCGAAACCAGACACACGCACGCACGCACACAGACACGCGCGCGCACACACACACACAGCCTCACCTGGTCTCCAAAAAGACGTTGGGGGGCTGCCAGGAATCTGGCGGCACTGCAGCCATGGTAAAGCCCGATTATCTTCAACTTCCGGCACAGGGTCTATGGGGGACTCGCCGCCAAAGAGCACACTTCCGGTTTCCTCCTCTAGCGCACCGAATACAGGAGAGGAAGAGGCGGAGTCCTGTGTAAATTACGCTTGTTACCAAGGTCCCGGAAAGCTACCCAATTCTTTTAGTGCTCTGATTGGTTCAAGTGGGCGTGGGAGGTGGAACCTTGCAGGAAATATGTGCGTCTATTAGTTACTTTCCCTCATCAGTCAGTCGTTCTGTCCAATGACTCAACAGCTCTCCTTTCTCCTCTCCCCCACAACTTCTCCTCCCTTATCCCCCCTCCCTCCCCACAACCAAGGGGAGGCAGGCAGACAAAAGAAATGCTCGGGGGTCTGTATCTGCCATTTTCATTCCCTGCTTTCTATTCTTCTTTTCTTTTCAATCTGTGAGCGTCTCCAACGCAGCTCTCGTGCTGTTTTTAATCTTCCTATCCCCAGCACCTAGCATAGTAAATGCTCGATAAATGTTTGTTTAGCTGAACTGAATAAAAGCCAGAGAAAAGAAAAAGAGAAAGGGAAGGAGAAAAGGAGGAGGAAGAAGGGAAAGGACCGGGGGAATCAAAGGGGAGAGAGAAGAGAAGAAAGATGACGGGAGGGAAAGAAACAAGGATGAGCACAGGGAAGAGGAGAAGTGGAAAAAGCAAAAGAGACGGGAAGAGATAAGGAAGTGAGGACAGGGAAAAGGAAAGATGGGGAGGGGAAAGCAGAGAAGAAGGTAAGGAGAGAAGAGGAAGAGTGTTGAGAGGATTGGAGTGAAAAGGAAGAGAGACAAGAAAAAGGGCAGAAAGAGAAGACTGGAGACATAAAGGTAAAAGATGAGAAAGAGGAGCCACAAGGGGGTGAGATGTCAGTCAAGATGGGGATAAGGTGTTATTTTAGGCAAATAGAAAGACGTTGGTTATGGCAAGAGTGGAAGACGGACAAGGGCTAACCCATCTTTATCTGCAAGCCAGTTAAAGGCAGGGATCTTGGGAAGATAGATTTTATTCACCATATTCCTGGACCACGCAGTTATTTGCAAAGATGACAGAGTGCCCAATTCATTCCTGCCCCATCCAGATGCTTTGTACAGCAGAGCAAATAAGACATAAGCCTCCATTTTCACATATAACACGTAGAATAAAGACAACTTAAAAAGGGAAATAAAACTGTGGAAATAGAACCTGCTCTGGATGGGGAAGGGTGGGGATAATTGCAGAAAATAGAAGAGTAGCCTTTCTAGGTCAGATCTTCAGATCATCCAGACTAGTGCTGTTTGTTGGACACTAAGGCAATGACAGGAAAGCAATAATTCTCCTCAGTCTCAAAAGTCAGACACAGGTAGGTGGTGCAGTGGATAGAAGACTGGCCCTGAAATCAAGAGGGTTCAAATCCAGCTTCAGACACTAGCTGTGTGACCCTAGGCAAGTTAACCCCATTGCCTAAAAAGAAAGCCAGCAAGCATTTCTAAGTGGCTGCAATGTGCAGGTACTGTGCTAATAATGCCTGGGGAGTTGAAAGGCAAAAAAAAAAAAAGTCCCTGTTCTCAAGGAGCTCATATTCTGATGGTTGGAAATAACTAGATATATGCATGATATTTCAGTATATAAATCAAGGGACATATGTCAAAATCTTAGTTTTCTTTTTGTAGCAAGTATTCTCTAGCCTCCCTCTCCCAGTGATACCCTGATGGGGTGGGGTATCTTTTCTTTAATGTCATTAGCTGAAGACCTCATTTGGTGTATGTTCCTTTCTGTTAGCTACCAGTGACAAGCATCCAAATTCCATTTAACCAATTAACATCCATTGGTTTTTACAAAAGAATATTTACTTCAAAGACTTACACAGAAATAAAACATTTACCCCTAGCACTCTCACATGTGTTACCTCTGTCTCTGGGGAAAGGGAGTTCAAACTTAGCAGTTTCTACATAGCATTGATCCCACCAATTTTACATCCAAATTCTGCATTGGTATCATATGAGTTCTAGTCTTAGCTTCCACTAGGCTGGGTCTCAAAGGTTAATTTTTGCTCCTTGAAACAACAATGCTAGCTAGCAGCAAAACCAGCCTGAACTAGACTCCTAGATTCCTAGACTCACTGAGTTCAGATGACTCATCCTCATCCCATATAACAAATAAATTGTTTTTAAAGGGAAAAAAAAGCAAAGAGAAAATAGGAGAAAAAAATCAGCAAAACTAATCAGTACAGTGACATGTTCCCCCTACTCCATTTTCAGAGTCTATGGATGTGTGGACCATTTTCAGATTTCTTCTGATATTTTCAGAAGCAGGAGAGGTACCGTGTTTCCCCGATAATAAGACCTCTCCCAAAAATAAGCCCTCCCCTTACTGTGTAACATTCCTCTAAAATAAGCCC
>NW_027187367.1:11978334-12056823 GCF_028583685.1 Petaurus breviceps papuanus
GCTGCATCCAATCAGAGCTGCAGCAGTGAGCGCATCATCCTGTTCTTCCCCAGTGATTTGCTTATTGAATAAAAGTACATTTTTTTGTTCACATTTACCTGTTTATTAAAATTGCTGTCAATGTTCATTAAAATAAGCCCTCCCCTGAAAATAAGCCCTCTGGTGTTTTTCTGTCCAAAAAATTTAATAAGACAGTGTCTTATTATCGGGGAAACACGGTATATTCAAGCTGAATCAACTTGTTGTCCATGCTGGAATTCGTGTTGCATACCCTTTCCCTGTGGTGCAGTAAACCTCCTTTGGTTAAATGTTAGATAGACTCTGTCTGATTTTGTTCGTCTTAAAGCTAAAGTACCAGGAGACTGGAATGAATCAAGTCTCTCCTACAAAATATCACACTGCCTCTCAAATGTGAGAATGAATGTGAAAGAGCTGGAGCATTTGACTCCAAGGTTTTAAGCCCAGATGACTCAATGGTATTGCCATGAACAGAAAGAAAGTAGAGTAGGGGAAGGTTTGGGGAGAAAGACGGTGAGACAACTTGATTTTAAATTGCTGGTGGGATATCCATGTAGGAATGTTTAGTTAGCAGTAAATCCAGGAGTATTGTACTCTAGGTCTTGGCTAGAGATGTAGATGTAAGGAAGGTCCCCCATTGAACTTTAGAAAAATTGTCATTTGAAAGGAGTAAAAGACAAAGATATTGAAATGGGGGAGAGTTTCTGCATTTTACCTACAAAATCCAGCAGGAAGAGATAGAGAAATTCCATTCAAAATAACTACAGAATATATACTTGGGAGGCTATTTACCAAGACACATAGTATCTATATGAATGCAACTACAAAACACTCTGTGGAAATGTTAATTGCTCATGAGTAAGCCATGTTGCTAATAATATAAAAAACAATACTAAGTTTTTCTATTGTTCAGTGCTGTACCATTCGAACTAACAAATGATTGTTTTATAGAGCTAGAAAAAAGAATAAAATTCACCTAGAAGAACAAAGGGTCAATGGTCTTAAGAGAAAAAAATGAAAGGAGGAAGAAGTGAGTCTAGCAGTACCAAACCTTAAATTATTCTGTAAAGCAATAATCTTCAAAGTGATTTGGTATCAGTTAAAAAATAGATCAATCAGTGGAACAATTTAGGTATACAATACACAGAAGCAAACAAACAGTAATACAGTGTTTGGTAAACCCAAAGATTCTGACTACTGGTGTAAGAACTTTTTTAAAAAACTGCTGGGAAAAATGAAAAGCAGTCTGACAGAGGGTATTTATATAACAGCATCTCACATTGTATACCAAGATAAGTATAAGTAAGTATACTTATATAAGTAAGTATAACTATAAGTAATAGAAATAAAGGGAGACAAATTAGAGGAGCAAGGAAGAAATCCATGTAGTTAAAATTAGAAGGGAAGCAGGGAATTGGGGCGGGGGGAACCCTCTCAGGGGGGCAGGAATCTTTGTAGCAAGTGTCTCCAATAAAAGACATATCCAAAATATACAAGGAACTGATTTAAATTTGTATGAACAGGTGCCACTCCCCAGTAGAAGAATGCAGACAAGCAGTTTTCAAAGGAAGAAATCCAAATTATTCACAATCATATGAAAAATGCTCCAAATCACTGATATTTAGAGAAATGCAAATTAAAGCAACTCTGAAGTTCCATCTCATACTATCAACTTGGTAAAGATACAAAAAAGACAAATGACAATTGTTGAAGGTGATATGGGGAAACGGAGGCACTAATACACGATTAATAGAGACGATTAATAGAGCCGTGAAAGGGGCAGCCAGGTAGCACAGCGAGTAAGAGCACCTGCTCCAGTGTTGAGAAGACCTGGAGATCAAATCCTGGGCTCAGACACTTAGCACACACCCAGAAACACCTGGCCGTGTAACCTTGAGCAAGTTACTTAACCCCAATTGCTTAGGGGCGGCCAGGTGGCTCAGTAAGAGCACTGGCTCCAGTGTTGTGATGACCTGGATCAAATCCGGGCTCAGATATTCAGCATCACACCCAGAAATAACTGGCCGTTTAACCTTGAGCAAGTTACTTAACCCCGATTGCTTATAAAAAAAAAAAATAGAGCTGTGAATTGGTCCAGCCATTCCAACAATTTGGAATTATACCCCAAAGTCACTAATATGTGGATACCCTTTGACCCAGTAATACCACTATTAGACCAGTCGCAGTCAGACCCATTGAAACTTTACTTTCGCACAGTGACGTCATTTTGGTCCTTTTCGAGAACAAAAGACAACAACCAACCCGCCACTATTAGACCTATTCTCCAAAAAGAGAAAAGAAAAAGGAAAAGTAGTCATGTGCACAAAAACATTTATAGTAGTTCTTTTTATGGTGGGTCAAAGTAGAGGAAACTAAAGAGTGTTAAAACTGATTATCTGAAATAAAAAGGAAACTGAAGACAAAGTTACCAGTCATCTATGATTTAATTTGCAAAGCTAGCATTTGTATAGCAAACCAGCACTTGGCTCCCCAGAGGTGAGAGACTAAGAGTAATTTAGAGATGGTTTTTATAACAAAAAAAGAGGAACTGGAAAAATTACAGAAACTTGTTTTGAATATAATTCTATTGAACAAGGAAGGTCACCTGATTAGTTAGCTTCTCCCAGACTTTCTTTTTTTTTTGGAGGGGCAATTGGGGTTAAGTGACTTGACCAAGGTCACACAGCTAGTTTTTGTGCACGTGTGTTAAGTGTCTCAGGTCAAATTTGAACTCAGGTCCTCCTGACTCCAGAGCCTGTGCTCTATTCACTGTGCCACCTAGCCACCCCGTTCATAGACTTTCTTAATCCTATGCCACATGTTTTTTCCTCCTAGTGGTATCTTTTGTAACCAGAAAGTATATTGGGCAGAAGGACCTTGTGGTCAGTGGTTAGCAGTCACCTCCCCACCCTCCTTAGTTCATTACTCAACTTCCACTCTAGCTCAAGAAAAAAGGCAGCTTAACTTAACCTTTACCTAACCTTTGCCCAGCTTCCCAAAAGGGGAACTTAGCCTCTGGTCAACCCCACTTTCTGCTAGAAAAGGGGACATAGTCTTTGGTCAACCCCCCCCTTTCTATTAGGGAAATTTAGCCTTTTGAAAAAACATTATAATCTTATGCTTATTTTATTCTTCTAAATTATCTGCTACTAAATTATAAAATCTTCTCAATCTATCTATTCACTAAATCTATATAGGTAACCTAGATTTAAGAGACTATGTTAGTCTGGCTTAGTAGGACTAAGCTGTTCCTAAAGAAGGGAGCCTAATCCTATAATCAAACTAATAAATCTAAGTAATAAAAAATAACTGATTTTTCAATAGATGACCATATATTGAGGAATAACTTAAAATTTTATGATATATAATAGAATGCATGTAATATCATATAATGGAATATTATTGCACTCTGATAAAAGATGAAATGAACTATTTCAGAGTAACCTAAGAAAATCTGTATGAACTGATCCAGAGTGAAGTGATCAGGACCAGAAGAACAATTTATATAATAATAACATTATAAAGAAAAACAACTTTGAAAGATTCTGATCAATGCAAAGATCAACCACAATTCCCAGGGGCTGGTGAGAAGGCATGCTACCTTGGCAGAAAGGTAATGTACTCAAGATCTAGAATAAGACATACATTTTCATACACAATCAATATATCAATCAACTAGCATTTATTAAGTGCCCATTACATGCTGACCAATGTGCTAAGCAATGAGTTTACAAGGAAAGTTTAAAAAAATGATCTCTCTTCTCAAGGAGTTCACAGTTTAACAGAGGAGACAACATGCAAACAATTTTGTACAAACAATACAGATACAGTAAAAATGGAGGGTAATAGTAGAGACAAAACACTAATATTAAGGAGCCGTGAGAAGAGCTTTTTGCACAAGGTGGAACTTTAGCTAAAACTTGAAGGAAACTAGAAGTCAAAGCTAAAAATTAAAGTAGTTCCAGGCATGGGGTACAGCCATTGAAAATGCTTAGAGTCGGGGCGGCTAGGTGGCGCAGCGAGTAAAGCACTGGCCCCAGAGTCAGGAGAACCGGCGTTTGGTTCCGGCCTCTTGACACTTAACACCCACACAAAAATACAGCCGTGTAACCTTGGGCAAGTTACTTAACCCCAATTGCCCTCCAAAAGGAAAAAAATAAAATAAAAAGGGGCGGCCAGGTAGCACAGCGAGTAAGAGCACTGGCTCCAGTGTTGGGACGACCTGGAGATCGAATCCCGGTTTCAGACACTCAGCACCACATCCAGAAATAACTGGCCGTGTAACCTTGAGCAAGTTACTTAACCCCGATTGCTTTAAAAAAAAAAAAAAAAAAATGCAGAGAAATTGAAACTTAACACTCACACAAAAATACAGCCGTGTAACCTTGGGCAAGTTATTTAACCCCGATTGCAAAAAAAAAAAAAAAAAAAAAAGAAAAGAAAATGCTTAGAGTCAGGACATGGAGTGTTTTGTGGAAGGAAGGCCAGTGTCATGTGTGATTAGTTTTGCTTGGTTATGTATATTTGTTATAAATACTTTGTTTTCTTTTTTCCAATGGGGAAGGAGGGGGTGGTGGAATAGAATAGGAATGGGGGGGGGGGGGGGAGAAAGAGAGTCATAAAAACATAGTTTTAGAAAATAAAAGCAGAACTTCGAAAGCTACATGTTGAACTTATATACCTAAAAACAAAGAAAAAGTACACATAACAGAGAATGTTATATATGGAAATTTCTGTTTTTATCTTGTTTTTGTTAAGCTGAAATAAAAATTAAGGGGGAAATGTAAAGAGGAAACCCTTTAAAGATAAAAACCTTTGAAAAGACCTGATGCTTGAATTGCTCAACTGAATAGGAAAAGGCTAGCATGGGCAATGAAATTACTTCTGCGGCACAGACTGTCTCCATACATGCCTCTAGTAAGACCCCAACATGAATCTGGGAAGTGTAACTAGCAGATCACCACAAGTAAAGGTGGATTACCTCACTGAAAGAAAGCCACCTCAGAAGCAGGAAGAATTGTCTAACAGGAGAGACTGAAATGCTTTATTAACTACTGCTCTAGCCATGCCATGCTTTTTCTAAAAGCTTTTTGAATTTACTTTCTGATTGTTCAAGAGAAACACACAAGTGGGGGCTTGTGAGCTACTATTATCCTAAGACTCTTAAGAGTAGTAGCAGCCATCACCCCCAGGTATCCAAGCCAGTGGCGTGCTAGATACAGCTTGAACTAACTCAGGAAAGCCAAGTGCTAAATTTTCAGTGTGAGTACTGACACTGGGGAAATCAACAAATGCTATAAATCGGAGCTTGATTTGTTGTTTTGTTGATAATATAGATTTAAGAAAAGTTAAGAAATTTATTGATAATTAAGATTAAACTTTGCAAGTGTCATGCCTACATTATTTTTCTGGAGGGCCAGTTGTTAAACATTTACCAACACCTCCCAGATCCGAACTACCAATACTAGTATGAGTTGGGGCAGTGAGCTCATAAGTGTTATTAAACATATCTAGTTTTGTCTTTATTTTATTTATCTATCTTAATTTATTTTAATATAAACATCTTTTTATCATAAATTTGACAGTAATCCCCCCCCAAAATGAACATTCCCATATATACAGGACAGGAAAAAAAGGATTGTATATGATGCCATGAGTCTACCATAAACAGCTTGCTTTTTAAGTATACCTCAACTTTAACATGGAAGTATCAATACTACCCTTGTCTGTGTGGCATTCTAAACTTCTGCTTTTATCAGTGTGCTTTTAATGTATTATATTGATGATCTTTTCTTTTTCTGCATCACTATCACTATCCTCATCCAATTCCACCAAAAAAAAAAACTGTCTTGTAACAAATATAGTCAAGCTAAACAAATTTGTTTTGTATTAAAATGTGTGAAAATACATCTCATTCTGTACCTACAGTCCTTCACCACTCTTCCAAGAGATAGAAAGTACATTTCTTCATTCATCTACTAGAGTCTTGATTCATTATTGCATTGATCAGTGTTTTTAAGTCTTTCAAAGTTGTTACAGTGTTATAGTCAATGGATAAATTGTATAATTTGTTATCTTAATTTTGCTTACTTTATGGGGATGTTTAATAATGAGTCATCTGCATAGAAAGGATAATCAAGGTCACAAGAATATAAAAAATGGACAGCAAAGACAATGTCAAGAGACAAAAGGATCCTGGACTGAGCTTTGGCGTATACCTACTTTTAACGAAAAAGGGTACCTAGATGGTGTGGTAGATAGAGCACTGGGCTTGGAATTAGGAAGACTCATCTTCTTGAGTTCAAATCTAACCTCAAATTCAAAGGAACTGTGTGACCCTGGCCAAGTCATTTAGCCACATTTGCCTCAGTTTCCTCATCAGTAAAATGAGCTGGAGAAGGAAATGGCAAACCGATCCAGTATCTTTGCCAAGAAAACCCCAAATGAGGTCATGAAGAGTGGGACGTGACAACAACAAAAACTTTCAAAGAGCCAGGAGAAAACTCTAACCCAGAGAAGGAGAGGTTAAAAAGGTAGAAGAGAACTGGGGAGGAGCAATACTACAAAAGCTAAGGGAGGAAAGATTATATAGAAGAAAGGATGACAAACAGTATCAAATACTACAGAAAGGTCAAGGAAGATAAAGACTTGGAAAAGGCATTGGATTTTACAATTAAGAGGCCATTATTGACCTTGAAAAGAGTATTTTCAGTTGGGCAAAGGTGACAGAAACTAGATATAAAAGCACTGATAAGTAGTGCAAATGAAGGTTGTACTGTTTTTAAAATTTTAACAGTGACCAGTAGAAGAAAGGTAATCTGATTTAGTGGGAAATAAGGTCAAGGGAACTCTTATTTTAAGGTCTTGAGCAACAGAACACAGAGGATCATGTTTGCAGGGCTGTATCAATGCACTCCTGAAAGGACCAAAGGCTTCTCTCTGGATCTCTAGGGCAAAAAGGTAGAAAAAGACTTTAGCATGACATAAAGACTCACTTTTATAGGTCTAGCACAAGGTGGTAGCCTTTCTACCCACAACAATCCACTGAGCCAACCAATTCATCCCCAGTCAATGGGACTCAATCATGCATCCTCAATAGGATACAACTTGATCTACAAGTGCCATTGGGGACATCCACACCCTCCATAGGAAGTCCCAAACACTCACCAATTTATAAACCCATTAAGTAACTGTCCTGATCAACCCCCTACATGAGGCTGATGAACTAGGAGGCCAATGTGTTTGAGATGTGAAATATGAAGGCAGGGGTAGATGAAGACAGGAAGATTTTGAGTCAGGTATAAACTTGAGAAAGGAAGTGTAAGCTAGTAAATAATGATAACAAGTATTTGAATAAGAGGATATATAGGAATGGAATGAATTTTAAAGGAAGATATCATAGATGTTCTTGAGATGATTTCTTTCAGATATGTTGTGGACTAGACAATTTCTGAGATTCCTTCCAAATCTGAGATTCTAGGATTCTAATACAGGCATTTCATACCTAAATTATAGCAGTACTTTCCTTGCAGGTCTTCCTGAATCTATTTTCTTCCCTTTCTACCCCATCTTTCATACTACTGCCCCCCCCAAAAAGTCCTTCTTGTGCATAATCATGTCATTCCTCTGCTCAAAAATGTTCAGAAGCTCCCTATTATTACCTGCAAAGTAAAGTTCAAACTTCTTTGCTTGGCATTCAAGGCTCACCACAATCCATTCTACCTTTCCAACTTTACATAATACTACTTCTCTCTATACACTTTGTTCTCTAACCAAACTGGACAACTATCTATGCTCCAAGCACTCTCACTATGTCTTTGTCAACCATGCTTCTTATCCTTGGAATGCCCTCCCTCCCCTTCTTGGGGATTCTGCTGAATTCCTACTCAACCTTTAAAACCTGCTTGAATTCTCTCTTTCCCAGGAAACCTTCTGTTGTCCCTCCTGTTGTTCTGAAACGCTGTAATGCATTTCACGTTTTGTCTTATAACTATATAGGAGAGACAAGGAAGTTGGTTATGGTACCCTAACCAATTTACTTTCCTCCCTAGGAAAGCTGATGAAATCACAGAAGGGGCAGGTAACACAGAAAATAATATATGAAGAAATTCTTTCTTAATAGAATTGGAATGGTAGCTTGCCATTAGCTGGCTATATATCAAAAGCAACCCTGCTGGACTTAAAAAAAAAAATACACTCCCTAAAAAGAGTGAATAGAGGAAGTTCCCAGGAGTATGACCCCTGCCAACAGAGATGAAAGCCAGCTATGAAAGAAAAGAATTAACCTTGGCATTCACTAGTAAGGCTATAGAAAGGAGCAGGCTCAGGGAGCTCAGATGAATGATATTCTGGCCCAACAGAGAACAGCATGAGGATACCTTGAAAAAAGAAATGACACTGAAGCCTAAAGCACTAGAGGGGTGAGTTGCCTTGCTCATGTGGGTTGCCTTGGCCATGCAGTCCCTATATATGTCCCTCACTATATCTGTATTTTAGATATATTCCTATTCTTCCCTTTGACACTATGCATAGTTACAGTAAAATATACCCCACTTTTATAAGGGAGTGTTGTATCACTACTGTTTTTATGATGCCATTTTAGTAAATGTCTTTGCTTTGAGCTAGTGGTATCTACTGGCCAACTATTAAAAGTAAGTGCAACTACAGTTTAGGACCCACAGAATACTTCAAACTTTGGACCTCAGATTAGCCAAACTATAAGCTAGCCCTATGCTAGGCTTTGGGAATATAAGTACAAAGAATGAAATAATCCCTTCCTTGCAAGGAGTTTACATTTTAATGAGGGAGATATAAAGTACATATAAAAATACATAATATAAACATAAAGTTAACGAATATAAATATATACCAAATAGTTGAATACAAAGTAATTTGGAAAGGAGTAACCATCAGTTGTTTAGATGTTGGGGGGAGGAATCAGGAAAAGTTTTATGAAGAAGGAAGAGAGATTCTTTGAGGTGGAAAGAAGGAGGTTGTACATTCCAGACATATAGGGTAGCCAATGCAAAGACATGGAAGATGTGGAGCATTCCATGCCATGTATGAGGCTGCATCATGGAATATAGGGGAGTGAGATGAGAAAGGTAGGTTGGAGCCAGGCTGTGAGGGGCTTTGAAAGATAAACAGAGGATTTTATATTTTATCCTAGAGATAATGGGAAGCCACTGAAATTGACCAAATAGGGGAGCCTCATAGTCAGGCTGCATTTAAAGAAATTATTTTATAAGCATTGTATGAGATGGATTGGAATGGGAAGAGACTTGAGGCAGGGAGATCAAGCACAGGGTGTTGCAGTAATACAGGTAAGAGCCTGAAATAAGGTGGTTCTATTGTGTGAGCAGAGAGAGAAGGGTTCAGATGTGAGAAATGTTGTGAAGGTAGAAAGCCAAACTGGACAACTGATTGGATTAGTGGGGTTAGGGAAAGTGAAGAGCCTAGGATAACACCAAGATTATGAACATGAGAGATAGGAAGAGTGGTGCTTTCCATAGAAATAGGAGAGGGTGAAGTTTAGGGGGAAAAGATAATGGTTTGATTTTTGACAAGTTGAGTTTAAGATGCTTCTCAGCCATCCAATTTGAAATGTGTAACAGGAAATTGGTGACTGATGCAGAGGGTAAAGACTGGGGGCTACACAGATAGCTCTGGGAGTCATCTGCATAGGGAAAATCACACCCTTGGTAACTGATGACATTATCCAGAGGGTGTGTAGAAGGAGAAGAAAAGAGGGCCTAGGACCTAACCTTGGGAATACCCATAGTTAGAAAGCATGGTATAAGCGCTAAGAAAATAAAGGAAATTGAGGTAAAAAGCAAACCAGGAAAAAGTAGTACCAGAAAAACCCAGGGTGAAAAGAAAGTATCCAAGACCAGAGGATGATCAACAGTGTCAAATGCAATGTGAGGCAGAGAATTTGGACAAAGAAGAAACCATAAGATTTGGCTCTCTGGAAGGGGATAAAGGTGGGAAATATAAATGAGGTAAAAACAAAAGAAAGCAATAAAATTATGTTTAAAATTCTTTAAATTATTGGTGACTGTGGATAGAGCAGTTTTAGTTGAGTGGTAAGGTTGGAAGTGCTTTGCAAAGGGCTGAAGAGTAAAAGGAGAGGAGGTGGAGGCTGATAGCTTTTTCAAGGAGTTTGGATGTGAAAAGGAAGAGAAATAGCCAGAGAAGAAGGCAGAGTCTAGTGAAAGTTTTTGTTTTGTTTTTAAATGGGGGAGACTTGAAAATTTTATAAGAAGTAGGAAAGGAACCAGTTGGTCAGGAGATGTTGAAGCTATGAGAGAGGAAATATAAAATCTTCGAGAGACTAAAGGGGGCAAGGAAAAGACACACCTCTTCATGAAAGACTGCAGAAAAGATGAAAGTAGTAGATGATGTCAAGGGACCTCAGGGGCCATCTAATTCAACCCCCTAATTTTACAGACTAGAAAATTGAGACAAAGGTCAGTTAAGTGATTTGTCCAAGCTCATCCAGACTGTGTTGGAGGAAGAATTTTAATCCAAGTCCCCTGTTCCAGAGACAATGCTCTTTCCTTTGTACCATACTACCTCTATTGTCTTCCTTTTATGTAATGGATACTGTTAACACCCTCAGCTTGTAGTAATCCATTTCTCCATTCAGCCTTCTTTGATCTCAGCTGGAAGTAAAGTCTCCATTTTCAAACTTTCCTATAGACTTTGTCTAGAGCTCTCTTTTACCCCATGATCACATTTTACCTTGTCATACTTATGTCTTATTTCCCTCTTATGCTATTATTTTTCTTTATAATTCCCTTTAGATATGGCTTATTCCCCTTTAAGATTGGTTGTAAACTCTGAGATCAAGGAATGGTGTGCTTTTCCATCTTTGTATTTTTGAGCCCTAACACAGCCACCTAGAATGCACTTAATCAGTGAAATCAATAAGTATTTATTAAGTACCTATTGTGTGCTATTGTGATTAAGTGCTAAATTAATTTCCATTGCACATTAAGATTTCCAAAGTGTTTTACAAATATTATTTCATTAGATCCTCACAACAACCCTGGGAAGTAAGGACTATTATTCTTTTTTTTCCTACAAGTAAGGAAACTTAGGCAGACAGGTTAAGTAAAGGTACCCAGGGTCACACTTCTATAAATGTATGAGGCTGGATTTGAACTCAGTATTCCACACTTTCCCTTTCCAGAGAGCCATCTCATATAACAAACAGTATTTTTTTTTTGAGTTTAAAAAAAAGAAAAGGAGGAAATTAGCATAACTGATCAATCCATCAAAAACGTCTGAAACTGTGTGCAACATACAACACTTGTGGACTCTCCCTTTTGCAGAGGTTTGGGTAGGGGATGTCTTCTCATATCTCTTCTTCCAATCAATGCTTGCTCTTTATAATTTTGCAACATTCACTTTTGAATGGTGTGTAATTCTTTCAGCTTACATTGTTGTAGTCTTTATGTAAATTGTCTTCTTGGCTCTGCTTCAGGCTGCATCAGTTCATGTAGATCTTTCCATGCTTCTCTGTATTTATCACATTAATCATTTCTTAGAGCCTATTAAATATTCCATTATATTTATGTACCGAAATTTGTGGGCGACTGCTTTGCTTCCAGTCTTTGCTATCACAAAAAAAGGGCTGCTGTAAATATTCTGGTGCATATGGAGCCCTTCTTCTCATAGCCTCCTTGGTATATACATAAGTCCAGTAATAGAATCTTTGGATCAAAGGCTATGAACATTCTAACATAATTCCAAATTGCTTTTCAAAATGATTGTACTAATGCACAACTCCACCAACAATGTATCAGTGCACCTCTCTTCCCACAACCCCTCCAACATCCAATATGTCCATAGTTATCTTTCTGTTATTTTTGCCAGTTTGCAGAGCATGACGGGAAACCTCAGGGTTGTTTTTCATCGCATTTCTCTTATTATTAGTGGTTTAGGACATTCTTTCATATGCTTGTTAGTACCCCCTAATTCTTTTTAAGAACTGTTTACACCCGCAGACCAATTACTTATTGGGGAATGGTTTTTGGTGGATTTTAATCTCATTATTGCAAAGGATTCTGCCCACACCCTCACAAGGGTCACCCCCTCCCAAGGTCCCTACCTAGCAGGGAGGTGATAGAGGAGGGGAGGGTGGTCACTCGCGCACGCGCAGTTCTCGCCAAAACCCGCAGGGCGGGTCGTTAACGCAAGAAGCCATTTTTCGTTTCCGTGAATGTGCGGGCGGTTGGTGGTCGGGCAAGGAGAGAGCGTTCGCATAAAGGGAGAGCTAGTGGGGAATGGTGGCTGAATCCCGGTCGCGGGACCGGAAGCCTAGCGGAAGCCGGAAACTGCTGGGGGGGCGGGCCTCCCAGCCTAGCCGCCCGGGCCATCTCTCCAGGCTCCCGCCGTCCCCCGAGGCAGGAGGCAGCCCCGGGGGCGCGGGGTGAAGCAGGGCTCTGTATGTAAGTGTGACCTCTGGGGGGCGGGGCCTGCGCTATGCTGAAGGTGGGGGATGGGGGAGGAGAGGTCAGTAACGAGGGAGGGTGGGAGAAAGGGGCGAGGGTGGTAGGGGTGGGAAAGAGACTGCTCCCCAAACCCTAGAGTTGGTGCCCCCCTCCGCGGCCTCGTTCTGACCTGGCTTAGCCCGCCCCTCCCCCTCGGCTTTCCCTTCCAACGGCTGCCCCTCCCCCCTCGGGTCAGCTTCGCCTCCCCTCCCCCATCTTCTAACAGCTTCGCTTCCCCTTTCGCCCCTGCTCCCCGGACGACCTCCCTTCCCTCCTCTTAGCCCCAGGCCGCCCCTCCCCATCCTTCTGACCGCCTTTCCCGGCACCCTTGCCTCTCCCCCCTTTTCCTCCCCGCTGTCAGCTGCTTCGTCCGAAGGGGTTTTTCTTCCACCATCCCCTTTTTCCCTCTGCAGTGGAGAGCAGAATGCAGGATCAGTGCTGTTGTTGAGCTCCCTTTGGAGACCGCAGAGCCAGGACAAAGCAGATCCATGGGTGACTGTGATGAAGTCTGCGTTGTGTTGTGTTGTCAGGATCATCGGGGGGTTTTCCCTTGGTTTCCCTTGGCAGTGCTTTAAAATCATTTTCCCAAAATTGTTATGAAGTTGGCAGTTCTGACCAATATGTTGTTCATATGGACTTGTGTGTGTGTGTGTTATCCAGACAATGTATCTGATTTCAGCAGGGAATAGAATACTGTTAAAGCTTGCAAATATCTTTTTAGGCCGTGACAATAACTGCCAAATATGTTGTGGTATTTAGTACAGGGCATGTTGTCAAATTTGTTATTGCCAAGAAGTGGAAAAGGAGAATGGGTTATCTTTTCCAAATTATTGTTTCAATGTGAAATGAGACCCTAGTACTCACATATACATTATGTATCTAGTCACCTCTTACAGACCCAAAGCCAGTCAATCAGTAAACGTTTATTAAGAGCCTGTGCTAAGTGCTTGGGTTACAAAAAAACGATAAAGATAGTCCCTGCTGTCAGGGAGCTTGTAGGCCATATGGGGAGACAGTGGGTGAACAACTGTATACAAATAAGCTATAGACAGGATAAGTTGGAAATAATCAACAGAGGGAAGGCACTAGAATTAAGAGGGATTGGGAAAGATTTCCAGATGAAGGTGGGATTTTAGTTGGGCCTTGAAGGAAGCCAGGGAGGTAGAGATGTGGAGGGAAAGCATTCTGGGCACGAGGCATAGCCAGGGAAAATGTGAGGCATAGCCAGGGAAAATGTCTGCAGTCAGGGGATGGATTGTCTTTTTAGGGGAAAAAGCAAGGAGGCCTGTCATTGGGTCCCAGGATACATAGGGGGGTGGGAGAAGACTGGAAAGGTTGGGAAGGGGTGCAGGTTATGAAGGTCTTTGAATATCAAACAAAGGATTTTATATTTTATCCTAGATGTGATAGGAAAACATTGGAGTTTATTGAGTAGGAATGTGACATCATCGGACCTGCGCTTTAGGGAGATCACGTTGACTGTAATGCGGAGTATTGATCAAAGTGGAGAGACTGCACCAGCAGGCTATTGGAATAATGCAGGCTTGAGATGGGAGGACCTGCACCAGATTGGTGGCAGTGTCAGAGAAGGAGGGGGGATACGTGAGATGTTGTGAAGGTAAAATCAGTAGGCCTTGGCAACAGATTAGATATGGGGGAAGGGGCGGTTAGAAGGAGGAGTCGAGAATGACACCTGAATATTGTGAACCTGAGTGATTTGAGAAAATGTGGTGCTCTCAACAGTAATAGGGAGGTTTGAAAGGTGGGGGTGGGCTGGGGATTTCGAAGGGAAGGATAATGAGTCCAATTTTGGAGTTATTGAGTTAAAGATTCATCTAGTTCAAGCTCTCTAGTTCAAGATGTTCAGTGGACATATGGAGGTGTAAGACTGGAATTCAGCAGGTAAATTAGGGCTGAATGAATAGATTTTATAATCATCAGCATAGAGATGATGATTGAGTCCATGTGAGCTGATAAGATCTCCAAGTGAAATAATACAAAGGAAGCAGAAAAGAAGGTTCAAGAAGGAGTCTTGGGGGACACCCACAGTTAGCAGGTTACACAGGGATGAAGATCCAGCCTGAGGGGAAGAAATTATATTATTTAGTAGTTCCCAGATTAAAATCGGAAGAATGTACTATAGGCAATACTTACTTAAACAGAAAATCAATCACTTGAAAATTAATTTGAGTATAGCCTTTGAGGGCCCAGCCCTCATGAGCAGGCATCATTCTGCAGAGAAAGGCCAGAGTGTACTCAGTATATGAATTTGAATTTTCACAATTAGCTAATCTCCCTTCCTTAATCTGCAGAATTTGGGAATCCCTGGCTGCCATTTTAAGACTAGGAGGCACAGTTTCTTATAACGCAGTAGACTCTCAGAATAACATTTCTTTGAGTATAAACAGCTTTGATATTCTATTATCCTTTAAGGGTAATACTGATTACTTAAAATTAGACTGGGAAAAGAATTAGAATACTACTATATAATATGTATTATATATTATCATATATAATGTTATATACCTATTATATATTCTGTATAATGTAATACTAGCCATTACCTGGTTTGTGAATTGTTGGAGAGACTTTCCATTTATTTCTTTGAGGCCTTTATATGCTTCGAATAGGGAGAGGGATAGGGGCTGGGCCTTTACTTTCATTGGTATAGGGAACTCCTGGATGAGGAAACTTTCATTTGCATGTCTGCACCTCTCCTTCCAGTTATAGTCTTAAAGAGTTACCTAGATCACTGAGAAGTTAAGTGACTTGTCCAGGGTCCCATAGCCAGTATGTGCAGAGGTGGAACATGGACAAAAGTTCTCCTGATCTTTAGGCTAGTTGATGCAATAATGATTCTACAGATTTTATTGGGGAGAAGTCAAAAAGGAGGCCAGTGAACTTAAAAGTAATTTGGAAATAGACAAAATCAATGAAAAACCACTATGGATGTGAATCAAGTTAGATAGGTGGTGACTTGAATATTCATAGGAAAGCTTAGTCAAATTACTGAAATTTTGGGCATGAGTCCTATATTGTCAAAACATGAGGCGTATATGATCTGAAGTCAAAGGTATCTATGAACATATACATCATAAGATTTAGAGCAGCAGCAGATCTTAGATAATCTAGGCCAGGGGTTCTTAACCTTTTTTGGGTCATGGCTTCCTTTGGCAGTCTGGTAAAGCCTATGGGCTCCTCAGAATAATGTTTTTAAATACATACAATACATGAGATCACAAAGAAAACCAATTGTATTAAATACAATAATCAAAATATTTAAAAAGCAAATTCTTAAACTTGTTAGACTCCTTGATCTAGTCCCACCCCCTCATTTTACAGATAAGATAACTGAGATCTAGCTGGATTAAGTAATTTGTTTGAGGTTATATTCTTTTTTTTTTTTCCTTTTGGAAGGCAATTTGGAGTTAAGTAACTTGCCCAAGGTTACACAGCTAGTGGGCGTTCAGTGTCTCAGGCTGGAACTCGGGTCCTCCTGACTCCAGGGCCAAGCACTTTACTCACTGCGCCACCTAGCCGCCCCAGGTTATATTCTTAATAAGTAGGAGAGCTAAGATTTGAGCCTTGGTCCTCAGGCTCTAAATCCAGTATTCTTTCAAAACTAATGTTTCCTTGCCTATCATTGCATTTTTATTTCATGGAAAAATTGCTGTATCATATTAAAGTCTTATCAGAATTATTTTCCTTTTTAAGTGTGATACCACAGGATCATGGATTTCTAACTGCAAGGTACTTTGGAGGTCATCTTCCAATCCCTTCATTTTATTGCTGAGCACACTGAGCTCTAGGGAGGTACCTTTCCTAAGGTCTCCTACTTAGCAGAGCAAGGATTTGAACCTAGATCCCCCAATTCTGACTTCCAGTCCTCTTTTACACCACACTTGCCTCTGAATACAATGAATATGATGTTGATGATAGGATGGCAATATGTTACTGCATTAAGATTATATTTTAGGGGGGTGGCCAGGTAGCACAGCGAGTAAGAGCACTGGCTCCAGTGTCGGGAAGACCTGGGGATCGAATCTGGGCTCTGACACTTAGCACCACACCCAGAAATAACTGGCCGTGTAACCTTGAGCAAGTTACTTAACCCCGATTGCTCATAAAAAAAATTTTTTTTAAAGATTATATTTTAGGTAATGATTCTTTTTTTATGAACCTGTGATTTCATTGATATTTGGATTTCTAGGAAAGGAACTTCATAATACCAATACAGAGCCTATACCCGTTTTGTTAACTGTTAATCTTGAGAGAATTGCCTGGAGCACTGAAGGTCTGGTGCTTGTTCAGTATCACACAGCCAATGTCTGGCAGAGGACTTGAACTCAGGTTCCAAGGCTGGCTTTCTAAGCCTTAGTGAGGTTACCTCTAATTAGTATCTTCAGTAGAATTACAGTTGCTGTCTCAAGGTTATAAAAGATCTTAAATGGTGGAAGGAAAACATATTTATTCATAGAATATCAATAGCTCATATTTCTAAGGGGCCTTAATATTTACAAAGCACTTTCTTCACCACTTCCTTATAAGATAGACAGAAAAAGTATATACAGAGGAAGGTAATGTTAAATGACTTGTCTAGGGTTATACATCCTAGACCAGGGATGAAATCTTTCATGACTTCCATTCTTCTTCATCATAATGCCTCTTCAGCTCACACAAGGATTGAAATGGACCTTAGAAGTTATCTAGTACAACTGTTTACTAAACCAAGAATCTTCTTTATTCCTCCCAACAAAGGAGTACAGAGCCTCTATGAAGTAGTGTCCATTCAAGTACCTGTAACAGTAGGGAACTCACTTTTTTTATACATACACATATTTTTAATTTTAATCTACATTATTAACATTTTCTCCTTAACTTTATTTCAAAAGTATTATTTTTTGTTAACATTCTTTTAAAAAATTTTGAGTATGGGGCAGCTAGGTGGCACAATGAATAGAGCACTGGCCCAGGAGTCAGAAGGACCTGAGTTCAAATTCGGCCTCAGACACTTAACACTTAACTAGCTGTGTGACCTTGGGCAAATCACTTAATCCCAATTGCCCTGTCTTTCCCCTTCCAAAAAAGCAAAAAACAAAAACAGCAAAACCAAAAAAAGATTTTTTTGAGTTCCAAATTCTCTCCTTCCCACCAGCCTCTTCCCTACCCACTGAGAAGGCAAGCAATATGATATCAATTATACATGTGAAATAATGCAAAATATATTTCCATATTAGCATAAAATAAAGTGAGAAAATAATTTTTCACTTTGTACTCAAGGTTCACCAGTTCTCTCTGGAAGTAAACGGCACTTTTCTTTTTAAATCATGAGTCCTTCTGAATTGTCTTGGATCTTTGTATGGATCAGAGTAGTTAAATCTTTCACAATTGATCACTAATTACAATATGTTACTGTTTTTTATTACATTATATATTACATGTATATATATTACAATATATATACAATATATTACAATGCTGTTACTGTGTATGATGATTTCCTAATTCTATTCACTTCACTTTGTATCAGTCATACAGGGTCTTCCCAAGTCTTTTTTCTGCAGTCATCTCCCTTGTCATTGCTTATAGCATAATAGTATTCCATCACAATCACATACCACAACTTGTTCAGCCATTCCCCAATTGATGGACATCCCCTTAATTTTCAGTTCTTTTTCATCACAAAAAGAGCTACTATAAACATTTTTGTATATACAGGCTCTTTTCCTTTTCCTTTGATCTCTTTGGGATATAGACATAGTAGTGATATTGCTGGGTCAAAGGGTATTCACAGTTTTTTAAAACATAATTTTTTTCTTTTTAATTAATTTAGTTTTCAACATTCACTTCCACAAGATTTTGAATTCCAAATTTTCTCCCATCTCTCCCCTCCTCCCACCCCCAAGATGGTGTGCATCCTGATTACCCTTCCCCTCATTCTGCTCTCCCTTCCATCACCCTCCCCACTTCTCTTATCCCCTTCTCTTCTATTTTCTGTAGGACAGGATAAGTTTCTGTACCCCATTGCCTAAATATCTTATTTCTCGGTTGCATGTAAAAACTTTTTAGCATTCATTTAAAACTTTGTGTCCCACATTCTCTCCCTTCCTCCCCACCCACCCTCATTGAGAAAGCAAGCAATTTGATATAGGTTATATATGTGTCGTCATGCAAAACACTTCCATGATAATCGTGTTATAAAAGATTAACTATATTTCCCTCCATTCTGTCCCACCCCCCATTTATTCTATTCTGTTCTTTGACCCTGTCCCACCTCGAGTGTTTGCTTCTGATTACTGCCTCCCCCCATTTACCCTCTTTTCTGTCATCCCCTCCCATTATCCCCTTCCCCCTTATTTTCCTGTATGCTAAGAGATTTCTATACCCAATTGAGTGTGTATGTTATTCCCTCCTTCAGCCAAATCTAATTGGAGTAAGGTTTACTCATCCCCTCTCACCTCCCCCCTCTTCCACTCACTGTAAAAGCTTTTTCTTACCTCTTTTATGTGAGATAATTTAACAGATTCTACCTCTCCCTTTCTCCTTCCTCAAGTATATTTCTCTGTCATGCCTTAATTTTATTATATCATCTTTTCATATTGAACTTACCCTGTATCTTCTCTGTCTCTATCTGTGTATACATAGACATATACACACATATATATACACCCACACATATATGTGTGTGTATGTATGTATGTATGTATGTTTGTATTCCCTCCAACTATTCTTATACTGAAAAAGTTACAAAATGAGTTACAAATATCATCTTTCCATGGGATCATCTTTACATAGGAGTGTAAACAGTTCAACTTTAATAAGTCCCTTATTAAGGGGGATATAATATAATATATATTTTTATATATTATATATTGTGTAATAATATAATATAAGTCTCTTTCCTGTTTATTTTTTCATGCTTCTCTTAATTCCCTATTTGAAAGTCAGATTTTCTATTCAGCTCTGGTCTTTTCATCAAGAATGCTTGAAAGTCGTTTATTTCATTGAATTATTTTTTTTTTCCCTAAAGGATTATACTTGGTTTTTCTGGGGGGGGGGGGTGATTCTTGATTTTAATCCTAGCTCCTTTGACCTCTGGAATATCATTCAAGACCTCTGATCCCTTAATATAGAAACTGCTACATCTTGTGTTATCCTAATTGTGTTTCCACAATAATTGAATTCTTTCTGGCTACTTGCAATATTTTCTCCTTGACTGTTTGGCTACAATATTTCTAGGTGTTTTTCTTTTTGGATCTCTTTCAGAAGCTGATCAGTGGATTTCTCCAATTTCTATTTTCCCCTCTGGTTCTAGAATCAGGGCAGTTTTCCTTGATGATTTCTTGAAAGATGATGTCGAGGCTGTTTTTTTTATCATGGGTTTCAGGTAGTCCAATAATTTTTAAATTCTCTCTTCTGGATTTATTTTCCAGGTCAGTGGTTTTTCCAGTGAGTTATTTCACATTGTCTTCTATTTTTTTTCATTCTTTTTGTTTTGTTTTATAATTTCTTGATTTCTCATAAAATTAGCTTCCATTTGCTCCATTCCAATTTTTTAAGAAATTATTTTCTTTAGTAAAGTGGATAATTTTGACTACATGAAATTGAAAAGTTTCTGTACAAACAAAGCCAATGTAACCAAGATTAAGAGGGAGGTGGGAAATTGGGAAAGAATCTTTACAACCTATGTCTCTGACAAAGGACTCATTTCTAAAATATACAGAGAATTGAGTCAAATTTATAAGAATACAAGTCATTCCCCAATTGATAAATGGTCAAAGGATATGAACAGGCAGTTTTCAGTGAAAGAAATTAAAGCTGTCTATAAGCACATGGAGAAATGCTCTAATTTACTACTGATTAGAGAAATGCAAATCAAAACAACTCTGAGGTACAGCATCTCACCAGTCAGATTGGCTAAGATGACAAAACAGGAAAATGACAAATGCTGGAGAGGATGTGGGCAAATTGGAACACTAATGCATTGTTGGTGGAGTTGTGAACTGATCCAGCCTTTCTGGAGAGCAATCTGGAATTATGCCCAAAGGGCTATAAATACTTTCATACCCTTTGATCCAGCAATACCACTCCTAGGGTTATATCCCAAAGAGATCATAGAAATGGGAGAAAGACCCATATGTACAAAAATGTTTATAGCAGCTCTTTTTGTGGTGGCAAAGAATTGGAAATTAAGGGGGTGCCCATCAACTGGGGAATGGCTGAACAAGTTGTGGTATATTCATGTTATGGAATACTATTGTGCTATAAGAAACGAGGAGCAGGCAGTCTTCATATTTACCTGGAGAGGCTTAAAAGAACTGATGCTGAGTGAGAAGAGTAGAACCAGGAGAAATTTGTACACAATTACAGACACAACGTATGTGTGATGATTGACTTTGATAGACTGGACTCTTCTCAGCAATGCAGTGATATAAGTCAATCTCAAAAGACTCATGATGGAGAGAAAAATGTGCATCCAGAGAAAGAACTAAGTTTATATCCAGGTAGAAGCAAAATACCTGATCTTTTTCGTTCTCTTATTTGTTTTTATGTCCTCTTTACCATTTTTCATTCCAGCTGGTACAATCCGTCCTTATAACCTGACCAATGTATAATGTGAAAGTATTTACAGATCCTATACTTGACTATAAGCTGCCATGGGGGGGAGGGGGAAGGGAGGGGGACAAAATGTGAAATTCAAGGAATTGTGGAATTGAATCCTGTAAACTAAAAGGAAACAAACAAATTAATAAAAAAAAAAACTATATTTAAAAAAAAAAGAAATTATTTTCTTCAGTGAGCTTTTGGATTGCCTTTTCCATTTGGCCAATTCTGCTTTTTAAGGCATTCTTCTCATTGACTTTTTGGACCTCTTTTGCCATTTGGGTTAGTGTGTTTTTTTAAGGTGCTATTTACTTCAGTATTTTTTTGGATCTCCTTTAGCAAGCTGTTGACTTGTTTTTCATGATTTTCTTGCATCACTTTAATTTCTCTTCCCAATTTTTCCTCTACTTCTCTTACTTAATTTTCAGAATCCTTTTTGAGCTCTTCTATGGCCTGAGATCAATTCATATTTTTCTTAGAGGCTTTGGATATAGAAGCTTTGGCTTTGTTTTCTTCTTCTGAGTACATGTTTTGATCTTCCTTGTCATCAAAGTAAGATTCTATAGTCTGTGATTTTTTTTCCTGCTATTTGCTTATTTTCTCAACCAATTACTTGACTTTTTCACACTTTGTTAATGTAGCACTCTCCTTCAGGTGTGGAGAGTGCACTGTCCCAAGCTTAAGGGGTTTTACACAGCTGTTTTCAGAGATATTTCTAGGGATATGTAAATTTTTAGTTCTTTTAAAGTTGTATGATCAAAGGAGAGGTATTTACCCCTCTCCTGGTCTGTGAGTGACCACAAGCACTCTTTTCCGCCCTGGAACTGTGTGGAGCATTCCCTGTCCACTGCCACCACAAGCTCTGCTATGCCAGCACTCCTCCTTACCCCAGGAGTTCCACCAAGGACTTCGACCCAGATCAGAGGAAGGGCAAAGCAAGAGAATCCTGCCACAGTGCCAGCCAAGAGATCCCTGCAATCCCCCTCTTATTAGTCGCTCGATCCCCTCACCATCTGGGGGCTGAGATCTCTGGAGGCAGCTACAGCCACCACTACTCTGGCTGGGGCTGGACCATGCTTCTCTCTTAATCTGGTCTGGACAGATCCTTCCCACTGACCTTCTGCTTTCTTTGGAGTTTGTGGGTTGAGAAGTCTGGAAACCGCCATAACTGCCAGTGATTTGGTCTCCTGAGGCCTGCTCTGGCCCTGTCTGTGCTGGTATGGCCCACACTGAACAGGGCCCTACTCCTAGCCTGGTGCAAGAGACCTTTCCTGTTGACCTTCCAGGTTGTCTTGGGCTGGAAATTTGTTTTACTGTCATTTTGTGGTTTCTGCTGCTCTAGAATTTGTTTAGTCATTTTTTTTTTACAGATATTTGGAGGGGTTTGGAGGAGAGCTCAAGAAAGTCCCGCTTTCACTTAGCCATCTTGGCTCCACACCTGGAACTCACTGTCTTAAAAAGGCCATTATGGTTCCATTCCTAGTCAGTGTGTTAATCTTTATATTAAGCAGATGTGTCTTCCTTTATGTCTTAGTTCTGCATTCAGGAATCTTACAAAATAAATAATTTTTCCCTACATGATAACCTTTCAGATATTTAAAAACATTGATCATATCTGCTCTTAGTTTTCTCTCTCTTAGGACAGAATTTTGAGTCCCTTCAACATCTTGATTATCTTCTTCTGAACATAGTTCAGTATATTATTGTTGCTTAGTCTGGTGCTCAGAACTAAACATAATACTTTGTTGTATGGCTATCACAGAATTCAGGACAATTACTTCCCTTGTTCTGGATACTGTGCACTGGATAAATATTACCTTATATTGTTAAATCAGTCCAAGATTAAATTCAATTCAGTGCTCTCAGTGTGCCATCATTATTGCTACAAAGTTATTGATAAAATTAGTGATCAGAACAGGTCTGAATAAAAACCACTTCCAGGTTAACTTGAATCCATTGTAATAAAATATAATTCAGTTCTAAATCTGCCTTCTAACCTCATTGTACTATCCTCTAACTTATATTTCTCCATCCTTTCCACAAGATTATCATAAGAAACTTTTATGAGATAACTTTGCAAAAAATCTACAGCATTCCTTTGTTCTAGTGGCCTTCTAAAGGAGTAGAGATTGGATTTAAGATTTAATTGGTTTAGAGAACTATGTTTCTGTGTTCCACAGCTAGTCATTCCAGAGCTGGAGTTAGAGCCCAATTTTCTTGGTTCTCTGTCCAGTGCATTTTCTAAGCATAATATTGAAGTTTATGTTGAAGCCAGATGTCACTTTAAATGTGGTATGTATGTACATATATATCTACATAAACACATCTATATCTATATGTCTCTTGTGGACTGAAGTGAATGCCTGTGTCTGTCCAGTTATGATTATTCTGGATGTATTATTATTAAAAACTATTGTCAATTGATATTTTACTTTTTTCTTAATTTTCTAGATGATTTTCAGTATTTGATATCTCCCAACATTTATACTTTAAATTTCTTTCCTCTCAAATAGTTTTTAAGGTGTAAACAGGTACTTAAATGCATTAGGGGAGCATCTATTAAAAGTATTCTTTTATAATGTGAATAATCACCTTGCTTATCAGTGTTAGAAATTTAGATTTTATGGATATATTTATAGATTTCATTTTTAAAAAGTTAAAGAATAACACCCATTTATGAAATTTGGAATGAAAACTAAAAGTATGATTTGGCACTCAGACCTGTGCCTTTACCTTTTTCCCCTATCTGATCTTAAATAAAGAATCAATTCCTTTAGTTTGAAAGAGTTTGAATTGGGGCCTTCTCTATTAGTGTATTCCCCCCTCTTTTGCTTGCCTTCCCACCATGGCAAAATTCCCTAAACTTCTAAGTTGTCTGTCACTTAACTGATAAGTTATTTGTGAGCTCTCAAATTTCATAAAGCACATGGAAAAGGTGCTCTAAGGGAAGGTTAATAAATATCTCACCTATTAAGCTTCTTATTTACTACTACCAAACTGGAAATATTTTCTATCCTAGAGGCTGTAACAGCTTTGTAATAAAATATATTCATTGTATAGATATAGATATATGCACATACACACATAAAATTTACTATTTTAAGATAGTATAAAGTATTTTTGGACGAAAATTATATAAACACAAAGCATTTTCTTGGGTGGTTTATTAAATAGTATCTCCTCAGAGCTTCACATCCTGTCTTGGCATAAAACCCACAAAATGAAGGGAGAGTAACAGCCCTCTTCTCTCCCCCACTCCCCAACCTCCTCTTCTTCCCTTCAAAATAAAGCTATTTCAGTTTAACAACTATATGTATTCAGATAGAACAAAAAGTTATTAGGAATGATGTAACCCAGAATGTCTGTTATCTGCAGACTGTTAAAACACCAAAATATAAATATTTTACCTTTAACAAGTTATAAACAAAATAGCCTATTTGTTTCAGCAAACCCATCTCAACTTATTTTTTGTGCACTTAAAGTTTGCTTGCAGTTACTGTTATCTTGATCTGTAAGGTTGCTGTTACACTTATTCTTTTGGTTCTGCTTTTACATCATTTCATATAGTTCTTGCTATATGACTTTGAATTCTGTGTATTTATTATTTTTATGAGATAATTCATATATTTTCAGCCATAACTTATGCAACTATTTCCCAGGTATTAAAACATTATACAGTTTTGCATTTGGGATTATGGTTAATGTGAAAACCTTTTTCAGTAGAAGGGAAGACTTCATTGCTTTAGATGATTGTATTTCAGTATAAAAATGGTGTCATACTAACTATATTTAAGTATATAACATATATATAACTGTACTGACAGTCCAGATTTTTTGCCTCTTATTCTTTAACTTAAATTCAATTTAAAATTGCTACTGTGTGATTGTAGGTGAAATCAGTTTACTAGAAATATCAAATGTATGATCTTTAAGCTCTTTAAAAATTTTATTATGAACATACCAAATGAAATCAGCTTTTTCATGTACGTTGTGGAATAGGAGTGGAATGCATGTGAAACTGAGTGTCTCTTACATAAATCTTGCTTTTCTTATAATAAATTTATATATAATAAATTATATATATATAATTATAATAAATAGAATAATTTCTTATCATTATAATAAATAGAATACATTCATCAGGTAACTTTCAAAGCTACCCTGCTTGTTTGTTTGTGTTGCTTTCTGGTCTTATTTTTTGGAGAAGGGGGAACCCAACCCCTAAGCAGCCTCCTCCTTACTCCTTCACACTTGCTCTCCTTTAATTTAGAAAAGTACAAAGTGCCCTCTTCTGGTTAGGAGTCATGTTTGCAGAAAAACCTGAGGAATGTAATCTGAAAGTTACCAGCCATGAGTTTGTTAGCCCTCTTTCATTATGTTGAATACAATGTTTTAGTAGATCTTCCCTTTAATATTAGTGATCACTTTTTCTTCAGTTATTGGTTGGAAGAGAATACTTGGTACGTGGAACTGCCTTGTGACAGTTTTTTACCATGTAGGTCTTGTTTTGTAGAACTACTCTGACTTCTCTTCGACTTTTAAATCTTATGGAACCCTCAGTATAGAGCTAAATAATTAAGCCAAGTGATCAAACATCGCTCTCCATATTAGATTGATTAGAGTAGATGAATGGGTTAATAGAGCTGGAAGAAAACTTAGAAGTCATCTAATCCTAATTTTTTTTAATATAGACTAGAACACAGAATGGTTAAATGATTTACTTCAGATCACATAGTATTGGCAGAACTGAACTAGGTCTCCTGAATCAGTCTTTTCTGAATTTTTCTGAATTTTTCCTGAATCAGCTCTTTTCACTGTATCATATATTGAACTGACGACTTCTCTATCTTGGCAGACCTTTTCCTGTTGCAGTTACTTTTTTGGTATTCTTCTTGAGAGAAGACTTATTATTTTGATTTTTGGTTTGTTCTTTAGGAAAACTTGGTCTCCTCACACTTTTCCAGTCTTCTTACATTGCTTACATAATTACACATTACTTACAAATTACATATTACTTCTCACATGATTTACAGTCCACTGACACTGGTCTCTTTACTGGTTCCTTGTGCAAGACATTCCTCTCTATACTGAGTATTTTCACTGACCGTGCCCCATACCTGGAATTCTTTCACTTCTCTTCTCCATCTCCTGGCTTCAAGTCCCAGCTAAAATCCCCCCTTATTTCCAATTCCCCTTAATGCTAGTGCCTTCCCTCTGTTTATTACTTACAATTTATCCCATTTGTATATTGTTTGTACTTGTTTTGCATGTTATCTCCACCATTAGATTGTGAGTGCCTTGAGAGCAGGGATTGTTATTTGTCTTTCTTTGTATCACTAGTGCTTAGCATAGTGCCCAGTACACAGTAGGTACTTAATAAATGCTTGTTGATTGACCAGGTGAGGCTTTGCATTGGTTGGTTAAACTATAATAGGAAAAAATTAGTTATCAGGCAAGAAAAGCTACTGACTTTTTTGTGTACTTTGACCCAGAGATCCCCTCATAAAAAAAAATATGCCCATTGGGAAATGAGTGGACAAACATGGCATATAAGTATAGCAAAATATTACTGAGTTGGTATGATGACTGAGAATTCATAGAAACATAAGAAGATGTGTATGAAGTGATCCAGAGTGAAAACAGAGCCAAAAAACAGAACCAAAATAATACCTACTGTGGTGTAAATAAAAATTAATACTAAGAGGCATCAGAACTAAGGGCAGATATCGAGAACAGTGTTGGTAGCATTATCAGGGTCGAAGCACATATTTTTTTCTCTTGACAATTGAGACACCACATAAATGGAAAGTGACATGTACTATCAGTTGCAATCATGCCATTATTGCAGGATGTACTTTGTAGTGTCCATTGAGAAATGTTTGTATCCAAATAGTATCATTACATTTTTTGTTTGTCTATTGGGAAATGTTTGTCCATTGAGAAATGTTTGTGTCCAAATAGTATCATTGCTTTTTTTAAAAGAGAGCCCCTCATAAACAACATCTAGAAAATTTTTTTTGAAAAATTGGTTTTTTGTTGTAGGGATTTTATATTGGAAGACATGGATCTTGCTGCCAATGAGCTCAGCATCTATGATAAACTTTCAGAGACCATCGATTTAGTGAGGCAGACAGGACATCAATGTGGAATGTCAGAGAAGGCAATTGAAAAGTTTATCAAACAGCTGCTAGAGAAGAATGAACCTCAGAGGGGACCACCCCGACATCCTCTGCTCATGGTGGCTTACAAGGTAAAGTTGTATTCTAATTTTGAAATATTGTGGAAAGAACATAAATTCTTCTCTTTAAATATTCTGCCACGGTATTGCTGACTGATTGGGGGTGACCTAATATGTAGGTCACTTAACCTTTTTGTGTTTACTTTTTCTTGGACAAATTGGAGCTTTACTCTCGTTAGTAAGTCTGAATATTTGTTTAGAGGCATAGTTTTGAAAGCTTTGTATTTTTTATTAGCTGGGGGCTCTTTTGAATAGTGATATAAATTTGTCCAGGATCAAATCATAAAATAGGATATTCCGTGCTTAAAATAATGCCTATTGAAAAGGCTTATCATGGGCGCCAGGTAGCACAGCGAGTAAGAGCACCGGCTCCAGTGTCAGGATGACCTGGAGATCGAATCTCAGGCTCAGACACTTAGCACCCACCCAGAAACACCTGGCCATGTAACCTTGAGCAAGTTACTTAACCCCAATTGCTTAGGGGCGGCCAGGTGGCTCAGCGAGTAAGGGCACCTGCTCCAGTGTCAGGATGACCTGGGGATCAAATCTGGGCTCAGATACTCAGCACCACACCCAGAAATAACTGGCCTGTAACCTTGAGCAAGTTACTTAACCCTGATTGCTTTAAAAAAAGAAAAGGCTTATCAGGGCTGATTTAAATGAGGTGCCTTTATCCTAACTTTCTGTTAATGATTGGTAAACTACAAGTGGAAGATGACCTTTAGTATCAGTCACAATCAAATTTTTCTTTTCTTACTTGGGACTTGAGGGGGAGTATTTTATGGGAGGGATCATTGGGATGTTGGTTGGGAAGTGCTGGTTGTGTCAAAACAAAGTATATGCCAAGAATTAAGTAATGAGTATCTTTCCCCAAATGAATGAGTTATTTATGACGGTAGATTATGCTGTAAATGTAAACCTAACAACTCCTCATCAGAAAACCATTTCTTTGCATTTTAAGATGTTTATTTAAGCTGCTACATCAACAATTATGTATTGGTGTGTTTTTCCTTTTAGGTCCTGATCACACTGGGATTAACACTGCTCACTGCCTACTTTGTGATTCAGCCCTGTAGCCCTTTACCACCTGAACCAGTCCTCTCTGGGGCTCACACCTGGCGCTCTCTGATCCATCATATCAGGCTGATGTCCTTGCCCATTGCCAAGAAATATATGCTTGAAAATAAGGAATTTGTTCCTCTGTCTAATTATAACGAGCCCCCAAGTGACGATGGATATGCAGGTAGATTGCTACATTTACTTATTAGCTAGATCTCTTTCTAGATAGTAGATGAATTGAAAATTTAAAAAAATGGAGTTTTACATTTTTACATTTTTCATTCCAATAATTGCCCATATAAAGGAAAGGTTTGACTGTATCATATTTTTATATGTATCTTTTACATATATATTTACCACTCTATTATAGTGTTGGGCACATCATCAATAATGTGTGAACTAGTAGTTATGTGATCTCTTTCCACTTACAAAGATAGAAAACAATCTATAATTTAGTGGATAATAACGACAACTAGCATTTATAGCACCTTAAAATTTGTAAAGTGCTTTACATATATTTTCTCACTTGATCCTCACAATTACTCTAAGAGATAGGTGCTATTATTATCCCCATTTTACAGATGAAGAAACTGAGGCAACTAGTCATCACCTTACGCAGGATTTGAAGTGAGATCTTTCTGACTTTAGGTCTAATGCTCTGTCCACTGTACTAATCAGCTGTCTAGGATAAATCTTAAAGACTTTATTGAAATTCAGAAAAATTAACTAATTTGCATATGTTCACTTAGTGAGTGTCAGATTGGGATTTGAATGCAGGTATTTCTGACTCAAGTCCAGGACTGTGTCTACTACCCCATACATATGTGTCCTGAACACATGATCAATGATCACAGTTCAATAAATGGTTGTTTATTGATTTACTGAAGGCATCAGAGCTTTGATTCATTCTGCTTTGTCCTGTGACAATTCTTGTTCATGTAGGATTTATTTGCTTTGTAAACTTTACTTGGTATGTCTTTACATTGTCCAACTTATCTTAGACTTATAAATCTTAGGGATCTCTCAGTATGGAGTTAATAATTGTAAAGAATTTACCAACAAGTTGAGTTTAAGAACATGTTCCTGGTGACAATGTATCAGTGAGAGAGAATTAATCAACTTACTACAAACATTTGTTAAGTACTGCTATGTGCCAGGTACTATACTAGGTGATGAGGATATCAAGACATAAAGGGTGAAATCATCTCTTCTCTTTTCAAATAATTTAGAAATATAGATTGTGAAATTTAACTTTTTTTGTCTTTCAGTCATTTTTTGGTTGTGTCTGACTCTTTGTGACCCCATTTGGGATTTTCTTGGCTAAGATACTGGAGTGGTTTGCCATTTCTTTCTCCAGCTCATTTTACAGATGAGGAAACTGAGGTGAGGTGGAACAAGGTGAAGTGACTTGCCCAGGGTCACACAGCTGTTAATTGTCTGAGGTCATATTTGAACTCAGGTCTTCTTGACTCCAGGCCTGGTGCTCTATCCATTGTGCCTCCTCGCTGCCCTTTTCTCTTCTTTAGAGAATATGAATTATGGAGTTTTTCTTGAAAACTTTAAAGCACTATATAAAATTTATATATATGTATGTATAAAGTAAAAATCACATAATTTTTAGGATCATAAAATATGATCCTACACTGTATCCATTATAATAATAACTCATATTTCTGTAGATTTTTAAGGTTTCAGAGTGCTTTCTTCATAACAACTTTGTGGTATAGGCTGTATGAATATTTTCGTCTTAATTTTACAGGAGAGAAAACTGAGGCAAAGGATGGCATGATACAGTAGATAGAATACTGAACTTGGAGTCAGGAAAACCTGGGTTCAAAGCCTGCTTCAGATACCGTGTTTCCCCGATAATAAGACACCATCTTATTATTTTTTTTGGACAGAAAAACACCAGAGGGCTTATTTTCAGGGGAGGGCTTATTTTAATGAACATTGACAGCAATTTTAATAAACAGGTAAATGTGAACAAAAAAATGTACCTTTATTCAATAAGCAAATCACTGGGGAAGAACAGGATGATGCACTCACTGCTGCAGCTCTGATTGGATGCAGCTCGTAGTTCGGCGTGCGTTTCAGGGGGGGGAGACGGTGCATACAGAGGGTACCATAATGTAGCGTGTAGCACAGGGGATCACCTTCACTACAGTAGCAATCTCAATAGGGCTTATTTTCGGGGGAGGGCTTATTTTAGAGGAACTTTACACAGTAAGGGGAGAGCTTGTTTTCGGGATAGGTCTTATTATTGGAGAAACACGGTACCTGCTAGGTTAGTATGATCCTGTCAAGGACCTCAGTTTCCTAATTTGTAAAATGAGGGCTTTAGAGTTGATGACCCCTAAGGACCCTTTCAACTCTTAATGCATGATCCTACAAGTCTTGCTCAGAATCACACAGCTGGGAGATGTTGAGCCAAGATGATATAATCTATGTCTTTCTTGTCACCAAATCCATTGTTCTTTTATAAAAATCATTCATATTATAATAACTCACATTTCTGTAGCTCTTCTCCTTAATTGGATGATTTTGGTTAAATCACAACTTTTCCGAGCCATCACAATGTCTGGAACATTAATATGCATTTAATAAATGCTTACCGATTGACTTATTTGTAAAATGGGAATGATAATAGTTCTCTACCTTATTCAGTCAGTAAACATTAAGTTCCTGGAGGTATTCTTCTAGGTGCTAGGAATATATGATTATGTCATGTAATATGACATAGTGATTCTTTTGAGGGAGAAACAACATGTGTGCAGATAATAGAAATGTATATAAAATAAACATGAGGCAGAAAATACAAAAAAAAAGTGAGTGAACTCTCCCTCTTGAAGGTGTATATCTCACCCCAACAAAGAAAGAGACACAAATCTCACCCAATGGGGGAAATTACCTAACATTTCTAGGGAGGTAAAGTGGAAATCAGGGATATGATGAGGAACTGGTTTCCTTTCCATGCCTACAAGAATGTCTTTCTCTTGTTCCCAGCTGTAGTTAATTCAGAAGAGTCTGGCACCACATGTGTTTCTCTTGAAGAAGGAATAAAGAGTGTCTCTCTATTCTAAAATAAATAAATAAATAAACATGAGGTAATGAAGTTACTTTGGGGTAGAAACACTAGCGGTCAAAAGCATCAGGAAAGGTCTCAGAGGAGATGCCAAGCTACCTGAATCTTGAGGGAAATTAAGAATTCTAAAAGGCAGAAGTGATGAGAGAATGAATTCCAGGCATTGGGGTATATGGATGGGGGGCTGGAGGAAAGTGGGAGGGGAAATACGTCCTTACAAAAAGCACAGATAATAGAATAACATCAGTGAAGCTGGAACATAGAGTTTGGGAAAAGGAGCATTATGTGTCAAGACTGAAAAGAATATGGGCTAGAGCTACACTAAGAAGAGCTCCAAATGTTGACGAGGAGTTTGGGAAACCCTTGAAGCCTTTTGAGCAGGTCTGTTGTTTAAGAATTTCACTTTGTCAGCTGTGAAAGTGATGGCTCGGAGAAGGGGAAGACTTACAGCAGGGAGACCAATTAGGAGTCTGTCGCATAGTAGTCCAGGTGAGAGCTTGCTGTTCGGGACCAGATCTAGGGTAGTGACCATCTAAGTGGAGACAAGGGAACGGATGTGAGAAGGATTGTAGCAGTAGAGAATCAATGGCTTGACAACTGATCGGGATTGAAAGCATTTGTGGTGCCCTTGACAGAGATAGGGAAGTTAAGAAGATAGAGTGTGCTTTGGGGGAAAGATAATGCATTCTGTTGTGAACGTGTTGAACTGGTTGGCAGTGTGGAAATAGAGCTCAGGAGCCACCAGCCTTGAATATGGTAAGGTCCTGATTATCGAAAGTAACGAATTCCCTAAAGTGGTCTCATGTATTCTCATTCACACCATTCCACATTATGATTGTGTAAAATTTGGCAGTTCTAGCCCAGTGGAAATAGGTAGGGTGAATGTCAATCTGGGGATTTTCTGCATAACTACTTCTCATATCTGCATAGAGAAGATCATTAAACTCATGGAAACTGATGAGGTCACTGAGAAAGAGAATGTAGAAAGGGGGAAAAAAAAAACTCTGACCAAAAATCACCAGGACAGAGATTTCAAGTGCACTCATATTCAGGGGATAGGACATTACGATATCTCACAGGATTATTGTGAGTATGTTACTACATAAATTGTAAAATGCAATATAAATGTGAATTATTGTTATCATTGTCCATATCATAAATATAATCCATTCCTTCCTAAAAGTGTTATTCAAGGGACAACTAGGTCGAGCAGTGAAAAGAGCAGTAGCCCTGGAGTCAGGAGGACCTGAGTTCAAATCCGGCCTCAGACACTTGACACTTAGTAGCTGTGTGACCTTGGGCAGGTCACTTAACCCCGATTGCCTTACCAAAATTAAAAAAAGAAAGCGTTATTCAAAAGAAAACATCTTTTCCTAAACATATAACATCATGATAAGGTTTCTAAATATAGTTATAAGTTGTTATGATAATTTTTATTAATCCAACCTAGTGCAGGAATTCCCTCTCTAACATCACTTCATTCACTGCTTGAACTCCTAATATGTTTGGATAACTCACTTACTCAGAGATAGCTCACTTCATTTTTGAGAAATGTCATTTTTAGAAAATTCTTCCTTACATTTAGATGAAATCTGCCTCCCTGTAACTTCCATTCCTTGGTCCCTGTTCTGCTGTGAAACCTCACAGAATCAAGCCAGTCCTTCTTCCTATAATCCCTTCAGATACTAAAAATAACTACAATAGCCACCCTGTCATGTCTCTGTCTCTCATCTTCCCCCCACCCCACCCCTGGTCACCTTCTTCCAGCTAAACATCCTCCATTAATTTATGGATCTAGTCACCATCCTAATCACTTCCAGTTACTCCAGTTCGTTAATGTCTTTCTTAAAATCTGGTACTCAGAGCTACACAATACTCTAGATATGATAGATATCTATCTAGATAGATACCTACCTAAAAAGTACAGTGAAATTGTTATCTCCCTCTCTACTTCACATGGTTGTTATAGGGAAAGTATTTTTAAACTTTAAAACTTTATGTAAAAATGGACTTGTTACTGTTGTTAATTCTGCTCATTCTACTCCTGTTACTGTTGCCCAAGATCACATTAGCCTTTTGGGGTGCCAGGGCAATCTGTTAACTCATTTTGAGTTTTCAGTCCACTAAAAATCTCAAGTCTTTTTCCTATGAACCAGTTTTATTACATCTCTCCTATCCTGTATGGAACAATTAATTTTTTTTAACTTTCACACTCAGGCCTATTTAATTTGAAACATCATTCCAGCCTGTCAGGTTCATTTTGGATCCTGATTCTGCCATCTGTTTGATTAGCTAGAACTCCGATGTTTATATCATCCACATAGATGATAAATGTCAGTGTTTTTATTTCATTTTTTAGAAAGTTCTTAGTAACATAGCTAGGGCAGTTAGGTGGCGAAGTGGATAGAGTGCTGGGCCGGGAGTCAGGAAGACTCATCTTCCTGAATTCAAATCTAGCCTCAGACACTAGCTTTGTGACTCTGGGAAAGTCACTTACCCTTGTTTGCCTGGGTTTCCTTATCTGTAAGTAAATTGAGCTGGAGAAGGAAATAGAAAATCACTCCACTGTCTTTGGCAGAAAAACCCCAAATGTGGTCACAAAGAGTTGACCATAACTGAACCAACTCAACAAGAACGATAAAATTAGGGGTGGCTAGGTGGTGCAGTGAATAGAGCACTGTCCCTGGAGTCAGGAGTTCCTGAGTTCAAATCCGGCCTTAGACACTAACACTAGCCATGTGACCTTGGGCAAGTCACTTAACCCCAACTGCCCTGCCCTCCCCCCTCCAAAAAGAAAAAAAAAAACAATAAAATTACACAGTGTTTTCTATAGAGTTCTCTCTCTTTCAAATAAAACCCTGAAAAGTGATTTCTACTTCTTGGTACCCATGATCAACTTAGAAATTTTTTAGATCTTGGCCCTTGGCATTCACTTTCCTTTAACCAGTCTTCCTCAAAGTAAACACTGGCACATTTAGGGAACCTATAATTATTCATTGTTTGGCTTTCAATATGACATTCCCTGGACCAAAATTTTAATATTTAAGAAACATTAGAATATTGTTAACGAGCCAGATTATCCACCCTCCTCTTAATGAATACTCTGGCCTTATGCAAATGAAAGTAAAATGAGTCCATTGTGTTTAGTCAAGAAGAGAGAAGTAGGATGGTGTGGTTTAAGAATTTTATTTTGGTTGCTTCAGTTAAAGTGCTGTTTTAACTTGTAAATATATGTTTGTGGCTTTCTAAATACGGTGCATTAATTACTATGTGTAATAATTCTGGGAAGGGATAGAAAGACAGTTACGTTAGTATTTTGAATAGTTCTTAGAAAGGAATTGGAGAAGGCATATTTATGTCAGGATTAAGTAGAAACTCATGGAAAAGTAGGTATCAAAGTGCAGACAATGTTGAAACTATAGGAGGGAAAAGGCAGTTAAAATTGATTGATCTTTAACAATATGTTTTATTTTAAATGTTTAGGTTTTATTTTATTTTAAATGTTTAGAAAATAATTAGGATAGTCTTTCAAACAAATGGATTATTAGCATGATGGCTGTAGGAAATAAAGGTACCTGAATGTGTTTTGTACAACCATATGAAGGAGGAAGTCTAGATCCTAGTAACTGTAATCGTTTAAAGGCTAGGCTGCCCCTCTGTCCTCTTTACCACATCATATACTCATTGGACCCTAAGTAATGGTTGCTCATGATTATCAGAGATGATGTAATGCCAGGTGTACCGCTGTATTGGTTTCCTGCATCTGATCATCCAACAGATGCTTATTAAGTGCCAACTACATGCTAGTCATTGAGGATAGAAACAGAAAAACGAAATACCACATGATGATGGTCATGTTCACTGCCAGCTGTTGTTGTTTGTCCTTTGTTCTCAAAGAGGACCATGACATCAGGAAAATGATGCCACGACTTGCAAGTGAATTGGATTTAAGTGAGGGAGAGCTGTGCAAGGTCGCCAGTCTCACTTTCTCCTCCAGAGTCATCAAGGTCCAGTGGTAAGATATATATCAGGACAACTGGAGATGGCCCCATCACTGTCAGCACCTAAGGATAAAAAGAAGGGCTCCATTTTTTAGATTTCAGTTCTTTGACCAAATCTCTTTTCCTTAATTCTCCTCAGTAACCCTCACCTATCATGACTAATCATTGACATCATGCTCAGCCTGCAGTTTAGAGTGAAATAAACTACTTTCTTAAAATATTTAAGTACAACAGGCAAATTTCAGGAATACAGTACAGTTAGTACTAACTGTTTGTTAAGCTAAAGAGATATACATGATTTCTCTTCTGCTTCCACCCTGGCGTGGAGTAGGGGCAGGGACGGGGGGAGGTGGTCACCTGTCTCTATAAAGGCACCAAGATGAGAAGTACCATGTTATTTATGGAGAACATAAACATAACATTTCTAAAACCAGTTTCTTTCCTAGGCTAGATGCACAGTTTCTTAGTTTATTCTCCACTAAACTAAGTCCACATTCTGCTTAACTTAGTATTTGCTCTTAATTCATAGTGTTCCCAATGCTTCTGTTTTTTAACAGGAACTTCTTTTTGTTCACACTTTGCCCTATTGGTGCATTCTTCTTCACTTTCACATCTATAATAGAGTAAGATTTTAGTGTTGAAAAGGGCCCCCCTCCCCCTGTTCTGAGTCTTTAAGATCATACAATCCAATCCTTTTTTTTTTTTTTGCCTTTTGGAGGGCAGTTGGGGTTAAGTAACTTGCCCAAGGTTACATGGCTAGTGTTTTTGTGTGGGTGTTAAGTGTCTGAGGCCAGAACCGAACTCGGGTCCTCCTGACTCTGAGGCCAGCGCTTTACTCACTGTGCCACCTAGCTGCCCCTCCCCCAAACCCTTCTTATTTTGTAAAAGAAGGAACTAGGGCTTAACGAGATCAGAGGATCTCCTGCCCAATCAATTCATTTCCCTTTTGTTCCTTCTAGCTATCCTAGCACCATCTGGACCAGCCTTCTATCGTTTTATATGCTCTTTCAGTAGTTTCTGGATTTGTTAACTAAGTTCAGGATCCACATTTAAAATATACATATATAGCTTCCATTGTTCTCATAACTTCTCACCCATTGAGAATTAAAGATCATAGTTCATGATTCAATATCGTATGTTCAGAGTGATTTAGGTGGGGTGATTAGGTGACACAGTGAATAGAGCACCAACCCTGGAGTCAGGAGGACCTGAATTCAGATCCAGTCTCAGACACTTAACACATACTAGCCCTGTGACCTTGGGCAAGTCACTTAACCCCGATTGCCCTGATCCCCCCCCCCCCCAAAAAAAAAAAAAACCAAAACAGAGTGATTTGGGTAAATTTTCTCTACCTTGGAAATAGTAAGACCACAAGTGCAGGGTCCACAAAGAAAAATAAGTTTGATTGAGTCAGAAAATTAAAAGCAGAAATATTGTCGAAGGCATGGCATCTAGGTGTAGGATAGAACAAGAAAACAGGCAAGGTTTATGTTGGAAAAAGCAGGTAGACTGATTTGGTGAAAAGGAGAGATTTAGCTAGAGCCCAGGTCTCTCTCTACCTTGGTCAGAAATCTGGTTTGCAATAGTTTATTCCCAAGGGTTTCCTGAATCCATTTATAAAGCTAAGAGAAAAGATTCTTAACTCTTCTTTTGTACATGCAAAAAAAAGCAATGTACAAGAGACAGTAAGGTACATATGTCACTGTTGTATCTGTACAAGTCTGTAGAGCATGGAAACCCAGTGACCAACCCAGGCATTGTAGTAGCATGGCTTCATATGCATATAAGCCTTTGTCTACCAAAAGGTTCTATTGATTCTGGAAAGTGTGTTTTTGTTTAAAGTGACTCTCTAAGAAACAAATAAAATGTTTTGGGTTGCTGAAGAATGATGTCTCTGGAAGCCTCTGAAAATAAGTGAGATTATTGCTTGTTTTATTTGGTTCAAATTGGATGCTTCGTGAAGCAAAGCACTTTGTAAAATCTTGATCTTTCAAAGTCTTCCATCCCTAGGATTTATAAAATAGATCTAGGCCTGTATCATTGAAGGGAGGTCATCTGAAGTATAGGCTGTTTACATCCCACGGAAACCAGGAAGGGGCAATGTAAGGTAGATGATAGAGTTCAGCCTCCTTTCAGACATTTTTATATTTACCGTGTACACTAGTAACAAGTGGTGTATCAAGTGTTGTGAAGTTGTTCTTGAGCACAGTTCAAATAATAACTTGACTTCCAAGTTCTCTTTACGAAGGTGTTTTTTACTGACTGTGGAGTCTTTTTAGGTGTGTTGGGGTTGGGAGGAATGGGGATCCACACTATTTTCTGTCTTCTTCCCTATGGATTTAGCTTTCTGCCTAAGGCCTCCTAAAAGTAGGCAGTGAAGGAGTAAATGACATTTCCTTCTTACCACCTGACCTCCTGTATCCCCAGAGTATTTTATCCTAAAACAAAAACTTTTGCTTTCTGGCTGAATATCATTAGGTTATTCTGCATATGGCTTGTCCTGTTAACCAGAAATCCTAGAGGATTAGTTGTTGTACATAATCAGCCAACCCCAGTCAGTCCTTTTGTAAACAACCCTCCAGCTGCCTGAGAGCCAGCAACAGGCCCAGGACCCCACTCTATCTTTTACTTCTCCAAATTGGGCAATTTGTAGAGAAGGGTGGTTTCGTTTCTGAAGTTTCACTTTGGCCTATGTTTGGTCCAGGGAATTGTTTTTTAAATTCCTTACTGACAGTAAAAATGAATTTCATATTCTAGTAAGAATTAGAAATATAGGACCATAGCTTTGTTTTGCAATTCATAGTTGAATCAGCTTTATAAGTGCCAGAAACAAGAGGTGTGTTTCATAACTGATGAAACATAAGAACGACTTGTTGCTAGTGGAAAAGTGCTTTCTGAAGAATACAAATTTGAAAGTTCAGTTCAATGGCTAGAAGTGAATCCCTACCCATTCTCAGGGTAGAATTGACTCTGAACTGTTGGTGGAAAAGAACCCCTTAATTAACTAAAGCATGTGTGGGTAGTATATGGGGGGGGGGGGGATTCTGGGATAGTGTAAGAAATTCCTCCCAGTAGAAAGAAATCCTATTAGTTGAAAAACTAGAGTCAGAATAACAAAAGGATAAATTTGAGATACCAAGTATGGTGGCCTCAGACTATAGTCCACAATGAAGTTCTTAGGATTTAGTCTCTCCAGGTGCTCTGCCGCTGTGGCTCTAATTCAACTGAGTCTAAACCTCTTTTATGGGTATAATTAAGTAAGTCCTTATACATCTTCTGTGTAGAACTAATTCTGACCAGGTCAGTGAAGTAAGGTTCTTTTGACCTGAAATGACTTATTTCCCTAGCCAACCACTTTTCTCATCACTCCCTGCTATAGTGTTCTCTTCTGATATTTCCCAAAGTGGCATTTCAGAGCTCATTGTTCTTCAGAATTCTGGGCAGTTCTGGGGGAAAGAAATTAAGAATATATTGTGGTTGGAGGCTCTTGAGTTGAAGGAGAATGCAGGGAAGGGGACATTTTGAAGATTAGGTATAGGACTCTTGTATACTACTGCTTTCCAAAGAGGGAGGTAGGAAATGATACCCCTTTAGATACCAGAAAGATGAGAATTTTCTACAGTGCTGAAGCAATCAGAAGTCTTGGGATTTTTAGCAGTTCAGGAAATTAGGACATTAGGGGATTTTTGGGATGTGCTTGGAAGAAATGTGATCTACCCTACTGTTACCATTGTTTTTCTAAAAGTCCTAACAGTGGGAGGATAGCCATGACCTTTTGAGGCTGTCAGGCTTCTTTGATGGATTTGGGGTTGATCCAGACTAAATACTTGAGTTGGAGATCATGTCTGTGAAAAAATTCCTGTCAGAGCTACATAATCTTTTATTAACAGCAGGTGTTTTCCCCATCATCCTTAAAAGAGGGACCCTTGAAGAGGGTTGGCCCTAGGATTTGGAGAAGGACTTGGAAAGAGGGTCCTAACTACAGTTAGGAGTGACCACTTAAACATGAGGATACATTAAGAGTAAAGGTGAAAAAAAAAAAAGAGTAAAGGTGGATGGTATACTTGTTGGTGCCTCCAGAACTGCCTAAAGGGAAAGTCAGAATAGGGAAGGTGCATCATGGAGCTAACACTCCACATCTGCTCCGTGACTTTTGATTTCATTACAATTCTGGATTTGAACTTTACACTACAGCATTTTATTTTTGTTTTGTAGTGGATGTTAAAGAAAAGCAGTGTAAAAAAAAACAACACTAAACACCCCAAAATTTATATACAAAAGAAATGGAATTTATATACAAAAGAAGTTTGTTCTTCCTGTAAATCTTCTAAAATAGCAATTCCCTTGGTCTTGCTAAATCAGCAGAAAAATCTGTTTGTCGCCATTGATTCTGGGACCCTGACTGGCAGTATGCCACCCTAGGAAAGGGACTCTTGAATTGGATAGTTTCAAGACACATGGTTCAAATAAGATAATATATGTACAGTGCTTTACAAACCTTAAAAGTGCTGTGTGTATGTGATCATTATTGCAGGACTGTATCAACTCAGATGGAGACATTTCATATTTAAATACTTTTAATGACAGTTTATTTTTCTTCAAAAGGTAGCCCTTTTTATTGCTAGACTATCCTAATTTCCATCTATTTTTCCTACTACTACCCTCTGGAGCAACAAATATCTAGTCCTTTCCTGAAAGCAGCTGATAATCCCCCAAAAGTCTTCTCTTCTCTTTAGGCTAAATTTCCCAGTTCTTTTGGTCATTACTTATGTCATTATTTCCAGGCTCCTCACCATCCTGGTTACTTTCCTCTTGATGCTCCCTGATTTGTCAGTATATCTCTTAAGATGATATTTACTTGAGATGATACCAGAACTTTATAAAGTTCTGTAAATATATAAAGTATATAGTATATATATAATATACATATATATATAATATATATATGATATAAAGTATCAGTACTTCAGATGTGGTGTGAATGTCAGGGATCACCAGAGGACTATTAAAATTGATTCTACAAGTAGAGGCTGAGATTGCATTAGCATTTTAATAGCACTTTTCACATAGATCATATTAAATAGGTGGTTAGCTAAAATCCTTAGACTTTTTTTTTTTAAATATGAACTGCTATCAAACCAAGTTTCTAATATGTTACAATTGATTTTTAAAAACCTAAATGCAGAATTTTACATTTATTTAAATATTTTATTAAATTTTATTAGTTTCAGCCTTTAACTTCCCCCAGTAGCAGGGATTTGGGGAGTGAGCTACCATGCCTGACCAACTTAACTTTTTAAAAAATCAGGATATGCACTCATTCCTTGTACTCTGGCATCTTTCTTGTTTTTCATGATTTCTTGAAGGAAAAAAAACTTTTGATACCCCTGGATTGCCATTTGTTTAAGCAAGGAGGCTACTTCACAGGGTACTTTTTTCAACAAATTATTGATAAATTTTATTTTTACATCACTTTAATTTTCTAATATATCCCTCTCCCACCTAGAGAACCATCCTTTATTATAAAGAATTTAAAAAAGGGGGGGACAGGGAGCAGTTCAGCAAAACTATAGCACTTCAGCCCAGTCCAGCAATATATGAATTGTTCTACACTCATTGCCCCCCATCTCTGCAAAGAAAAGAAAGAGGTACATTCTTATACTTTTTACTGCTGGCCAAGCTTGGTCATTATAATTATACAGTGTTCAGTTTTGTTTTGTTTTTTTACCTTTCATTTACATTGTTATGGTGGTCTATTTTTTTCCTGGTTCTGATTACTTAATTTTGTATCAGTTCATATATCTTCTCTTGCTTCTCTGTTTTCTTCACATTCAGAGTATTCCTGTGGCACAGTAATATTCTGTTATATTTATGTACCACAACTTATCTCCAGTCTCTATGGCCATCTCCTTTGATTTCAGTTCTTTGCTGCTACCCCAAAAAAAAGGTGGAACCTTTCTGTTCAAGTATCTATCTAGCAGTATGATTTCTGGGTCAAAGGTCTAGACATTTTAGTCATTTTCTTAGCATAATTCCCAATTGCTTTACAGAATAGTTAAATCAATTCACAGCTCCAACCATATTTGATTGTGCCTTCCTTTCTGTAAACCCTCCAGTATTAACTATTTCCATTTTGTCTTATCTTTGTCACTTTGCTGGATGTGAGATAAAAGCTCAGTTATTTTATATTTTTCCCATTAGTCATTTGGAGCAATCCATTTGTTAAGTTTGCAATACTTCTTTTAAGAACTATTTGTTCTTAATATCCTTTTGTTTCCCTATTTAAAAATTATGAACTTAACAAATCTCAGCTGAAATGAGCAGTTCCAGAGAATTGTACATGGAACTATGACTCTGATTATGTATAGTTTACTTTTCTTTTTAGATATTTGGTAAATTCAACATGTTCATATGCTTTTTTTATTTTGCTTTTTGTAGGGGGGAAGGTAGGGCAATTGGGGTTAAGTGATTTGCCCAAGGTCACACGGTTAGTGTGTGTGTGTGTGTGTGTGTGTGTGTGTGTGTGTGTGTGTGTGTGTGTGTGTGTGGGAGTGTGTGTGAAGTGTCTGAGGTCACATTTGAACTCAGGTCCTCCTGACTCCAAGGCCAGTGCTCTATTCGCTGCACCACATAGCCATCCCCGTGTTTATATTCTTTGACCAAAAATGGCTCTTGGTCTTACATATTTCACGGGTTGCTTTCTTCCACCTTGTTCTATTTAAATATATGTGTGAACTATTTAAAATTACTTCTTGCTTACTCTCCTACATATGGAGAGTATTCCTTTTTTTGCAATGTGTATTTTATCTTTTCTGGTATTCTCCCTGGAGCTGATGTAAACAAAAATGATTGTTGAAAATTAATTTATCTGTTTGTCACTCTGGTCTAATCTATCAGGCATATAGAACTGCGCAGCTGTTGAGAATGTTTGTCAGGGGAAAATGAGACTTTGGCCCAGCTGCTTGGGGAGAGTCACTCCTTTAATGCAATAATGAACAATGGGACCCACTGTCAAAACAAGATCATGTGATTTGGGGAAGAGCTATGCTTCAGAAGCAAGATGTTGGTTGCCAAACAAACACTGAGATGGAAAGAGAGAACAAATAGGCACACATATTCTGGGAAGGAAAAACAGCAAAGAGACTTCAGGTGTTAGGTGATTCCATCCTCTGCCATCAAATCTGCAAACTAACACCAAGGCTTGAAATTGGTGTTCTGATTTAAGTACTTGTCTCTGAGTCACAAAGCAAGTTATTATTGGGATATGGTAGACTTTTCAAGAGGAACACTTTCAGGATTGTGCAAACCAGAGGTCTCTGCCCAGCGTTGACTTATCTGCCCTTTCCGTATCCTCTTTCTCATGGCTCCTGATGAATCTGTCTATTCAGATCTGGTCTCTCTGTTTCCTAGTAGGAACTTGTTTGTGGTTTCTCATCATGGGTTGTTGGGGGAAACTGGCACGTGGATTTTGAGCATTATCGTATGATCATTAGAAGGGAAAGTTGCTGCATTTGACGATTGGCTCCAAACTAAGCTTGGTTGTCTTGGTTGACAACCCCCAACGCTGCCTTATCTGCATAGCACCTTTTTGGGAGTTTGATTCTAAAAGTAACAGCCTGTTCAAACTTAGATTCTGAGTCTTCAAGGAAAAAGTAGTTAGTTCTTGTACCTTTTCCCTTCCCTGACTGTAAAAATCACCACCACATAAAAACCATATAGTCACCCTTATCCGTGTAAGTGATGTGGAACAGTTGATAGTTTTTAAAAAACTTAACTATGAATCAGTCAAATCTAAATTGAGGTTAACCTTCCTCTTCCTTTTCATGCTGTATAGTTTATAATTCTTACCACTAGGTGGTAGCAGTAGAAGAAAAAAAATAAAAGAAAACTGTAAGGGGTAGATGTGCTACCGTGTTTCCCCGATAATAAGACACTGTCTTATTAAATTTTTTGGACAGAAAAACACCAGAGGGCTTATTTTCAGGGGAGGGCTTATTTTAATGAACATTGACAGCAATTTTAATAAACAGGTAAATGTGAACAAAAAAATGTACCTTTATTCAATAAGCAAATCACTGGGGAAGAACAGGATGACGTGCTCACTGCTGCAGCTCTGATTGGATGCAGCTCGGAGCGCGGCGTGCGTTTCACGGGGGGGGGGGGGGGGACGGTGCATACAGAGGGTACCGTAATGTAGCGTGTAGTGCAGGGGATCACCTTCACTACAGTAGCAATCTCGATAGGGCTTATTTTTGGGGGAGGGCTTATTTTAGAGTAATCTTACACAGTAAGGGGAGGGCTTATTTTCGGGATAGGTCTTATTATCGGGAAAATACGGTATATAAAATTGAGATATGACACCTAGCATGGGGGACATCCAGGTGGGGGAACTCCCTTCACAAATGAAAATCACAACCTATCTTTGATTTAGTAGATTAATGCTAGACTGTTATTATATGAGGCATATAAAGATTAAGTGCTATGTCCAGGATGACATAGCTATTAAGTATAAGAAAGGGGATTTGGACTGAAATCTGACTCAGAGCACTTCTGTTCCATACTGCCTCCACAGCCCCCCAAAAGGAGGGGAAATTTTAGAACAAGCTAAAATGAAAAACAAGGGTAGGAGATAAATTAGTTTAAAAAAAACAAGCATTTGTTAATAGTATCTACTGTGTGTCAGGAGCTGTTAGAACTGAGGATACCTATAAATGAAATAATGGCCTGCCCTGAAGGAATTCAGTTTCTATTAGGGGTGACAACATGTACATAATTATAGTATCTTATAGTGATTTAAAGTCTGCAGATCACTTTACATATGTATGTCATTTGATCCGCAGAACCCTATAAGGTAGATATTATTCCCATTTTACAGATGAGGAAACTGAGCCTGAGAGAGGATAAGTGACTTTTCCAGGGTCACACAACTAGTAAGTGTCTGAGGTAGGATTCGAACTCAAGTTTTCCTGATTCCATGTCCAGTGTTTTAGCTTATTTATACATATTTAACAGTACTGAATGTATGCAAAATAAATAGAAGGCAACTTTGAGAGGGAGAGTGCTAGGAATTTGGAGATCAGGAAAGGCCTCGTGTAGAACATGGTACTTGAGCAGACTTTGAAGGAAAGCAGATTTGGAGAGGGAATGCATTCTGGGCATGGGTGACAAACCATGTAAAGGCAAACAGAGAAAAGATGGGAATGATTAAGTGAGAAGACCCCCGTAGAATGAGGGAGGAAAATAATGTATAAGTCTGGAAAGAAAGGTGGATTGGGATTGTGAAGAGTCTTAAATGCTAAATTAGAATTGATCCTAGAGGTCTTATAGGGAGCTCTTGGATTTTATTGCGTAGGAAGGTGACATGATCAGACCAGTGCTTTGAGAAAATCTCATTGGCACCTGTATGGAGGATGAATTGGAAAGGGACAGAGTTGAAGCAGAGAGACCAATTACAAGTCTTTTGGCCTATTAGATGAGGGCCTGAACGAGGGGAAGGGCATTGCCAAGTGAGATGAGAAAACCAGGTGTGTGGTAGAGGAAGGAGAGAAGGTGCAGAAGAGAGCAGCAAAGAGAATAAAAACTAAAGGGTATTGAGACAGCAACATTTTACCTCCATTTGAATTGCCCTTAGAATATAGTGTAAATATATTGTTCAGGATAAAGCTTACTTTTTTATCTTTTAAAATTATAACTTTTTTTATTAATTACTGAGTTTAAACACCATAAAGAGAATTTCTATACATAAGTCAAAACATGCAAAAATAATAGGATTGTATATGAAACTATGGATTCTACTTCATACCGCTTGCTTTAAGTATATAATTCTATACTTTTATTTCTTTTTTTTTTTTTTAAAGCAATCGGGGTTAAGTAACTTGCTCAAGGTTATACGGCCAGTTATTTACTGGGTGTGGTGCTGAGTATCTGAACCCGGATTTGATCCAGATCATCCCGACACTGGAGCCGGTGCTCTTACTCGCTGAGCCACCTGGCCGCCCCAAGCAATTGGGGTTAAGTAACTTGCTCAAGGTTACATGGCCAGGTGTTTCTGGGTGGGTGCTAAGTGTCTGAGCCCAGGATTCGATCTCCAGGTCGTCCTGACACTGGAGCTGGTGCTCTTACTTGCTGAGCCACCTGGCCACCCCTATACTTTTATTTCAAAACTTTTCTGCTTGTCATGTTAGTAGTTGGACTTCCCTTGTGTGAATTTGCACAAAACATTACAGTGGTCCTTTAAGACATTATTTTTTACTATTATTACATTGTTATTAACCCCATCTTTCATTAACCTCCCTTTCTTCTTCCCAATTAAGACCACAGAAAGGGGGAGGAGGTAAGGGTGGGGAGTTGTAACGATCAAATCCACAAAGTGGCCTTGTCTATGCCTTTTCTATCCTGTGTTCAAAAACACCTTTCCAATTTTCTTTCCTTTTTTTCTTGAGGCAATCGGGGTTAAGTGATTTGTGCAGGGTCACACAAGCTAGTAAGTGTCACAAGTATCTGAAGTCACACTTGAACTCAGGTCCTTCTGCCCCTGGGGCCAGTGCTTTATCCACTAAGCCACCTAGCTACCCCCAGGATAAAACTTTTGATCAAGAAAGAAAAGAGATGAAGTGTTTTTGTGGTAGGGTTTTTATTTTTAGCCATGGTAACAAAATATAACTGAATCTTATGGTTGCCTCAGAAAGGTACTGCATATTGCAAAGATAATTACAGATACATTTGCATGAAAATCAAGTAGTTGGTTCGGAAACCATCAGCCAGTCTATGGCATCAGCAATATTCCTTTTTCTGGAGTCTTCCCAGATGTACCTTATATATCTTTCAGATTATATTGTTTTATTTTGACAAGAATTCAGTGAAATGGACATAGAGACATGTGGGAAGATTCAGAAAAAAGAAGTAACACTTTCATCTTCAGTGTGGCATAGAACCTAGAACATCATCTGGAATTCAAGTCCATACTCATTAAGTGCCTGCTTACTTTGTGCCAAGCACTGACTCAATAGAGAAAAGCAATTTGATTTGTTATTTAATTGATACTTTATGACAAAGGAACTCTCTCTGCCCAGTGCAAGTTGGCACCCTCTCTGAAACAAGAAAGGCTTAAAGAGTTGCCCATGGCACTGAGAGGTTCAGTAGCCAGCATGGCAGCTGATAGTACAGTGGTTAGAGCACCAGGCCTAGAGTCAGAAAGACCTGACATCAAATTTGATCTCAGACGCTTATTACCTATGTAACCCCTAACCGTTCTTTGCCTTAGTTTCTGCATCTGTAAAATGGGGGTGTTAATAACCCTCACCTCCCAGGCTTGTTGTGAGGATCAGATGAGATAAAATTTGTAAAATCTTAGCACAGTGCCTGGCACATAATTGTTGTTGGTTGTTTTTCAGTCATGTCCAGCTCTTCATGATCATTTTGGGGTTTTCTTGGCAAAGATACTGGAGTGGATTGCCATTTCCTTCTCCAGTTCATTTTACTGAGGCAAATGGTGAAATGACTTGCTGCCCAGGGTCATATACTAGTAAGTGGCCAGATTTGATCTCAGGAAGACGAATCTTCCAGACTCTGGGCCCAGTACTCTATCCACTTCGCCACCTAGTTGCCCACTGTAGCTGGCAAATAATAGGTGCCATATAATTGCTAGTATCCTCATCCTTGTTACTGTTGTAAGGCAGAGGGGGTAACTTGATTGTTGTCTGCAAGTCTACCTCTATCTAAAACACCCAGCAGCCTCTGTGAGGCAATACAAAGATAAGTGAGCCATGGCCCCAGCCCTCACTTGGTTTACCTTCTAATAGAAGAAATAAGATATACACATAAATAAGTTAATACAAACAAGAAAGAGTTAAGTACAAAACAGAAGTCCCGAGTGCTATGAGACTGGAAGTAGAGATAATTTCTAACTGGAAGTATCCTGGTGTGGCTAGGCTTTCTTGAGGAAGTGATACTTCAGCTGGGCCCTAAAGGAAGGGGAAATATTTCTTCAGGCAAAAGTGTAATGGGGCACAGCCATCCTATTCCAAGTATAGGGTACAGTATGGACAAAGGAATGGTGGAGGGAGAAACCAGGGAAGATTACAATTGAAGTATCTAGACATTTATTTGACATATCTGCTTTGATTAGAGAGCAGTAACCTCCCTCAAGTTTCTGCCCTGCAAGGAAGTGTTAGACATTAATTACTAGGGTTGTGGAAAGGAAGGCCATTTTGATTAGAGAAGACATTATCAGTGTGGAGTTTGGGAACTTAAAGAGTTCTGCTTGCAGTTTGGGACATGCTGGAAAGACACAGGAGAACAGGGATACTATCCCCATGAGACCTAGGATGTTCTAGCAGAGCATTTTAAAAGTAACATTATTCAGTCTCTTAGTTAACAGTTTATTGAGTACTATTATTATAAAGGAAGCAAAAAGAATTAAGTATTTGCTGCATTTATAGCTTTTAGACTGCAGAAAATATTTTGGAGGTGAGAAATCATCCTAATTAATTAATGGAATTAAGATCACCTAGATTTGACTTACTGGTTATCTTTTGGCCTTAATGTTCCCTCTGTTTCATTGAGCTTTAATGAAACTATCTTTTGAAGGGTTTTGGACCTGAATTACATTTTAACACAAAATCGTACCTCTGAGAATACCAAGGAACCCCAGAATGGAACAAAAATAGGCAAAAAACAAAATAGAACATGGTAAATGAACCCGATAAAAAAAAAACTGTCTGACATTAAGAGCAAAAATAGTGTTGAGGCCTTTGCAAAGTCAGGTGAAGTATCTTGGAAAGGTATACAACCTCAGAGCAAGGGATGTCAGTGATTACTTGTCAAGGAGGTAGTGTTTGACAAGTAACTACTTTCATCAAAGTCTCAGTGTTTTCTCACCATTTCTGACCCAGTTCGGCCTGATGGGCTGGAGCAGAAATGATTTGGGGTCTAAATTGGGAAGCAGTAGTTCTTAAAGTATGGCCTACTAGCTGTTAGTGAACTGGCTTCTTGTCTAACATACCTCACTTTACCCAGAAGTTCCATCCTTGAAAAGCTTTTAATAAATCAAATCTCTTTTCTCTCCATCTTTGTGTTCTTTCACACTTTTCCCCTCTTAATCATAGTCTTCCTATGCATATCCACATGAAGGATATTTTCCCTTTCCATCTTTGTTGTGTGAGACATTTGTAGGCTCATCACATAATGAAAAAGGTTGGAAAGCACTGTCGTGCACACCAGTGTCACCTATTCCTGACCGCATGCCTGGACTTGAGTTTCATGTCTTTGGCTTTTAAGCAAATATTTGTATTTGTACATTGGACTTTCACTTTTGAAACTTTTGGCTTTACAAGGTGTTTTATCTCCCTGTACCTGCTTCTTCCCATTCTCTCCCTTAACTAGAATGTGATGACTGGTGGAAAACAGACTGCAACCAGAACAATTCTACCATCCCTCCTAACTGCACTGGCTGTGCAGTGCTTACAGGCCTCCAGGTGATACAAATCTTGTCACAGTTACCCTCCAAATTTGACAAACTCCAGCCTCTCCTGATCAAGGTAAAAAGAAGCCTGGTTCTTTGGTCTGATTAATTAGTCAAAACTGAGAAAGTACCCAGTGCTTTCCAGCAACAACCAGTAATGGCTTTTGTGTTGTGTTTTGTTGTACTTTTGCTTTGCCAAAGACTGGACAGACTCTGTCATCCCAGGATTTTCAACTTTTTCAATGCCAGTACCCAGAGCTGACAGAAGGGATCTCAGAAGGAATATTAACCCGGTGGTGGAATTGTTTTCCTCATCAGCGTTTCCCTTTTAGTTTCCCATGGTGAGTCTCAAAAATGAATGGGTTGAGCCCTTAGCCTGGGTGCTGGGAAGGAGCACATTCGAGTGCATGGTATTCCAAAGAAGAGTTAAAAAACGATAAATGAGCAGGAAAAGGTGTGATATAAAGTAATAGGACCAAGAAGGGGAAGCAGGAGTACACCCTAGGAATACGTAACACAGTACCAGTTTCTGTTTGCACCTTGTGTGGAGCTCAGAGTAGGTACTAGAAGTTGCTTAGCAAAAGACAAATAGAGACAATGGTCCTTGCCTTTGGGATTTTGTTTCTTTCTGGGGCAGGCAAAACCAGTTTTCTGCTAGAATGAAAATATCTCAGAAGAAAATAGGGTGAAATGGCTTTTTGTCCCCATTTGTTTTTGTGAAATTTACTGATAATTTGCTCCTCTTCTTCCTGTCTCATAAATGTGTCTCCTAAACAAGAATTAGGGTTTTCATCCTCAATTATACAAGCTGACTTCATTTAGCAAGCTGATTTAATTCCTTTTTCCCCCTTTGTATACCATACCCAAGGAAGAGCATTAGAAAGAGGGGACCGCTTGCATTATCTGTGCACTACATTATCCCTTTGCACCTCCTCTCCCTTACTCCTTCCTTTCTTTTCCCCCTACAATTCTTCCCTTTTGTCTTCTGGCCTCTCTCCCCGCTTCTGTCTGATTTCCAAGATAAGATGAATAAGTTGTTTTTTTTCTACTTCCTTCATGTTATTTTAACTGGGCTTTGTCAACATCCCACCCACTTATACACATTGTGGTTATGGAGTATCTTTGTGTTACATTTGTTAAATAATTTATAATGGTTCTTTTTAATGGAATGGATTTTAAAGATAAACCCTGTTATTTTTCCATCCACCCCACCTCCCATATTATTCCATCCTTATTTTGTTCTCTAGAGTGGCAACAGTTCCACTCCCTCAGTGTGACCTTTTTCTCTGTCCACTATTTCACAGGAGCAAACCTCTGAATAGAACAAACATTCTACATCAGCTTTTCCCTGTGTTCAATTCCCTGCATTTTCCCAAAGATGCCTCCCTGAAAAGCTGCTTTGTCGCCCACCAACCACCTGTACTAGGGAGTAAGGTGAGAAGTCAATCAAACAATAAGCATTTATTACAGGTCTGCTGTGTGCCAGAGAATACAAAGGGGAAAAAGTGCAAAATGATCCTTCCCCCTGAGCTTACCTTCTATCAGAGAAAAATAGAGTCATTTTTTGTTTTTTGGAGAGTTGAGATCCCACCAGCTGGGAGATGAAGAGAAGCCTCATGTAGAAGGGCTGGAAATAAACTAGGGATTTTAAGAAGCAGAGCATACCTCTCTCTGAGAAATATGAAAGTCTCTTTTATATATTGGGTCAGCAAGGGTGATTCTTTGCCATTAATTGGGTTTCATTTATGCAGATTCTGATAACATCTTTTCTGATTACATTGTTGCTGAGTTTTCTGTTTCATCATTATCTACACCTTTAAGTTCATTAACGTAGAAGAGCTACATATGAGAATCAAGAAGAAATCTTTTCTTCTGCCCACTTCAAAGCTGGCAGCATTAAAAGTGTAAACTAAAGACACATATGCTATGTGTGGTTTGAATTTGGTCTGCCCAAGAATATCTTCCAATTGCCTCTCGGTGTGCCTGATAGTCCGCTATCCATGTTAATTCTCATGAGTTGACCAGCCATCAACACTACCCACAAGGCAAGCAAGCCTGCCTAACTGGAGCAGCAAGGCTTCCTGAGGGAGAAATAGGAACCAGCATGTGCCAGATAAATTAAACCCCTACTACATTGGACACCATTTCCCATTAAATTCCCCCCCACCAACACACCCAGAGGAAATCTCCTCGGGCCCTGAGCCCAGGAGCCTAGGAGCCTAGCAGTACCCCAAAACCATCAAGACCTCTTCCTAACCATCCCCTATGGCTATTATTGAGGGGAGAAATCATTGTGGATAGATGCTTCTCTTCCTCCCCATATGAGGAGTTTAAAAGCTCATGAAAATGTTACCTAGGAGTAGGGTCCCTCTTTTTGTCCAGTAGTAGAGTAGATGGTGATACCTAGCTCTTGCCAGGGTTTTAAAAAGAGCCCATCATGCTGCTATAGGCTAGAACTAAGGACCCTGAGCATAATAAATTTATCTCCATGTATTCCTGGATGAGTGACTGTTCTTACATCATTTTTCTTGTTTTTTTCTTGCTTTTTGGAGGGGGGAGGGCAGGGCAATTGGGGTTAAGTGACTTGCCCAAGGTCACACAGCTAGTAAGTAATAAGTGTCTGAGGCCAGATTTGAACTCAGGTCCTCCTGACTACAGGGCCAGTGCTCTATTCACTGAACCACCTAGCTGCCCCCTTCATTTTTCTTACTTGAAAATTAAGGTTAATCATACCAACCTACCTTAAAAAGATGCTGAGAAACCTGACTTCAAGCGGAGGGCCTTCATCACATTCCACTCAGTTATCATAGAATCTTGCCTGTTAAGTTACTAAGCAAAGTAATATAAGAGGAGTGACCTAAAGGGTAAACATTCTAAATATAGTCTTTCTCTCTCTAGCAGATAATTCCTCTGTTCTCCACCCTGGCCCTTTTCCCAGCTTTTGTCCCAATGCACTTCTCATTATCTTTGTGTTCCCTGCTGCCCTGGACTGTGGTGCCAGCCCTGTTCCCAGACTATTTCCTGTCCCAGATCATTGTTAGCTTTAGTCTTGCTGCTATAGTTGCACCCATTGTTCCCAATGTTGCCCTGGCAACAGCAGTAGGAATAGGGTTTTCTGGCCTAGCTTATAGTAGTGGGCTTTAGTATTGGTGGTAGTGGTGGTGGTAAACAGGGCAGGAGCCCATGGCTGTGGGGAGGGGGTAATCGGTGGAAACCACAAGTCAATGGCTCCTGCCCTGATGTTCCAGATCTCTAAAAAAGTAGGAACTGAGGTGAGGTTCTATTGTATTTGCTCTTAGTTTCTTACAGTGATCATTGGTCATATTTCTATAGCACTGTTAATGGCTTATAGATCTAGAGTTGTATCGGACCTCAGGTCAACTAGTCCAACCTCCCCCAACCCTATCATTTTACAGAGAAGGAGACTAAGGTTCATGCATGGTGTTTTGGTGACTTGCCCAAGGTCACATAGTTACTGAATATCAGAAGTAGGATTTGAATCCAGATCCTATGATGCCAGAGTCAGTGTTCTTTCCACAGTAGTACCTGTGAGTTAGATAGCATAAATATCCCTTGTTTTATGGATTCTGAGACTGAGGCTTAGGTTATACAGTGAGTCTTGGTTATGTAATTCACAGTTCTTATAGTATATATACAATAACTCGGAGAGCAAAGATTTTTATTCTTAGTTTCCATAAGGAAACTGAAGCGCAAAGAGGTTAAGGACTTCCCCATGATTACAAAACTATTAAATCTTAGCTAGAATTCAAACTCAGATCTCTCCCAACTGCCAAGGCCAGTGTTTTTTCCACTGTGCAATGCTGCCTCTGTCTCTTCAATCAGATTGTAACATCCTCCTTGGTAGAAGAATGGCATCTTTCGTTTTCAATGCCTAGCCCTTAATAAGGTAGCATTCAAGTTGGCCAGTGCACCTTGACGCCCTCTTTGTTTCCCTTATGCTGTATTCTCCTTCTGCAGATGCGTGCAGTTCACGACCTCTTTGTCATCGGCAGTGGTGAGGGCATCATGTACCTTATTCCTCCTCCTGAGTGCAGAAGGCACTGTAGTACTGTGGTGATGCAACTGGAACCAGGGGACGTTGGTATGTATGGAGCTCTGAACATATTTTGTGCTGGGCCAGTACGGGTGTGTGGGTGTCTGGGTGTGCATACGTGTATGCATGCTTCTGTGTGTTTGGGATGGGTCCATTGTGTTTCCATCTCCCTAAATAAATTTTTTTCATGACTTATTATTAATTTGGGGAGGTAGTTTGAAGAAAGATGTAAGTTTTTTCTAAGGATAGTCGTTACAAAAATAAATGCAGTCCAGATGCCTAATTGCACAAAAAGCACCCAATGTCAGTTACACTGTTGACTGACTCTGTTGTTATTCTCTTTTTGGTTTTTTTTTAGATTGTCATTTTATTATTGTCTTTTTGTTGGTGTGGGCTTCTTCTCTTCACATGAGGTCTTTAGGAGAAAGCTGTACGATCACTTGTCACACACATTGTGCCTGTTTAACTAGCTCTCTGAGTTCCATTGTAACTTTTAACTCTGAGATACTGTGATTCTCTTGGAAGGATGCGATTGAGGAAAGATTTATCCTTCTTCACATTAATACATATAGGCAATCACTGTCAGGGAAAATTTTAAGTGCACACAATCTAATCAAATTTGAAATTTTATTTAAGGTTTAAAAATTAAACCATAACAATGACAACACAATATGAATGTTGATTAGACTGATGTTTGCCGGTAACCTTGGTCAGGAACATCTAGTAGGGGGAAAAAATGGCATAGATGTGATAGAGATAACCTAGGATTACTGTAATAGGAAGAACCTATGTATAGGAGATTTCAGGTTTTTAAACTTATTTTCTCTACACTGAAAATGACCTTTAGGTTATAATGACAATGATATATTTGATTTGGAATATTAAATTTTTGTACCTGAATACATTTGAATGTAATGTCTTTATGTTCTGAGAATTCATAGCATATCAGATAAAAGATATTATTACACCTGATATAGAGAATGTTTCCCAAATTCACAAGCAACCACAAAAGTGCCCAAAAAGGAAAGGAATGAAGTCTTAACCTCTCTAGGCCTCAGTTTTCTCACCTGTAAAATGAGGGGATAAAAGTAGATGATCTCAAACATTCTTCCATTTATAAATCCTATTAGTATGAATTATAAATCCATGATTTACTCTAAGCAGGCCTCTCTCAAATTGCTATATTTGTAGTTTAACTTTCTTAATTCATTTAATCACAACCCTGTGAGGTAGAGGGGTCAAAGGTTTTGGTTTGGTTTTGTTGCTTTTTGGCGGGCAGTTGGGGTTAAGTGACTTGCCCAAGGTCACATGGCTAGTTTTTGGGTTAAGTGTCTGAGGCCAGATTTGAACTCAGGTCCTCCTGACTTTGAACTCCTGGTCCTCTATTCCCTGTGCCACCTAACCGCCCTGGGTCAGAGATTTTTAACCCTTATTCATAGAGGTCCAAGTAATAACTTTGCCCAAAGTCACAGAACTTGTCATTGTCATAGCTGAAACTTGGACCCAGGTCTTCTGATGCAGAATCAGAATCATATAGAATCTCAGCTACAAGGGATCTAGAGGCCATCCTGTCCAACTTATACCTACCTGAACAGGCTTCCTTTCTACAGCATCAGATCTGATAAGAGGTTACTCAGAATTTGCTTGAAGACCTCCTTTGAGAAAAATGCTGTTACCTCCTGTACCAGCCCATTTGACTTTGTAAATTCTTTTTTTGCTTTTTGGAGGGCAGTTGGGGTTAAGTGACTTGCCCAAGATCACACGGCTAGATTTGTGTGTGTTAAGTGTCTGAGGCCGGATTTGAACTCAGGTCCTCCTGACTCCGGGGCTGGTGCTCTATTCACTGTGCCACCTAGCCACCCCTGACTTTGTAAATTCTAACAGGAAATTCAGGGCTCTGCATAATCCTGTAAGCAACTATAAGAGGTAGTAAGCAGGGTTAGCAAATAATTGCTTCACATGCTGTGCCTTATTTCAATCAAACTAGACTCAGAAGGATTATCTTGTAATGCGCTGGAGGATCATTCACACTGTCTACTGGCTTTTTCAGTTTGATTTTGACATTGTCCCTATCTTTGCACCAACAAATAAAAATGATACGATCCCCTGTTGTTGTTTGTTTCCAAAGGCTATGCCAGTGTGGATTATTGGAAGATAAGTGTTGGACCAAGAGGAACAGAGCCCTTGGTGCTCTGTGATGGAACCACCAACTCAGAAATGTAGAGAAGCAGGATTCTGTCCAGGAGAACCTGGTAGAGCTGAAGAGAAGATCAGGTTGATTGGGTGGGCGGGGCGGGAAATAAAAAAAGACCGAAACAATGAAATCTCTTTTCAGGGGTTGGTTACTTAGTAGTTTTCCCTTTGCATGTGTGATTCTGTGTTTCAGGTAGTTGATGTGCTCAATGTAGCCTTGTGTACGATATAGTCATACTCACTTTATAAACAGACTGTGAAGAATTCACTTCCCCATAGGCTGGTCAGGCTAGAGCCTATGTTCCTGGTGAGCTCCGGATATTGTCCAACTCCTTGGAGAATTCTCAAGAGAAGGGAACCCTCAAAAAGATGGCACCTGTCTGACCTGACATCTGGCAGCTGAGACCTACCACTGGCCCACTGCAGGGGCTCTGCATAGAAAAGGGGAGTTAATTCTGCCCTTCTTGCTAACTCATTAAGTTCACAGTTTTCTGACATAAGGGACTGCAAGATCATCCTCATGAGAGCCCAGGCATATTTAGGCCCCCCTCTCCTGACTCTCCTATTTAGGCTTCCATATTTTGCAGATCTATAATAGGGGCTTTCTCAGGAGTGCTTTCATTGCTACTCTCAGTAAAGTTGAGTATAGAGTAGCCCATGTTAGCAGGATAAACCCTTAGCAATCATTATGTCCTCAGCACACCTAGCAAGTATATTTTCCCAGTATCCTTCCTAGAGGCCTTACGGAATTCAGAGCCTGATAGTAATTTGATTGGGCAGTTCCTAGGGGTGGTATTCTCCCAAATTATTCATATTCTCTGTATTTTTTCTTCTCTTTCTCTTCTATATCTGGTTTGTTTTCTCAGTAACATATCTCATAATCCCACCCATGTCAAGGGATTCTGTTTTGCTTTACCAAAATGTCTTTCAGAGGGGGGAAAATTACTAAAGTAGGCCAGCCTGGGAAGCAGTTTGCTTCCTGGCCTTGATCTTTAGGATTTGAATTTCTTCTGTGAAAGATGGTTTACAGATGTGTCAAGCTGATGTCATAGTGTGGTTAGGGGAGGAACTCAGGACATGCATTGTTGGCTGACTAATGTTGGTGGGGTGTGAGGCTGCTGTTTTACTGAGAAATAAGGTGGGTTGTTGCTTTTTTTTTCAGTCTTCTAAAGCTGTTTTGTTTTCATTGGGCATTTGAGTCCAGTAAAAATTTTTCTGAAATGCTGTCATTCAATACTAACAATATGATGGATTCGTTTCTTGTTCTGCTGCCTTTCTTGAAAATGTTAAGACACCTACTACCCAGTGGGTAGGCAGGCCATTGCTCAGAAAGAGCCAAGACTAACCATCCTGTGACTCTATTTGGAGCTGCAGAAAGTCAGCATCTAGAGCAGATCTTTTTTCTAGAGACTAATGTTATTGAGTAGAGAGACTAGTGTTGAAGGTAGTTCATCCTGATGTCTACCTCAGGAGCTGCCTGCAAGGCCTCATTCTTAGCATCAGGAGAAACCCTACAAAGCCCAAAGCTCCAGGTTCTTCTGTCAGTCTTATGAGTCATGTGACCCCTTCTTCTGCTTAACATGATTTCCAATATCATATTGCTACCTATTGTTTTATAAAGGGATATAAGAATTTAGAGTGGCAGGGCGGCTAGGTGGCACAGTGAATAGAGCACAGGCCCTGAAGTTGAGGAGGACCTGAGTTCAAATGCGGCCTCCAACACTTGACACAAAAACTAGCTGTGTGACTTTGGGCAAGTCACTTAACCCCAATTGCCCTCCAAAAAATGCAAAAAAAAAAAAAAAGAATTTAGAGTGGTAGTTTCATAGCTGTTGTGTAGGTGAATCATTTTTACCCAACCTAGATTGTACTTGATAAACTGCCCTAGACTAGAAAAAATAATGGATTGTATTCAGTGGTGCCATTGGTTAAAAGAAGCAGCCACTTTTTATGTCAGTATGTGAAAACTCAAACCAATATATCCTTGTAGAAAATACAGTCCTTTTAGAATCATGACTCGAGATTGCTTTAGAATTCAGAAGAGAAGGTCTCATGAGAACTTAGGCAAACATGCAAAGTTCCTTGTAGCTCACTCCATAGGGTGTATGAAGGGCAGTATAATTTATTGATTCGGCTTGAGATATCTTTGGCACCTCTGGCCAAGAGTACGCCTATCCTCTCTCTGCCTTCAAAGGGCTGCTCCATAACAACTGTTCTCGTAGATGGGACTTCTGGGTTTGTCTCTTGGAGAGGCTAATAAGAGTGTAGCAACATCATAGACTTTTAGAGCCAGTTCGGCACTGGAAGGGACCTTCGAGACCTTCTTGCCCAGTCCCTCCTTTTAGAGATCATGAAAGAAACGGAGGAGCCCAGAGTACAAGGTGGTTTTTCCATAGACACCCAGACGGTCAGGAGCTGAGGCATGAGTTGAACCAAGATGTTCCAGTATGCTGTAGTTTTGCCAGATCCACAAAGGACCATTGCAGCAAGTTATTAGAAATAATGTAGACCTCTAAATTGTACCATTGGTTTGAAGCTGCTTGATGATCTGAAAACTGTGAGTCTTAAGGACTGGGCTGAATTCAGGGCCATTTAAAATTTTTACCTGTTTCACGTGTTGCTGTGGCCAAAAAAAACTTTGTTGGCCAGCCTTTGGCCACTGTGCCTCTCTATGCCTACCTAGGCTGGTCCTCAGAAAATAAACTGTTCCAAACCTAGGGCCATCCCCAAAGCCTTACCAAACTGGGAAAATCTGCCAGAGTTTGCACTTTGTTAGCATTGGCTTTGAGTTCACCTGGGGTCACCTCTATGCCATGGTGAAGCATCTGCCTAAGACTTTTTGAAATTCACAATTGGAATTGACTGAGCCAGACTAAGTTGGCTGTTCCTGGCTTCTGGAGGCACAATTGTCATGCAGACTAAGCTGCACACTGAGACCACATGTGACAAGATCAGGCTTTTGTTTTCCCAGAGCAAAGAGAATTTCATCACTAGAAACTCTCTTTATCTCTTACTGCCTTTGGATATTAGCTACTTTGGCACAGAATCCAATTAGTTCCAGCTTTGGTCCCTTTTAGTAGATTAAATATCTCTATTAAGATAAAAGGTCGGGGTGGCAAGGAGAGCATATAGATATCAGAAATGCTGGTTTCCAGAGCTTTCTATTTGGAAGAAGCAGGTCTATGAAAAGACCTTATCATCAGAGGACTGACCACCATGTGATTTTCCTTTTTGACCATAGCAACCCACAAAAACTATCTGCTAACGTGTAGGAAGAAGGGACCATGATCAGCTTTGGTGGAGAGAATTGTGGTATTGGAAAATACTGATTCTTTTAAGGTCAAAGTGTTGGTTGGTATGAGAGGATGTCTGCAAACAGGACAGCAGCCTTCTACAGCTCTCAGATAGCCCCTTAATCTAGTCAAGGAATGGGGTAAGCAAATAATCAAGTGAATGTCAGGTGAACTTATTTAACTTTTTTGGAGTTAACTAACTTGGAGTTAGGCCATCTGGGGGAAAAGGCACAGAAGCTTAGTAAGGCTTTAAAATTTATTAGTCAGTAGCATTTATTAAGTACATACTATGTGTCAGGCACTGTGCCAAGTGCTGGGGATACAAATACAAATAAAAACAGAAATCCCCACCCTCAAGGACCTTACAATCTAATAGATGAAGAAAACAAACAGAAGGTAAAGAGCTGAAAAGGGGTGGGGGAAAGAGGATTAAAAATAAACTTACTAAAAATTTTATGTGCAAGAATCTTCTAGAGAGGAATACAAGGGAAAACAGGTGAGATAGGCTCTGTGTTTTTAAATTTGATCACACAGCATGGTAATTAGAAGATGAGCTTGCCCAAGACAGTTTCCAGGCCCAGGATCTTTCAGATATGTCACCAGGCAAATATGGCCCAGTTTCAGTTGTGGTTCCCTCAGGATTTGTTTTTCAGCACTCAATTCTCTGTTACCTTTTACAAAAGAAAGGAACCTTCCATCAGCAGGATCTGATTCTTCAGGACCTGAGGCAGGTGCAGTGATTTCAAAATCAAAAGCATCTTGCTATAGGAATGGTGCTAGGAAGTCAACACTGGAATTCATAGCTTTGGGGGTTTTTCCCCTTCTGTTGTTGTGGTGGTGTCTTTTAATAAATGTTGAAAGGGTAGGGCTTTTACAGTTTTTATACTGATCATTCAAAGTCTGGTCTCTTTCCTTCTCTTCTTCTTTCAGCTTTCTTTCTTCTTTTTCTTTCTTCTTCTTTTCAGCTGGAAAAGGCTGAATTGGGAAAGGGGGAGAGTTGGTGTGGCCAGTGAAGTCAGAGGTAGAAAGCTTTGCCTTGCCCTAATTGCATAGAGATTTAACATACTTCCTGGGCGTTAGGCAATGGAGTGTTTCTCCTTTTGAGCTCCTTTTAGAAATTGAAGAGATATCCTCACTTCCCAAGTTCTGTCATCCCCTTTGCATTTCCCAGTGGAGATTCTATAGTTTAACAGGGTTCTACTCCTAAATTGCTTTGGGAGATTTTAAGTTAATGATTCTCCTCATGTCTGATCCCTTAAGTGTCACGGCCTGGAGGAAAATATGAGGGTGGGTGTACAACCTTTGAAGTTGATGTTAAATGGGAAGGCTGTGGTACTGTAATATGCCCCCACTGCCATCAGCATTCATTTCTCTACCCACTCTTCCCCCCATAAGCTGTTGCTCTTTGCATGGCACTGATTCCAAGAGACTACATTTCCCGAGTGTTTGGGTATAGAAAGACAAAATTCTAGAGATGCCTACAAACTGTTGTGCACCCTTCTTTTCCTTAACCTTATTGCACCCTCCTGAGCCAACTCGTGTTATTGGTTGAAATGTGAAGGCCTGAACAACCTTTCTGGCAAGATGGAGAAAATTTTAGATGGTGCACATCTGTCAGGTCACACTGCCCCTTTGTCCTGAGGGATTTGAGTGTTGTTCTCAGCTGGACCTTGCCACACTAGGCTTTTTTAATGAGGAATTGTTATTAATACTTTTTGTTTTTAACATCACCTACTTTTCCCAGTGTAGCCTTCCCATCCCTTCCCAGAGAGCCATCCTTTATGTAACACATTTTTTAAAGGGGAAAAACATTGTTCAGGAAAACTGACCAAAACATTAAAAAAAAAAAAAGCCTAGAATGTTCTCTGTTGTTCCACCTCTATAAGGCCACATTAGAGATGTAAACTAGGATTCTAAAGTCGTTCAGCCAGCCAGACATCCCTCTGGACTCCAGCCACAATTCCAAGATTCCTGTCATGGTTACTAAAGTGTGGGAGTCAGGTAAGCAGAATCTATGGAAATGGGAGGCATATATTAACTATCCTAGCATCTAGTAAACCTCTTCCTCATTGAGATCCTATAACTGTAAAAATATTCCTGGGGAAGGGGAGTGAGTTTTGGAAGACTTAACAGGTGGAATTTCTTATGTACCATATCCAAGTGCACCACTCCCTGTAAGCATCGAGGTCTTAAGTGCTAGTCGGCTAGTCATGTTCAGAAATCATCCACCCAACACTTCTAGACATCTGGCCCCATTGCTTTTTGACTTCCTTGGCCTGAATAATTGAAGTGAGAGTTCTTTTGATCTGCCATTGCTGTCTCTTGAGACCTCAAAACTTACAAGCTTTTTTTGGTGAGGGTTATTAAATAATTTTGGTAAGTAGATACATGTGGTATTGTGACTCTGCTTATATAATTACCACTTCTCCACCTCTTAGTGTGTGTCAGTCAACAGATACTTGTCAACTCACTGCTGTAAAGGCTCTTGAACAGAAAGAGGAAACAAGCTCATGGATGGTAATGTTAGAAAACGCATCCAGTAAGCCACCTTTATCCACCCACAGCCAGTAGCTTTTTTCCTATCACTACTTGGCTCCCTTCCAGTCAGCTAGGTATTGCCAACTTCCTGTTGTAATCTGTGGTATGAATGACAGATCCAGTGGAAGCCACAGATAATCCCAAGTGTCATTTCAAACAGCTAAGGCTTCAACCTTCTCCTTCCAAAGCTGCCTGATCAGTTTTAAACGTGTGGCAAAAGCAGTGGGATTTACCCGCTTCCTTTTCCCTGCCCTCTAATGCCTGACCTTCAGTGGCATGAATGAAGGAGAAGAATTTGAGAAGCCCAGAAAACCTAGACTGAATTATCAGCCCCTCAGAATCAAGCAGTGAAGAGGGTACCTGGCAGGGAGTGTAGCTCCAGAACTGGCTTCTTCTGTGTGTTTCTAGCAAGTCAGGGCTCTTCCTTTGCTTTGGAGCCTGGAAGCAGCTGCAGTTCATTTTCAGTACTCTGTTTTGTTTGGAGAAGTTGGGTGTGTTGTGAAAACTGAGACTTTAGTAAGGTGGCAGTAATTTGTGCATAGTTAGTGACATAAGTGTTGGAACTCCATATGCTATGAATATTTGTTGTTGTTAATCAAATACACAACTAACAAAATTTTTATTTACAGTAACTTAATATATTGCAAACTTGTAAATACTTTCATTTTGTAAAGAATGTATATAAATCAAAATTTTATGTGAAGTTTGTTTTTACTTTTTGCGATTAAAATGCATATGGTGGTAAATGTTTTCAGTGGCTCACTTGACTCTTTAATTTCTAGCTTAACAATCACCTGTGATACAGGGCTCAGTTTCCACATCCATTTTATCATTTTTCCTTGAGTTTGGGAACTTCAGCTGCCTCTCTCTTGGTTCATAAGGTGCCATGTGGCAACAGTCTGGGCTTTACAATAAATCACTACTCTTCTTCATTTTCCTCTGATACTCTGATCCAACTCTTTTTTGTGTGTGTGTGACTCAGAAATTAGTCATGTTTTAATGTTTTAGCATCTCCACTTGGAGTACAGACTACAGTTTGAAATCAGCCACAGTAAAATTATAGAGAGTACAAATTTTTTAAATGTCTGTCAAAGCATGTGATGATGAAGCATTTTGATTTCAAATATCTGAAATTGAACTAACACAATATAGTCAACTTTTTACTGCAATTTAGCCAACGAAACATCAAAATTTCCAGTCATTTTTAAAATAATTCAACTGCTGCTTTTTTTTTAAATTTAAATTTATTTATTTACTTTTAGTTTACAGCATTCAGTTCCACAATCCATTGAGTTTCAGATTTTCTCCCCCTTCCCTCCATGGCAGCATGTAATCAAATATAGCTGACCCAACTCTTGTGTCACAAAATCAGCCATCTGCACACACTGTGACTTTTAATTTAGTATTACTGTATTCTCAAAAATTCTAGTTACCCCTAATAAGTTTTTTAAATGTTTCTTCCTTGAACTGATGTTCTTATCAGCCTTCTGCCTTCTCACCAACCACCAGGTAAGAGACCATGTGAGTGGATCCCATCATCATCTATTACCTATTACCAGCCTATACCATTGGCCTGCAGAGTTGCCCACCTGCACACCCAGAGGCGTACTGGAGTCAGCTCAAACTGGGCTCATGAGCTGATTGCTAAATTTTCATTATGAATATTCCTCAGAAATCAGTGGCTAAAGTTGCAAATCAGTACTTGAATTGTTAATTTTCTAGATTTAAGAAAACATTGAAGGAAATGCTAATGATGCATATCAAACTTCAAAATGTTCTGTGCCTTTTATCTTTTGTCGAGAGCCAGTTAAATATTTAACAGCACAGCCTTGATGACACCCTCTTTCCAACGGCTACCTTCCCTTCAACCCTCAGAGAGGCTTGGGGAAGACCCTTTAGAATGAAGAAAACTACCCTCTGTCTGGCATCATTCATGATCTTGTCCTCTGTGCCTGCCACTGCTGCCATACACCCACCCCATTGCAGTCTGCTGCAGGTACAAGAATTCCCAGTTACAGCATTAATACTTTGGGTCTAACATGGAGTTGGGCACTCTAGGGATACAGCAAAAGCAGAAGACATAATCATAGACTTACAGAATGTCAGAGCTGGAAGATCTAGAAATCGTGTCGTCCAACACCCTCATTTCCTGGTAAGGAAATGGAGGCCCAGAGAAGGGACTACAGGGTCACAGCATGAGTGCTAGTCAGAACTAGAAACCAGGTCTCCTGAATCCTAGGAGAAAACAAGACACATGCACGTGCAACACTGAGAGAAGGCAGAGGGTACAGAGAGCATTACTGAGGCAGAAGGAAGTCTGTGAGGGTTGTGAAAGGAGGGGGAGGGTAAGAAGATCCAGAGAAACTGGGGACAGCTTCAGGGAGGGGACAGGGTTTAAAGTTGTATCTTGAAGGATGAGCTAGGATTATGGTGAGCCAGAGAGTGCATTTTGGGCAAAGGGAAAAGCCCAGATAGGGAAACATAAGATCATACAGGAGTCAGTAAAGATCTTGACTGGGTGGCTTGCATTTTGAGGATTAATGAAAGAGAAAGTTGAATAGAGGATTAGGCCATTTTCCTCTGTTGCTTTCTGTTGTAGAGATAAAGATATAAGAAAATTCAGACTAGAACTACTAGTTATTTGAAGAGGAAATTTTTTTCTGAAAAACAGGCTTCTTGGAAGCTGCTCTGCCCAGGTCAGCTTTCCTCCAGATTTTCTGCAAACTGAGCCTGTTGGCCCAAATAACTGTTTCTGGGTAGATTATGCTAGGCTCCCACTGCATCAAGTGGGAGGAGTGGACCCTGGAGCCTTCTAAAGTTGGAGGCCAAAAAGCCCTAGTGCTGCTCAGGGTGTGGGGCTTAGACTGGACCTTTGGGGATGGCAAGTATGTCTGGTATGGAAGAAGGTACTTCTCACTACATAGATTCCTAAAATCCTAGACCCAATGTGTCCCCAAAGACAGTGGCAGGTCAGTTGGCAACCTTCCTGCTGTTGATGGTTTACTTCCTTTTGATAAATTAGAGGGCTCTGTCTTGTAGCTATGGGCCCAGGTTCTTACCTGTAAGCAAGACCCCTTTTATCTGTCCTAGGACACACTGAGCCAGAAGGAAATGTAGAGATCCTCTAGGCAAGCTCCTTGATTTTTGTAGATGAGAATTTTGAGGCCTAAGGTTTCATCCCAGGTAGCAGAGAAAAAGAATAGCAGAGGTGGGAGTGGGGGTGAGGTTAAGCTCTCGGATGCCTGGCTCAAGGTGTCATCTCTTCTGAGTGTAGTACTGCTCTGCTCATGCCATTGCATTTCAGAATCCCTCAGATTAGAAATAAACGAAACATTTAAAGATCTACAAGTAGTAGATAAACAGTAAACAGTTATTTCAGTGAGAAATTATAACTTACTCAGGACCAAGTAGCCACCAACACTAAATTCTGAAGCTGCTTCTTTTGCCTTTGCCTTCTCTCCCCTAGCTTCTTTCTGTGTGTCTTCCCTTGTACTGGCTCTCTCATTTTGCCCCTTGTTTCTTTCATCCTTCCCTTCCTTTCTGTATCTCTAGCACTCTCTTTGCCCCCTGTTCCTCCCTCCCCCCGCCCCTGCCCTGGCCTAGCTGGCCAGGTTATAAGTACATTTTAAAACAACTGTTATCATTGACAAATGATGTTTAATGCTTCCTGCTAATTTTTAAATGAAGTGTACTATCTACTTCTGTAGCAGCAAGCACCCCAGTGTCCCCAGGGTTTGCAGCTACCACAGGTTCTTGGATCTGCTTTGTTAAAGGAAAGCAACTCAAAATGGGTTAACAAGCTTACTTTAATCAGTCACACATATATCGTTTACCTTGTCCGAGAGAAAAGGTCAGCACCCTGAACCTCAAAGTATACAGGCATAATTATCAAGACAGAAACATCAAGTAGACAGATTTCCAAACTGTCCAACCATTACATCCATACCCAGTCAACATCTGGGTTTCCACATTCTGGGTTTTTCAAAGCCGGGGGACTCTCAACAACGGCTTCCCAGAATTCAGATCAAATCACAGAACACTTCTCAAAGTGAGTCCCAAAACAAAGCTACACATCAGGGCTTATATAGCCTTCTCCTGGCTCAGAGAATGTAACAACCTTATTGACCCACTGGCCAATCAAAAAGTATCTACTGAAAAACCAGCCTCCCACCCCAGGCTCCAGGTGCACGTTAGCCTAGGGGCAGGGAAGATCTTTAAATCTGCATTTCCATTACAACTTCCAGAAAGAGAATGAATGCACTCAGAGTGCAGTTTGAAGCATGTTTTTTTCCTCTTTTTCTTTCTTTTTTGAATTTTGGAACATGGCCAATGCAGAAATTTGTTTTGCAATGTCTAGACATGTTTATAATTTGTAATGGGCTTTATTTTTCTTGCATTCTCAATAGCAGGGAGAAGGGAGGGAGAAAATTTGGAACTGAAAATAAAATAGAATTTTTTTTTAATTCTGTGTCATCTATATGGTAACCGTATCTTAACTTTCTTGTTCAGATATTCTCACACAATTTTTGACATAGTAGGCAATTAGAAATGACCTGGTGAATAGAGGGCTATCACTGGAGCCAAGAAAATGTGGGTTTAACACGTACTTCTGACTTAGGAATTTAACTTCTCAGTGTCTCAAATGAAATGCAACTCCATCAGTGGAGGGTGTTTCCACATTGGGAGAGTCATGTGGCAATTAAATCACAGGTCAAGATCTCTAAAAAGGTTGAAGTGATTCAGAATCACTTATTAAGCACCTACTCTGTACATGTCAGGCATTCTAGTCAATGTTGGCATTTCAGAAATGAAAGATGACACAGTTCCTTGCTGTCAAGGAGCTCAGAGTATAATAGTTGGGAAATAGCATATACACAGTAAATGTGATATAAGATGGAATGTCAAAAAAGCAAAGAAGTGATCCATTTGAGAGGCTTTAAGAAAATCAGAGGGAAAGAACCTTTTCACCTATGGGGCAGGGAGAGGGTGGTCTCCACAGACGGTTTCAGTTAGTCACTTTTCTCAAGGAACTTAATACAGCTGAGTAGAGAAAGACGAAACATACAGACAGCTAAATTTCTTTCAGGTAGTACATGCATGAAGATACATCTAACAGTATAGCCAAAAAATGAGAACCAGGGGCAGCTAGGTGGCACAGTGAATAGAGCACTGACCCTGAAGTCAGGAGGACCTGAGTTCAAATCTGGCCTCAGACACTTGATACAACTTGCTGTGTGACCTTGGGCAAGTCACTTAACCCCAATTGCCTTGCCTTTCCCCCTGCAAAAAGGACCAGGGAGGAGGAAAGGTGAGAGCAGAGAACAGAAGGGTTCAGATCAAGGAAAAAACATTTCAGAGTTTTTGATTTAGATAGGGACAGGATTGGACCTATGATGGCATTGATGTGAATAACTCCCTGGATGAGAAACTCCTTCTACCAATGCATGTTGTCATCCTCTGCAAATTATAGTCTTAAGAGAGCTGCCTAGAGTAGTGAGATGTTGGGCGATTTGGCCGAAGTCATACATGTCAGAGTCAGGACTTGGACCCGAGTCTCTCCTGGTGCCAAGGCCTTATCTTGTTTACCATACCTGTCTCAGAGATACAGGCCTCTTTTGATCAGAAAACCAGTGATGATATGGGACAGCGACAGCTGTTTTAAAGATTGGATTTGACAGCTATTCCTAAATCCCCCAAGAGAAAACTTGGTAATGGGGATACTTGGAATTTCATGATTAAATCTTCCAGCTGCTAAATAGGAACTGATGAACAAGCTTAATGCCCATGCAGTAAGAGCAAAATGGACTGGGTATGATGTTATGAGTATGGGAATGCCTTACTGAGGGGAAAGTTGACCTCTTTAGCAACTGATGACCCACTGCCAGTGACGTCAGGAGCTAGTCCCAGGAGCAGATGAACCAATATAATCAGTAAATACAAGGGACTCAAATCTGGAAAGGCTTGGTAAATTTTTTCTTTTTTTGCTTTTTGGAGGGCAATTGGGGTTAAGTGACTTGCCCAAGGTCACATGGCTAGTTTTTGTGTTGTGTCCTAGGCCAGATTTGAACTCAGGTCCTCCTGACTCCAGGGCTGGTGCTGTATTCACTGTGCCACCTAGCCACCCCAAGACTTGGTAATTTTCAAGTCTGTCCATCAACAGAGAAATCCTTCAACCCCCGGCTAGAACATGCCATGGAAGTGATTCAGGAATGGCAGGTGATCATTGCAAAGAAATGTGGAAGACCATTGGAGAGCCTCAGAGAACATGCCTTTAATCTCACATATTCCTGTAAGATGTAATACCCCCATCTCATGATATTTAAGTGATTGAAGCCAATTTGGTCATACTAAGAGCATACATAGAACAAATGATAAGCTACAAGAACAGATAAAGGATTCTGACTTTGTAATAGGATTGGAGGGCCTGCTTCAAGAATAGTAATAAAAAAGGATATGGAGATTATGAACTACACTTAGACTGGTTCAAGTGATCAGGGCACTGGTATACTTCAAACAATATTGGTATAACTAGTGATATGTGCTCACCAAATACAGTCAGTTTATATAACTGAGTTAGTGAAGCTGGTCAGGAAAATAGAGATAACAGTGATTGACACAATTAACCAAAACAACTAAAGTTGATCCTGTGTGGCTCTAAGACATCTCAAATATGAGCTATGGACCAAAAGAGTCCTATTCAGACCAATCACATACCACCAAGAAAGGTTGGGTCAAGCTTGCCAAAAGCCCCTCCTCTTAGAGAGACAAATGGTCTTGGGACCTGAGGTTGACATTGGGAACAAAAGTTGACTAGGTTCATCCAAAGAGGGAACGAGATGGGCATACATATGCTGTGTACATTCAAGAAGAGAATTCAGCTCTGGCTTGTCAGAAGATGAAGACTTGGCCTCTGTGAGGACTACCCATATTTGGGTTATGTCAGAGTGAGTTTCCTGGGAAGTTGTAGGTATCAGCAAGAAGGTGGAAACTGTGGCCTTGATATGTACAGACCTGTGTCAGCATTAGCTGGAATTAGGTGTAACTAGTTTAGATTAGTGGAAGGCACAGCAAGAGTAACTGTAGGATCAGGGTTTAAATAGCCTGCCAAGCTAGGCCTATGTGACTTACAGGAAAGTAGAGGGCAGTTCAGCAGAGATGATGTGAGGAGCTCTGAAATTTCTTATAGATGTGGTACCCCTCTCTCACTGTCTTCCCTTCGGATTTGGGTCACAATGTACCACACTGGAGATCACAGAACAAAGGTCACCAGGACTGACTGAACTGGACTGCTGAGCCCATTCATTCTGCTCAGTGGTGGGTTAGATGAGGCCAGAGGCAGTCAGAGATCCTTTTCAATGACCCAAACAGTCAAGACTGGGGAAAGCCCTAACCCTTTTGAGATACAATTTGCACTAGGCCTAGGGCATTCTCTTGTGACTCAGATGACCAGATTTCAAATCTGGGCCCAGATTTGTGTGACACTGAGCAAGCCACAGCCTCTGCCTTAGTTTTCTCAACTGTAAAATGGAGATAATCTTATCTATCTCACAGGGTTGTTTTGAGGATCAAATGAGATATTTGTAAAGCATTTAACACAGTGCTTTATACATAAGAGGTGCTTAATAAATGCTCATTTCCAGAGGTCCTCCAATGTTTCTACTGCTTTGTCAACACTCAGCAGAAAAGAGGGGAGTAACAGTGGGGAACTAAATTCAAATGATACATTTCCTAGAATTGGGCCCAAACCCATCCTATAAGTGGGAGACTTTCAAGATCTGGAAAAACCCAGAAAGGGTTACTTGTTTTCTCTTTTTATTTATTTATTTATTTATTTTATTTTTAAGCAATCGGGGTTAAGTAACTTGCTCAAGGTTACACGGCCAGTTATTTCTGGGTGTGGTGCTGAGTGTGTCGTCCCAACACTGGAGCCGGTGCTCTTACTCGCTGAGCCACCTGGCCGCCCCTAACTTGTTTTCTCTTTATTTAACATTGTTTGATCCTGTGCTTAATAAATGCTACATATAGTATCCAGGCATGTAGGTCTGTATCCATAAAGAGCCAACAACCAACTCTAGTTTGCTAAAGTTATATGACTCTCTGCAATACAAAAAATTCAAGAAAGGGATGGCAGAGCTTGGCAGTTACAGGAAATGTTCTGTGTTCCTGTTACAACAGTAGGCGGGGGCTCAGATTAAAGCCATAATCCCTTGGTGATGAGCCAGTTGCTGTCCAACAGGAAGAAGTGGAGCTGGGGGATAAATCACCAACTCTTTGGAAACTAGAGACCATGGCACTTAAAAGTATTTTGGCACATATAGACTTTGTGCTTACGTCTCCAACTAGTGCTTACTGTAGAGAGCAGCTACTACTTCTGCCCCTTCAGGATTTATGACCAGCCCTGAAAGGCAGGGATAGGGAGCTATGCTCTAGCTCACAAATACCAGTCTGTGTGCTTTTCCCATTATTGTCAGTTGAAAGAATCCACCTATCACCTCCTGAAAAAGATCCCAAAAAGAAAACTCCTAGGAATATTATAGCCAGGTTCTGGAGTTCCCAGATCAAGGAGAAAATATTGCAAGCAGCCAAGAAGAAACAATTTGAATACTGTGGAAACACAATCAGGATAACACAGGATCTGGTAGCTTCTACACTGAGTGATCAAAGGGCTTGGAATATGATATTCTGGAGGTCAAAGGAGCTGGGATTAAAACCAAGAATCACCTCCCCAGCAAAACTTAGTATCATGTGATGGGGGAGGGGGAGGGGTTTATGGGTGGTGCCAGGGTTGCTTTGAATGAATATGTATAAGCTTGATATTGGGATTACCGTATAAGGCCATAAATGTAAGACTGCGTTGTGATTGGCTTAGATTTGGTATATAAGCTCTCGCGTGAAAGAGCTCGCGGGCTTACCATGTAATCGCAGAAGAATAAACCACCCCGCTTCATTCCTCCACCTTCTGTCTGGTGTTTTTCCCCGTGAGGGGCCGGTGACGACCGAAGACCCAGGATGGGTAAGTGAGAGGGCCGTGGGGCTAGTCGCCGGGATCTGTTGCAGGGGAATCACTCCCCCAACAGATTTGGCGCCCAACGTGGGGCTTGAACCTGAAACTTTCGGGGCGACTAGCTAGCGGACGGCCTGCTGGACGCAGCTGGTCTGCTCCAGTCGCCAGGCAGCCTCGAGGCCACTGCAGTCTCGGGAAGAGGACAGGATGGGGACAGGGCATAGTATCCCTGTATTTAGGCCGGAGGAAAAGGGGGTGATAGTGGTGCAACTTTACAAGCTCTGCGCCCAAAGAGGGGCAAAAATCCCCATAAAGACCTGTAGGGAGTTTATAGACAAGATCTGGGACATATGTCCATGGGTCAGACATGTCGGCATACAGGCCGATAGATGGAAGGTTGTAGGGCATCAGATGGCAGCTTTTGAGAATGGCTGCCCCGGTTCGCTGACACCCACCGATTTTTCAGTCTTTAAGATAGTGGACGCGGCATTGAATCCTTCCCCGATTGCCGCCTCCCGGTCCTTGGCCACACAGGTGGGCTCCTCATTAGCCGGGTCAGATTCAGAGTCAGATAGCGGGAAGAATAAGGAATTGAAGGACCCAGGGGGCTCCCGTCAATATCCGTGGGAGGACTTAAGAGCCGTGGTGACGAACCGAGCGGCGGGTGGTTCCGCTAGCAGTTCAGAAGAGGCAGATGAGTGCCAAGATGGCGCCCAGGGACAGAGGGAGAGAAGGAGGACCCAGAAAGACACTCCCTCGCGTTGGGGGAGGAAGGAGAGACAGGGGAACAAAGGGGAAACGGACGCAGGGGGCGTGCTCCCCACTTCCGCGCCCTTTACCCCCGCCCTGCCACCAGGCACCTCCTGTCTGCCAGGCACTTGCTGTCCTGCCCCGCCTTCCGCTGCTAGTTCCTCATATGCCGCCCCTCCCTGCCCTCTGCCCCCGCCTCCTCATTATGCGGAAGGGCGAGAGGCGAATATCAGTGAGGGAGAGGGGTTAATAAGGCGGAGCCTCCGTATGGCGGCGGAGGCGGGCGCGGAGGTGGACTTCGCTTCTTGGGATGTCTATCCCATTTTGACTGATCCCCTTACGGGTCAGCGTACTCATTCTCCCATCCCATATAAGACACTGAAAGAGTTCAAAGAGGCAGTGACTAAGTATGGCCCTTCTTCACCCTATGTTAGGAGGCTACTCATGAACCTGGTGACCGCTCACCCCTGGACCCCAGGGGATTTTGACGAGCTAGCTATGTCTTGTCTAGACCCTGCTATGCATCTTGCCTTCCAGGCACAAGTAAAGAGGGAGGCCCGGCATTTGGCCCGACTTAGACCTGGTAGGCCCCCTCAAGACACTGAGCACTTGATTTGTGGCACTGGCCATTTTTCCAACCCGGCCGTGCAGGCAGCCTATGGGCAGTTAGAATTGGATGATGTCAAAGCCGCACACATAGCTGCCTGGGAAAAGGTTTCTGCCAAGGGTACGATAGGGGGCCCTAAATTGGTTGGACTGAAACAAAGACCTGATCAGACGCCCCTTTCCTTTGTTAACCAAGTTCAGGAGACAGTCCATAGGACCCTAGGTAGCGACCCTGGAATGGACATACTCATTAAGCAATTGGTTAAGGAAGGCCTGCGCTCAAGGGAGGCAGCTGCGGTGGCATCCCTGCCGTCGGAGGCCCCCTTGGAGGATGTCATAGACAAGTTAATGGACCTGCCCCCGGAAAATCCGATTGCACAGTTGGTTTGCACTGCCCAGGATAGGGATCGACAGCTTGTACAGGCGCTGGAAAAATTGACAGTCTCGAATACAGAAAGGGAACAGAGCCTCATGGCGGCTATACAACAACTCAGCTCGTCAGCCCAGAAAGGACCCAGCAAGCAGGCTTGTTTTCAATGTGGTCAATACGGCCATTATAAGGCCCAGTGCAAAGCCACCACCAGAGGAACACCTCCTAAGTGTTTTACTTGTGGACGCATTGGCCACATTGCGAGGTTTTGTCGCTCCAAAAACAAACAGGGACACGAACAAGCCCCTTTGGAGGCCGGGGCCTCTCCCAGGTCTCAGCCGCAGGGAAACGGCGGGTGGAGGGGCCCAGCCGCAGGGCCCCTCCCCCATCCTCGTTAGGCGGCAATTATCCTCAGTTTGTTAGAGTTAAGGCCTCTCCCGGAAAACAGCCCTCCACCTTTAACCTTCCCCCTGGAGAGGCGATATCAGTCCCTGCCCATTTGCCTTTCTACCCAGCCGTAGTGACCGGCCTTGAGGGTTTCTCTGATTTTGTGATACCTACGCAAGTGGTAGAAAATCAGGAGACAGCCATAACCCTGTCTAATCCCCACCCGTACCCTGTTTCCGCTCAGACTGATCAGATAATTGGTAAGGCATTTCCCTTTGCTCCCTCATCCGAGCACTCTTGCCAATTGCATTGGGCCCGATCCATCACCTTGAACCGTCCCACCCTGACAGTCCAAGTCGAACATTTCCCAATCCTAGGAATCATCGATACAGGAGCTGATTGTTCGGTTATAAACCAGGGCCAGTGGCGGAAGGAGTGGCCCCTGATGATTGCATCTATCCCGGTCCAGGGGGTGGGGGGAAGCAAGAGGGCGCAGAGATCAGCACGTGCTCTCTCGTGGTCGGTGGATGACAACGAAGGCAGGTTCAATCCCTTGTGTCTCCCCGACCTACCGTATGCTTTGTGGGGAAGGGATGTCCTTTCACAGATGCATCTATCCTTGGTGACCCCGGACAACTTGCCGGGAAATGGATAGGGGCCACACTCGATTTGAGCTTCGCCCCAAAACTGACCTGGACGAATAACCGCCCGGTCTGGGTTGAACAGTGGCCCCTAAAAGCCGAGAAGCTCGCTGCTTTACAGGAAATTGTTGGCTCCCTTCTGCAGGATGATAGGATTGAACCCTCCTTTAGCCCATATAATTCCCCAGTTTTTGTCATTAAGAAGAAGTCAGGAAAATGGAGAATGCTCGTAGACCTTAGAGCTATAAATGCCTGTTTGCTCCCGATGGGCTCATTACAGCCTGGCTTGCCTATGCCCGTAGCTATCCCCCAAAATTGGCATATTGCAGTCATTGATATCCAGGACTGCTTTTACAGCATTCCCCTACACCCTGGGGACAGGGAGAAGTTTGCCTTTTCTGTACCCTCCATAAATTTTCAGGCTCCCTCTAAGAGGTTTCAGTTTAAGGTTCTGCCCCAAGGAATGGCTAATAGCCCTACCCTCTGCCAGTTCTATGTCGCCCAGATCTTGGAGCCGATTAGGGATCAATACAAAGAGTTAATAATTATCCATTACATGGATGATATTCTTGTAGCAGGCCCCACTGGTGGAAGGGTGCAGGAGTGCCTTTCCTTCCTGATGCAGACATTAGCTCAACAGAATTTTGTCATAGCTCCCGAGAAGGTACAAAAGCACCCCCCCATGAGTATTTGGGACACAGGATTACCGCTAGTACTGTTCAAAGGACCTTGCCTCCTATCAAATTGAGTGCTTATAAGACCTTGAATGACTTCCAGAGGCTGGTTGGCGCCTTCCAATGGATTAGAGCCACAGTCCCCTTGCCTACCAGTGTGATGCAACCGTTGTATGAGCTACTCCGAGGGGACTCTTTGCTGAGTTCCCCTAGGAGCTGGACCCCAGAAGCGGTTCAGGCAGTCGAGGAGGTTCTGAAAAGGGCCCAGACCACCTTGACTCGTTACATTCCCGGCTCTCCAGTTTATTTCCAAGTACTGAGTGACAGCGGCCCGCAGTGGGGTTGCCTGTTCCAAAAGCAAGGATGTCTAGAATGGTTATATCCAAAGGTGAGTAAGGCGTCCCTGGTGGATAAATGGGAGGCTTATTGCCTTTTTGCCCTTCAGGCTTTACATCGTTGTCGTTGCCTATTTGGGTGCGACTTTGCTTTGAATTGCTCCATTTCCCCGGAGCTTGCCATGAGTCTAGCCCAGGAGTCCTTGTCCTGGGCGACCCTTCTGACTTCGGTGAGGACTTGTAAGGTCTCTCGCCCTGCTTTGCTCCGTATGTTTGCCTCTTTGGAGCTGAGACCCCTATACCGGTGGTTTCTGGCGTGCCCGTGCAGGGCCCTAATGTTTTTACTGATGCTACAAAGGACCGCCGCGCAGTGGTTCATGATCCGAGTGTTCCCCACACCTGGCTTTTCAATACTCCATACACATCCACCCAAAAGAATGAGCTGTTTGCTGTGCAACAAGCCCTTCGGCTATATGCTGATGTTCCTTTTAATTTGATTACAGACAGCCAATATTGCGCCCTCATGCTGCCCCGCCTCCCTTCCGCGTATATTTCTCCGCGCACTGCGGTCTTGAGGCTTCTTCAAGAGGTTCAAGAGCAACTTCGTCTTAGGCGCCAGCCTCTTTATGTGCTGCATGTTCGGTCACACATTACTTCTGTGGGTCCCATTTTCTCTGGGAATGCACAAGCGGACCAGGCCCTCCACGCAGTTAGTCTTCCCCCTCCGACAGATTCCCCTGCACAGTTGGCACATGCTAAGTTCCATATCTCAGCTCGGTCTCTTAGGGCTCTTTATGGTGTGCCGAAGAGCGAGGCCAGACTTATTGTTCGGTCATGCACTGTATGTGCCCCCTTCCGCCCTCGCATTAGGGAGGACGCATTCAATCCCCGAGGCCCTGCCCCTAATGAGCTATGGCAAATGGATGTGACACATCTCGGCCCTAAGTTTATCCATGTTTGTGTTGATACCTTCTCATCTTTTGTTTTTGCTTCCCTGCAGCCCAGTGAGTCAACCAGGGTTGTTATTGCCCATCTCTATGAAATGATTTCTATCTTAGGAGTGCCATTAGCCTTAAAGACCGATAATGGCCCGGCATATACTTCCAAGGCTTTTGCCTTGTTCTGTACTGAATTTTCTATTCAACATGCTACAGGCCTCCCTTACAACCCTACCGGGCAAGCCCTTGTCGAGCGGGCAAACCGTACACTTAAGACCGCCCTGTTTAAACAGAAAGGGGGAATATGTCGGTCGGTCACTCGTCAAGAGTTGGCCCAGGTTGTCTTTACCTTAAATTTCCTGCAAGTTAGAGATGACGGCACCACTGCCGCCATGAGGTTCTGGAGCACCTCCGGTGAGAACACCACCTCTTCTCCATTGACCCTCCCCGCACCTAGCCGGGCACTGCCCGGTTCCAGGGTAATGTGGCAGGATCGGGGGGGCCAATGGCACGGCCCTGTAAAAGTGGTTAGAAGAAGGCCCGGCCACCTTTCCTTTTTTCCAAATAATGACCCAACAGCGGTACAGCAATGGGTGCCCCTTCACAAAGTTAGGGATCTTGATTAAGGCACCACCCCGACAGGTTGGGGGGTGAGGAGAGTCCTTGTTTTTTTTGTCTTCCAGATTGTCGACTCACCCTCCTCATCCTGGGTCTCCTCGCTGAGAATGCCGTGACGGAACTACGGTGGGGACTGCTTTCCACCTTCCCGAGACCCATGCCTGTGACTTCTTCGGCACAAGTTTTTCCTCGTCTATTTACAGTTAACAACACCCTTAAGCTCCCTGTTCTGCACTTCAACGACGACACCCGGCCGGTGCTAGATAACAGGACAATATCACTCAATGGGACGTTATGTTTTCAAATCACACCCACAGTCAATCCGGAACTGTCACCATGTGTCGGGCTGTTTCCTCAAGAGGCTGTGTGGTCTGACCGCCTCAACTTTACAAGCAAGAGGGTGAACGGCTCCCTATTGAGAGGACTTTGGCCGGCCCGCACAATGATTAGAGCGAAGGATAACAGTGGTCTCCTTTGTGGAGAGGGCGGAGGGGAGTGGCGGCCCCAGCCCAGCGCCCAGCCTCGCTGTCGGCCCTCCCGCCACAAGGATTTTTGGCCCTGGACGGAGTGCCAGTCACCCGCAGCTGTCCCTGTGCACCCGTTTTTTACCTTTTCCCCTCCCATCCCTTCTGCTAATGTTACTGCGGGTGTGGCAACCAACTGGACTTGCCAAGATGCTAAACCTCTTATGTCCACTGTTACCTCCGATACAAACTCGCGTCATCTTCAGTATGAAGATCCTGGGGTCACTGCAAACCCTTTTGACTTGTGGTTACTCTGTGGGGAGGTGGGAGCTTGTTTGGATTTGCGCCCCATGGCTATGCTGCTGGGTGGGGTCATGGGGTGGGGAAATGGTACATGGACAAAAATGGACCCCTTCGATTTTAATATGTCAGAGCCCGTCAAGCACGTACAGGTACCACCCACGCCTGTCTGTGTTTGGCAACCCTTTCTGTTTTTGGTTTCCAATCGGACGGGACACAATGAGTCCCTTTTCCGATGCGAGGGCAACTGTTTCTATTCTTCCTGCTGGAATGCTCAAGCGTTCCCATTGGCAGTTGTCCTCCGCCTCCCACGGTGGGTTCCCTGGCCACTTAACATTACCAACTCTGCTTTGCAGTTAAGGCCCAAAAGAGACTTCGGCATTTCTGCTGCCATTATTGCCGCCATTGCCGTTGCTGCCGCTGCGGCTGCTGCAGCAGCCGCCAGTTTGGCCTATGCTGTGCTGGCTGTGACGGCGGTCGCCAATCTGAGCGCCTCCGTTACAATGGCCTTGACAGCCCAAGAGGGAATAAATGGGCACCTGTATACCGGAATGATGCTTCTGAATCAGAGGGTGGACCTGATTCAGGAGGAGGTTGACATCCTCTGGGAGGTAGCCCAAGTTGGGTGTACTCTGCATATGCCTGGTTTATGCGTTACTCCCGTTTTGTATGAGAATTTTACTAGAGCAGCTAACCTGTCCTGTCAACTTTCCGCTCTCCTCCTGGGCAATTGGTCCGCCGAATACGAACAACAGATAAGACAATTAAGACTGGCTATTGCAGTGGTGAATTCCACCTCTGTCGATCCTGCCGTTCTCTCCGGACTGTCTAGGTGGCTGCATGATGTTACATCCTGGTTCTCACAGTGGGGAGGCTTAACCTCCTCCACCGTGGTGTTTGCTCTTGTGATTATTCTGCTTCTGTATTGCGTCTGTAAGCTACGGCGACGTCAGGATGGCTACATGCTTCTGACCCAACAGGCACTTTTAACCCTCCAAGATGGGGGAGATCCTCAGGTATGGTTCCAGGCCATGGAGGACGTGTGACACCTGGGGTAAGACGGGGGTGACTCCATGACGGGCAACTCCTCCCTCCTCGGCCGCCTAAGACAGGACCCAGGGTGTCGGTGTCCTAGGACGGGTAAGGCTCGAGTGAAATGGAGGTGACCTAAGCCAGAGGCCCCCGCACCGCACGTCAGAGTCCTTGGCATAGGACCCCTGAGTGGCAGTTGGTTCGCTTCGTGGTCTCTCGGGTAAGAAGCTTAGCCGCCTGTATCGTCAGTAGCTGCTGAGGGCCATTGGTCCTTTAGGCTTATAGGATTACATTTTGCATTGTTAAAGAAAAAGGGGGAATTGATGGGGGAGGGGGAGGGGTTTATGGGTGGTGCCAGGGTTGCTTTGAATGAATATGTATAAGCTTGATATTGGGATTACCGTATAAGGCCATAAATGTAAGACTGCGTTGTGATTGGCTTAGATTTGGTATATAAGCTCTCGCATGAAAGAGCTCGCGGGCTTACCATGTAATCGCAGAAGAATAAACCACCCCGCTTCATTCCTCCGCCTTCTGTCTGGTGTTTTTCCCCATGAGGGGCTGGTGACGACCGAAGACCCAGGATGGGTAAGTGAGAGGGCCGTGGGGCTAGTCGCCGGGATCTGTTGCAGGGGAATCACTCCCCCAACAATCATGTTTCAGGGGAAAATATGGTCATTCAATGGAATAGAGGACTTTCAAGTATTCTTAATGAAAAAACCAGAGTTGAATAGAAAATTTGACATTCAGATACAAGAAGCAAGAGAAGCATGAAAAGGTAAACAGGGAAGAGAAATCATAAGGAACTTATCAAAGTTGAACTGTTTACATTCCTACATGGAAAAAATGATAATTGTAACTTATGGAACTTTTCTCAGAAATGAGAATAGTTGAAGGGAATATATGTGTGTGTGTATACATACATATATATGTTTATATAGGATGGTATATGGGCATATGAATACATATGTGAGTGTGTGTATATATGTGTGTGTGTGTGTGCGTGTGCAGGTATACATAGACGGCACAGGACCAATTTGATAGGAAAGGATGATACTTAAAAGGTGAAATTAAGAGGTGAGAGGAATATAATGAGAGAAGATGGGGAGAGACAGAATGGGGTAAATTATCTCATGGAAAAGAGGCAAGGGAAAACTTGCAATGGAGGGGAAGAACAGGAAGGCAAAAGGGAATGAGTCAACCTTACTCTCATTGAATTTGGCTTAGGGAGGGAATGACATACACACTAAATAGGGTATCTCACCCTACAGGAGAGTAGGGGGAAGGGGATGAGAGGGGAGAGGATGGAAGAGAGGGTAGGCTAGGGGGGG